>NC_139080.1:40191490-40591490 GCF_965140915.1 Aythya marila | reverse complement strand
ACAGGACTGAAAATAAATATTGTGCTATTTCTGTGGTAATGCTACTGCTAAATGTGACTAGCCTAGATGAAGAAAGGCTAGATTTTGATACATAAAATAAAATATGCCCTTGGTGTATCAGCTTGCCAGCAGTAGCTGGCTGTACCAATCCCTGCTGCTGTCAACCTTTTCCATTGCCAATGAACACAAACCATTATAAAAGTTACAGCAGTTCTCAAGATAGATAAGATTTTCTGATTCTTAAGTCCAGCAAGCTGTGTCTTTTTTCAGAGTGGAGGCAGGGGCAGTAGATCATAACCATCACACCAAGGGAGATGCAGCATCATAGCGGAAAAAAAAGGGGGAGCACCTTGAGCACTCACCCCAGTACACACCTCCCTTGGCCAAGTCATGGTAGGTGCCAGACATCCCTGTCCACTTGCCACTCCTCGGGCTGCCATACAACAAGGTCTCCACATGTTTCATCAGTTTTCAACAGTGGCCCCAGGTGTCTGCCACCAATCTTGTGAAGGGCAAAGTGCTGGGGAGCAGCCTGGACACCCAAAGCTGCCTGAGGCTGACAGACACCTGCAGGTCTGATGAGAAGGCAAGTGAGGTGTTGACCATCACCATGACTGTGTCTCTGTCCTGCTTGGCTATGGCAGAATGCATTTTCTTGCCTATAAAGGAAGGGCTTCTGACACTCAGACCTCTTGCATTTGTTGATGATGGTATTGTGCTCTCATAATTCATCAATATTGTTCTGACATCTTAAGATCATCTGGTTGCTGAGGATACATCGAGTAATTGTAGAATCACGGAATCACAGAAGGTTCCTTTAGGTACAAAGGAACCTTAAATATCGCCTGATTCCAATGCCCCTGCCATGGGCAGGGACACCTCCCACTAGGCCAGGTTGTTCAAAGCCCCATCCAGCCTGGCCTTGAACACCTCCAGGGATGGGGCATCCACAGCTTCTCTGGGCAGCCTGTGCCAGTTCCTCACCACCCTCTAAGAGAAAAAGTTCTTCCTAATGTCTAATCTAAACCTACCCTATTTTAGTTTAAACCCCTTGCCCTATCACTACATCCCCTGACAAGGAGTCCCTCCCCAGCTTTCCTGTAGGCCTCCTTTAGATACTGGAAGGCCACTGTAAGGTCTCCCTCAAACCTTCTCTTCTCCAGGCTGAAAAGCTCAAGTCTTTCAGTCTCTTCATATGAGAGCTGTTCCAGCACTCTGGTCATTTTTGCGGCCCTAAGATGACTTGCTTGCAGTATAAGCACATAATGTAGTTTGTTCTCTGTTTAGTGTGTATGAAGTGTTTGAAACATTTTCTAATAATACTTGTAGTGACAGTACTACTCATGACAAAATGTCTGGATTACAGTATCTCATAAGTCACTATAGTAAGCAGGGTGTGGACTCCCAGAGAAAAGAAAACAACCCTCACTGTCTGGTAATAATAAGCCTAAAAACTCAATTTGTAATACATCTAGGCCTAAAGACTTACCTACAAAAACTAGATAAAAATATGTTATATGACGGTTACTAGATGGCTTCCTGCTATGATTTAGGCAAGGTTGTGATGTATTGCAGGGAAACACTAGGATATGGTTGCATGTGGGGGAAAGAGTTCTGTCTCATTTTTTAAGGTGATGAATGATGTCTGCTGCTTTAACTTCCTTTCTTTCAACTTTCAGAAGGAAATGAGCATCCTGTTCAGCACTCTTCTATTCATGGCATTATCTCAACCTTCTTTGTTTAGGCAAATTCAATGTGGATGGCCTTGATTCAGAGTAATATTTACATTTTACATATCTAAGTTAATAATTAGATGGGGGGAAAAAAGGATAAAGGCATTAGTATGTTGATCTAACTTTCTACAAAAAAAAAAAAAAAAAAAAAAAGATTTTCCTAAACTGTTGCTTGATTTTTTTATTTTTTTATTTTTTTGTTTTTAATGTAAGGTAGAAACTTAACTTTCCACCAGGGTCAAAAAGCCCTAGGATTCCCTGTAAGAGAGATTTAATTACATTTACTGTCAAATCTTCTGGTGCTGCCTGACATCATTTACACCAAATGCAAATGTACTCTCTTGCAGGCTGAAGATTATGTTCATTATTCTTGACTGCAAAGGTTTTAGCTTTACTTTGTTCTCATTTTATTACTGGTTGCAGTTCTTAGCTCCTAATAGTAATACTCATTTGGGTTTATGTTTTGCACAAGGAGGTGCTGCTCCATTGAGACTGCAATGGGAAGACGCTGTAAGGTATCATGCAGAGTGTTGTTAATTAGAGCTAACACTAAGAGAGTAGCACAGGTAGTCTTGCATCCCATTAGATGCTGGGAACCCCATCTATCCATCATTTCTTCTGTTGAAACAGAGGGGCCTTCTTGTTGTCCTGTTAAGGACAAGGCTCTGTCACCAGCACCCAGTGAGAGCAGGCTGCAGGCTCCTCCGGTACAGGGAGCTGGTGAAATTAGTGCCATGGCCATGGGGTGTGTGCAGCAGAGCACAGCTGGGAATCCACTGTGGATGTGCAGCACAGCACTGCACAGCACAGGTCTGTGCATACTCAGGTTAACTGCATCACAGATTCCTTGATGCAGGATGGTCTTCTGGTCAGGACCAATACAACTCCTGCTGTCAGAAATAATGTGGCCAGCAGGGCTAGGGAAGTGATTGTCCCTCTGTACTCAGCTCTGGTGAGGCTGCACCTCAAATACTGTGTTCAGTTTTGGGTCCCTCACTACAAGAAGGATATGGAGATGCAGCAGCATGTCTAAAGAAGGGCAATGATGCTGGTGAGGGGTCTAGAGAACAAGTCTTAGGAGGAGCAGCTGGGGAAGCTGGCATTGTTTAACCTGGAGAAAAGAAGGCTCAAGGGAGACCTAATCACGCTCTACAATTACCTTACAGGAAGCTATAGCAAGGTGGGCATTGGTCTCTTCTCCCAAGCACCAAATGATAAGATGAAGAAAATGGCCTCAAGTTGCACCAGGGGATGATTTGGTTGGGTATTAGGAAGAATTTCTTCACTGCAAGGGCTGTGAGGCATTGGAACAGGCTGCCCAGGGAAGAGGTTGAGTCACCATCCCTGGAGGTCTTCAAAACACGCGTAGATGTGGTGCTTAGGGACATGGTTTAGTGGTAGACTTGGCAGTGCTAGGTTAAAGGCTGGACCAGATGATCTTAGAGGTCTTTTTCAACCTAAGTGATTCCATGATTCTGTGCTGCAAGACTTCAGGAATCTCAGCTTGTGTTTTGGTTTTCATGGTCTTTCTCCAAGTCCTTCCAATACAACTTAATTTCAATTTAAATATTGTGTTACCAGTTAACCTCTGGTGTGTGGTAATGTGGGATCTGCTTATACCCTAAACCTCACAGACTGAAATGGCTTGTCTTACTCTTGCTATGACAGCATAGCTGGGAAAGTTCTGGGTCATCATAATCCCATCAGTCAGTAATGTCAAAGTTCATTTTTTTTTCTCTGCCTTACCTTCTATGTGCCTCACCACCCGGCAATTTATATTTTCCAGTGATTTAGCTTATGTTTTCAGAGTGCTAATTAATGGCTTTCAGCTCTGGGAAAGACATTATTTTATTTTTAACTCCAGCAAGCTATTTTTTGAATGATTGTATGATTTTATGTTTCTAGTTCCAAACTATTTAATTCTACATTATTTTCTCTTTTTATGTTTGTCACTGTAACAAAATAGACTCTTCAACTCACTTGCCTTTCATGCTTTGCCCTGTAATTTTTGTGATGTTGATTCTTTGGAAAAGGTGGTCAGTCTTCCCATTTGTTTATACAATAACTGCCACAGTAGGATATTTGGATAAAGTTACAATGAAGTCAATAAACCAGTGATATTTCCTGTAGACAAGTTAATCTTTAACTCTAACAGCAGACATACTGTGGCTTTTTTTTTTTTTTTTTTCCCCAGTGCATGTCTACTGAGTGAACTACTGCACCTGGACTCCAGAAAAAGAGAATGGGTCCACCACATTTTCTTCTCCGTTCTACTGCATTTCTAAGGTTTACGTGGGCTTCCCTTGCCACTTGACTTTTTGCATGAGCCCTCTTTTAATGTGCTGTAGAGTAGTGAAACTGCATCACCAAACCTCTCATCTGCCCAGCAGCTGCAGTCCTTATGGCAGGAATAATGGAGGATAATAATAAAGGATCAAATGGGCACTGAGCAGCTCTGAAGCCAGGATCTGCAGCTGAACTGCAGGACTGGAGTTGATTCAGTGAAAAAAGGTGCCAAAGACCTCTTGAAAAATACTTAAGTATTACTTGACAGTATTTTATCCAACAGTCTAATCCTTTTCAGCAGCTTGCCATACAGCACTCAGAATGACATTTTTTGAATAAACCTGCCATTTTCTTTAATAAAGGCAGAGACTCTTCCATCTGACAACAGACAAGAAGTTTAAAAGGCAGAATAGAGTTGTGGTTTTCTTTTTTTCTTTTTTTCTCTTTTTTTTTTTTTTTTCCTTTTTTTTTTTTTTCTTTCTTCTTTTTCTTTTTCTTTTTTTCCTTTTTTCTTTTCTTTTTTTTTTCTTTTTTTTTTTTTTTCTTTTTTCTTTTTCCCTCTGGCTGAAGCTCTTTTGTGTAAGAATTTTGAAGTTGATAGCTTTTCTTTCTGAAACTCTGCAGAATCCAGGGTACTGTAGCTTTTAATGCTTTGTTGTGTTTTGCTTCGTTGTGTTTTCCTGACTTCTGCCTGGCATTTTTCAGATGTCAGTTTTTGAGACTTGCCATCAGCCTGAGCCACCCCCAGCCTGGTAGCCTGCATTTCATACTGGTTTGTACCACAGCCTTAGAGAGAGACACAACAAACCTGACATCAGACAAATATCAGAGCAGTACTTCCTCCTTTGCTCTTACAAAGTGTGGACAGCATGCAATATCTGCACACTGCTCAGCAGACATCAGTGCAGACGTACATGTTGGACTGGATTTACAGACAGCACTTACAGAGTTTTTCCAGAGGGGCTTTGAAAGTATGTGTCTGAGACCTGCAAGTCTTTGGCTTTTGGTACTGAAACTGATCCCCTGCTTGGAGCTGATGTGCCGGGCTCCATAGAAAGCACAAACAGAACAGAACAGAAAGCACAGGGAGAGATCAGCTGCACAGGGCTGGCCAAGGCACGAGTGTGGAGAAGAGCTTGTCTTTAACCAGCTTATCTCTACAGAGCTGGTGACTTCTTCGGAGAAGGGATCAAATTCCTGTGCAGACAGATATGTATTCCCCATTCACTTACAGACAGGGGGCACGTGGGTTCTTTTATAAACAGGGGGCATGTGGCTCTTCTAAGATGGAGAGGAAGGAAGGGAAGGGGAGCTTTCTCTGTGTGCCTACAGCAGATTGTGTAGACTTAAAAATGAACAAGGCACTGAGCTGTACAGCATGGGCCAGGCCAGGTGGAAGGAAATACATAGATTTACACCTTCAGGTAAAGCATAAGACGAGAGATTGATGGAGAAGATACCTCTTACTTTATATCCCCATGGCAGGGATATCATTTTGGGCAGAACTATCCACGTTCCCATATCAGATGCTTTTTTGTGCTTTTGCCAGCCTTGGCTGGCAACATGAAATACAAAATGTATTATGTAGTCTACTGCCACTTAAGTGGTACTACGTATGGGAAAGAAAATTGGAAGTGGTGCTGTTACTTGAAAAAAAAATCATTCCATGGCTACTTTGTGTTGCTGATATTTTTCCTTCCGTTACTCTTGCCAACAAATGACACAGAGCACTCTGCAGAATGTGAAATCATTTTGGTGGAATTATTTTTCCTTTTTTTTTTTCTTTTTTTTTTTTCCAGCAATTAGAGAGTGACACTCAGCAAACTTTAACCAAATACTGCCTTCTGCCAAAAAGCATTTATACTACTGTAACTCCAGTGCCTACATATAAAGAGTAACACTTCCATTGAGACATTCTGATCTACTAATTCTAAGAAAAGCTTTCACATGGGATTGTTAGACTACATATTAATGATCAAGTTCCCATCAAAGGTCTGCATAATGTGGTTTCTCAATCTAAAGTGTCCCAAGTACCTGCTCCTGCCCAAAGAGATGATCACCAGCTACCCACTCACACACATACATGCATACACCTAACCTTTTTTACAATAGGGTTTTAAAGGATCGTGCAAGCTAAGCGATACAGAACTTCTTAGCCAAGAGGCAGCATGCATAGAAATAATCACACAAAACAGATTTGCTTTCCTGCAGTTTGTCAGTATAGCTACCTTTACAACAACTTTTACATGGACAAAAGCCACATATCTTCTTAGAGCCATACAAAAGAGAAGATTGACCTGATTCCTCTTCGTGTCTGAAAGATGACCTGGACCAGCATAACCTGCTTTCCTCCTGACTGCACTCCATGAAGGAGTGGGAAACATCTCTTACCATCCCAGTGTTCTATCACACAAATTAATTAGTCTGTGGCATCACTTGAGAATGTGAACAGAGGCCAGTGTTGGCCGCAACAGTACTGCACCATTTCCCAGCCTATTATTATTATTATTATTAATATCATTATTATTATATTTATTTTATTATTACTATTTTCAGCTTCAGCTGCACTAGTTGATCCTCTGAAATACAACTGCCAGTAATGGGCAGGTATCTTTACATTATGTGCAGTAAGCAGCCTGCCCATCTCAGCCTGTAATCCTGCTATTAATGTAAGCTAACTTTTAACCAGCTTCAATTGCAGGCAGATGTGGCTGGCTCCTGTGAAGAGAATAGTAGTTTAGAAATAATGCAAGAGTCCCCCCAGGACAGAGATGGCACAGCTTCTCTGAGCAGCCTGTTCCACTACTTAGTTATCCTGCCAGGGAGGCTTTGCCCCTTCTCTCCATCTGGAAACTGCTCTATTTCTGTTTGTGGCCACCACTGGCAAAGGGCCTGGCATCTGGTACCCCCTCAGAGGCACAGGAGATACCTCCAAACTGCCTTTCTCCAGCCTAGCTCCTGACGGCTCTCCTCACAGGGTTCTGTTGAAGCCTTATTTATGTACATCCAGACCAATAACATCTACTTCCCATCCTCATCCACAAATACCGTCATTTTATCACAGAAGATTATCCAGTCAGTCAGACACGACTTAGCCTAGGTAAATCCTTACTGACTGTTTTCAGTCACTGTCTTCTCCCTTGTGTCCTTGCTCATGCACAAGAGTTCATGCTCCATCCATGATTTTCCCAGGGACCAAAGATGACACCAACCAGCCTGCAGTTCCCCAAGTTGTTCCTTTACCCTTTTATTGAAGACGGGGACAACATTCGCTTTTCTCCAGTTACTGGGGGCCTCCTCTCACCACCACGACCTACTACAGCTGATGGAGACTGGCCTCGTGAGGATGTCAGCCAGCTCCCTCAGCACTCGTGGGTGCAGCACAACAGGTCCCACAGGTGTGGATAAGTCAAGGGCCCACATGAAAAGCACCAAAAATACCTCAGCTTCTGTCATTAAATCATCCCCTCCACCATCCAGCAGCTGGTTCAACTCCGCTGTCTGAAAGTAGCTTGTGACTAGTGCTGAACCACTAACTGTAGTGTCTTAGGCAGAGCTATGTGAAGTATTTTGATACGTTGAGTGTCATTCTGTTCCACCATAACTGTCATTTTCCACCATTTGCTACTTTTAACATGTTTTTAATTTTTTGAGAGACTGTTCCAGCCTGTGTCATTCATCTTCAGTTTGATGAAAGGCCCCCTTGTGAAGGATTTTCCCTCTCATTTAAAAAAAAAAATTCCATATGTGGCTATTTTTAATGCTAGAAAAAAGCTTAGTTGGTGGAAGTTTGTCATAGCTTCATGCAAATTAACTGAAGTATATGGATCACACAGCTGAGCTGCCAGTCTAGCAGATATAATATTTGCTGAGTGCTCTTCAGGCTACTGGTAAAAATTCATGCTTTGAAACTCAAGAAAGGTGGAAGCCTGCTGTACTGACTGCAGGTCTGATACGTTCATGGGTAAAGGCAACATGACTTCAATAACAAAATCTAGTAGTATATAGTTCTATACTATTTTAGTTAGACTTGAAAAATACTGAGTTTGTGTGGGCTTTGAGGGTTTGTGGATTTGCATTTGAGGGTTTGCATCCCCATGAAGATAGACCAGAGAAATTTAGAAACCGCTGTTCTTTCCCGGAGTGTTTATTTTGAAAATGCTAATGCCAACTGAACCTGACAGATGCAACTGAGAGTTTCATTTAAAATAAAACTACAGATCATTTTAATTATTCTCTGCCAAATAAATGGCAGCCATGAAAAAGCTATTATTTTTAAGACAGTTTCAGATTCTGAATTTACCAAAAAAAAAAAAATTAATCTAAGAAATAGCTTGCAAACAAATAGTTACCAAAGTCATAACTGAAATACATTATATAATCCATTCTCTAGGTCCCACGTTCTCTTCACCAGCTGTGTTTCAATACCATTTCTACATAGGAACTGAAGCCTGAAGAAATGAAGAAACTGAAGAACTGAAGAAATGATTCTGCTCTTTCTTTCTCTAAATGAATGAGCATGCCTGTCAGTTGTACAACAGTGCAGAAGTGACTGTGCTCAATTTAAAACATTTCTGTTTGTTTGCTTCTTACGTAAGCTCCAACTGAACCTAAGAAATATGTTCTGAGCATTATGTTAAAATAATGAAAACTATTTCTAAATTATGAAATTTAATCTACATTCATGGCTTAGATTGCTATTTTATCAGGAATGTCAGGTCATTACTTTTACACTTAATTTATCAAAATTGTAAATGTGATATGTGTAGTAGTTTGTGTTTTCAATTGTAATTAATAAAGGAAAAAAAGTATGTTTTTAGAAATTTTGCTGATTAGGAAGTGCCTAGAAAGGTTTCAGCTGCTGAGAGAAACCTTTCATTTTCCTTGTGTATCTGAATGCTATAATCCCTGTGTCATTTTAAAAGTTTTTTGCAGATTCAGTGTAGACTGCAGGATAAATTTGGACAGATAATCAACTTATGGATTCTCCTGACTGTATGTGGGTTAAAGGGTACCTTGCATCCTATCTTCAGTCCAGGTGGGAAGCTGGGGTTAAAAAAAGGCTGTCTTCAGGAATAAAGTGACTAAGTGGTGTTCCACAGACTAACTGAAGTTGGTTTTACTGTAACTTCACTTCTCCTTGTACCTTGGCCACCTGAAGTAAAGTTTAAGCAGGTCTGCTGTTTTTACTGTCAGATTTGCCTGTTCTTCCCAGCAGGTCATGTCAGAAGGACAAAAGCAGTCAGGAGACTAGACTGTGAACCAAGGAGGCAGGAATGGGACAAGTCTTGTTTGCTAAGAGAAAGACCACAAGACTGGAAGTGATGGAGGCAGGCCTTCTTTTTTTTTCTGTGCACTCAGATGCAGTGGTTAAGCAGGCAGGGGAGATTTAAAAAGCAGAAAAGGCAAAATGCTTAATTAGTTCTTGAATCCTCCTGGGAGGACAAAACAAAGTTTCTTTCTGGTTCTTCCTGTTTTTGGTCATCTGAAGGGAAGAGCCTCTGAAGGTCAGTGGCCAGAGGGAGCAGACATGGAAGCAAGGGCATTATCTCTGTTACTAATCACCATGTTTTCTTATCTTTCTAGCAGAGCAGCAATTCAATTTAAATTTGGGAAGTGGGCAGCAGGCCTGCTGCTTGTGTTTTATTTCCTGGCAGATGTCCTTAAAGAAGACATACATGACTTGTGCAGTCTGGATTTTATTTATTTATTTATTTATTCTGAACTCTAAATTTCATTGCTGTCTAGTTGCTTTGAAGAAGTTGTGAATCCGGCAGTCAACAGTTGCTAATTGTTATGGGGCCATGTGCACAAATGAAAGAGAAAGTGATTTTGGTCTGAGCACCCCAAAGTAGGTTCATCTGGAGCTTGCTATGATGCAAGGCTTACAAGTGTGTGATATCTGCCCTAGACTTGAAAATGCATAAAAGATGGCTGGGATTTAGCTCCAAGTTAAGGAGGACAGCATTTCAGCTCCTGTTTGTGGAGATTGGTATTACAACATCAACCTGATAATCTAGTTTTAAGAGCTAATTAATGTTTAGCTTCCTGGCATGGGTAGCATGCCTAATTATAATCAGCCTGTTATTAAACAAGACTAAGAATGTTACCTACAGAGAGGTGGTGGGAAGTCTTCTAGTATTAGTCTTCCATACTAAACTAATTACGCATCAGCATTGGGAAATCTCTTTCCAGCACCACAAATGCAATTCACATAAGTGGTGCCAAAATACACTAAGGACTCACTTATAACCATTGATGACACCAAGCTGAGTGGTGAGGTTGATACGACAGAAGGAAGCGATGCCATCCAAAGAGACTTGGACAGGCTGGAGAAGTGGGCCCACATGAACCTAATGAGGTTCAACAAGACCAAATGCAGGGTGCTGTGCCTGGGTCAGGGCAATCGCGGACATGAGCATTGACTGGGAGAAGAACTCACCGAGAGCAGCCCTGCAGAGAAGGACCTGGGGGTTCTGGTGGATGAAAAGCTCAACATGAGCCAGCAGTGTGTGCCTGCAGCCCAGAGGCCAACTGTGTCCTGGGCTGCATCAGCAGAGGGGTGGGCAGCAGGTGGAGGGAGAGGATTGTGCCCCTCTGCTCTGCCCTTGGGAGGCCCCACCTGGAGTGCTGCATCCAGGGCTGGGCCCCCAGCACAAGAAGGATGTGGAGCTGTTAGAGTGGGCCCAGAGGAGGGTCACAAAGATGATCAAGGGGCTGGAGCACCTCTCCTATGGAGAGAGCACCTCTCCTAGGCTGAGAGAGCTGGGGACGTTCAGCCTGGAGAAGAGAAGGCTCCAGGGTGACCTTATTGTAGATTTTCAGTACTTAAAGGGGGCTTACAGAAAGGATGGAGAAGGACTCTTTATTTGGGTAGATAATGACAGGACATGAGGGAATGGTTTTAAACTAAAAGGGGAGATTTAGATGAGAGGTTAGAAAGAAATTTTTCACTCAGAGGGTGGTGAGGCCCCAGCACAGGTTGCCCTGAGAAGCTATGGATGCCCCATCCCTGCAGGCGTTCAAGACCAGGTTAGACGAGGCCCTGAGCAACCTGTTCTAGTGGGTGGCATCCCTGCCCATGGCAGGGGGGTTGGAACTAGGTCATCCTTGAGGTCCTTTCCAATCCAGGCCATTCTATGGTTCATGATTCTATGACTGATGCTAAACCACAAACTTTACTTTCCCTTCGTATGATAGACCAGTGAGTAAGAGAGACTTGGAAGCCATATGGTAACTCCAGTTCCTGACCCTGATGTGTAGCAAAGAAAAGGTGATTGGAAAGAAAGAAGAAGAAAAAAAAAAAAAGAGAGAGAGAGAGAGAGAGAGATACAAGGTTTACAAGGCTTTGATTCAGAAAAACTAATTTCTGTATTGTTAGTGAAGACTTTAATAATTAAACTTTGCTAATCAATTTCCGAAATACTTCATGTTTAAATGAGACAAGGATAAGGTCGGGTACCTGAAAAACAAATAAACAAACAAAACAAAAAAGGTAAGTAAGATTAATACAATTACATGGCACAAAGTAAAATTTTATCACTTGTGTGGGACTAGAGCTCCCAGTGGAACAGTTTGAATATCCTGTAGTGGAGCACTTTAAACAGATTTTTAACAGATGGCATCTGCTCAGGGCCCTTCCTGACACTGTATATTTAGTTGAGTATTTTTTCGGTATCTTTTCCTTACACAACTTGGATTTGGGGGAAAAAATGTATTTTTTAGATACTTTGGCTTGGCTTTTAGGATTTTGTAATGTTCTTAACTTTTTGTTGTCTTGACTTTTAGTATTTGGTTGTATTCTTAATTTTTTGTTGTCAAGTTCTGTTATAGTTATAGAAGACTAAACTAAACTAAAATGGGTGCTAGGAGATCCTAGAAGAAACCATCCATGTGTAGGACTCCATCAGCAAAGCTCAGCTTCAGAGGCACAGAATTTAAAAGAGGGCATTGAGCAAAATATTTCCCTGGCCAAAAATACTGTAACTTAAGGCAAGGCAAATAAGGAACACTATAATGTAAATTCACAGGGACCATTTGAGGTTATTACACAATCCAGAAAAGGGGTAGGTGTGTGGGTGAGGGGGTGGGGGGTGGGGGGAGAGTGGGAACAAAAACGAACAAGGAAACAAACAAGAAACCTCTTATTTCTGTGCAGAGTAAGAAACTGTCTCTCTTCAATCAAAAAATAATAATAATAATTGAAAAACTCGACACAAACAAGAAAAATAACTTGATAAATCATGTTAATATAGATTCTTGGAAAGTGAGTAATGGTGTTCGGAAAAGGTTGAGTGAATGATCTGAGAGAAACAACATAACCTAAAGGGCATAGCATTTTTCTGTCTGCCATCTACAGCACCTGAAAGGCTCCTTGTCTGTCAAAAGCAGGTTACTATTACATTACTACATTGCAGTAAAAGGACAATTAAGGAAACATATATTGGAAAGAAGATAGTTTGAAAATTATGAAAACTGGTCTACTGTGTTACTGAACCATTAAGCTGAGAATGAATGGTATTGTCAACTCATGGAAAGCCATTTTACATAATACAATTTCCCCTATTATAACTGATTGAAGAGGTGGTCACTGCAATATTAGAACTTCTGTGTATTTTACAAGAAATCCACAAATAAAAAATTTAAAAGTAAATGAAGCTATAATTAAATACAATCAAATATTGCAACAGAACTTAAATTATGTTTGTTATTTTTATGGCTGCCATTCAGAGCTTGCAATAGCACTGAACCTGGAGGAAGGGATTATGTCCTTTCCAGCACAGTACTAGGATGGGGGGAGCAGACAGCCTCTTCATTCATTTTTAGTGTCTAATGCATAGACATTATAGCCAGGGTGCCTATTGTTAGTTGTTGTGCCACTTAAAAATTCAGCAAGTCAGGGCAATCTGTATGGCTAGTTTATTCGTAACCATAGTGTTCAGCTTGTATTTGCTGTGCTAGCTAGGAAGCAGTCAGACAGCCAAACATCCTTCCTGTCAAATAATCAAACGTAAAGCAGGAAGGAGGTTTTAGATGAAAGCATAAGTAATTAGGTTTCTGGGATAAAATCAAACGTTGAACTCAAAGGCTTTCAGACTAGTGACTGCTAGTGACACAGGATGCTTGGTTACCACAATTATTTGCTTGCATCTGTAAACCAAACAAATTATTATTGGGGCCCTTCAAAGTGCTTATGTGTAAGTATGTGGGGGGAGAGAAGAGGGCTTTTTCCTTTTTTTTTTTTTAGAACTGAACAAGAGCTGTGCCTGCAATGCACTAAACTGTTTTGAAAAATTCTACTATGGAAAATTAAAAGACAAGTTACGGGAAGTTGAGAAGGACATGCATTTTCTTCAACTACTTTTTCTCTGGATACTCTTTTATTCCCAGAACTGGTTAGCTGGACTAAGAAACTAAACCAGAAACTAAACCATCCTTGAAAGATGGAAAAAAAAAGGGGCTGCGGGGAGGAGAGGTAAGGTTATTTAGCAGACAATGGAAACCAACTTCCTTCATAGCTGCCCAAAGGCTGATAATGTCACAGTTGCAAGGGCTACTGTGAGCTGGGTGGATGCAGCAGGGATTGGAGGATACAAGTACCACAATCACAGCCTTGATTTTAACTTTAGTGCCCTGTACAGCTCCGAAACCCAGCTTTAGTCCTTGTGCAGGTATCTGCATTGCCTTCTTCCCTCAAATGGAACCTGAAGCCAATTGAAGAAAACCTGCATTTTTCTTGCATTAAGCACTACTGTATTCAGAATCAATGGGTGGAAGGTTGATGTAATCACAAAGCTTTTAATTTTTAGCTATTGCTACCACTAAAGCTGATCAAGTCCAGAGTCTTTAGCACAGCATCGAGGTCAGCTGGTCGCCGCACTGTTTCGGTTAAGCATCTTCTTTCATGCTCACTCAAGCCAATACCACAATTTTACTCCTGTCTTCTAAACATCTTGTAGAAAACTGAAATCAGTTATGAAATACCAGCTGCTAATGTCAATAAGGAATATAACCTAGGTTTCATTTATATTTTGTTGGTGCCACAAAGTTGCTTGACTTTGGAATGGAGATTATTTTGGGTAAATTTCCTGGTAGTGATTTCAGTGAAATCCTAACATAAGCTAGATTGCTTTCTCTGCTCATTAAAAGTAGCTAGGGTGCCTTTAATTTATGCGTAGTTAAAATACTTTTAATTGATCTATTAATTTCCTTTTATACATTCAGTACTTAAGAGATGATTATTCTTTTCATTAAATTCCCTTCCTACACCATTTAAAATCTACTAGACTGGGGCTTCTCTTCTACAATTGTTTTGGGGTGTTTTTTGGGTAGTTTATGTTCCCTGGCAGAAAAAGAAATTACTCTGTATTGTATGGAGAATCTATGCTAAACACAGAGCTCTTCTTGTATTTTTCCTCCCATACAGAGGAGACCACACCATGATTGTACACAGGGTCTCTCTTGACTCTATCTTAACAGTAACACTTGGAGCACCAAAGCAACTAGTATCTTTACCGTCTACAGTACCATTATCGTTAGCAGACAGGCATTCATTGTATTATACAAATGAATAAGTACAAAGCATGCTGCAACAGGTAGGCAAAGGGGCTGATGCTGCAGCTGTCTAGACGGTTTCAAGCAATTGAGTCTGTGCAGAGAACTTCATTATCACTTTTTCATCATTTTTGAACCAACAGCTGTGGTATTATAGAAGCTATTTACATAGTTTGTCTTTAGGTAAAAATTCTTAAAAGCAAACAGTTGCGTTTTTGCTGTAACCTAACTTCCTGGCATTTCCCATTACTACCTAAGTTAAGGAATCTCCTTGTTATAGCTTGTGCAAAGATGGTAGAGCACGGTTGTCCGCTAGAGCATTCTTGTAGAAAAGCCAAAGGGTGGGGAAGACAATCTAGGGTATTCCCCTTCTCTGCTTCTGCTCCCAGGCCTTAATTACATGTTTATACACCAGGTGAGATTCTCTGAAGACTCCCTAAACAGCTTTCAGGTGGTTTTGAAGGTGGGGGGTTGGCAAGAGGCCCCATTTTAGATTAAATCTCTTGCCTCCTTAAAAGCTTGCATGATCAACAGTAAGCAGTTCATAATGCTCACGTCTCATATTGGGGCAGATCTTAGAAGAAACTTATGACAATCCACCTTTGTGAGAAATGTTTACTGCCTTCACAGCAACAGTCCAAGAAACACAAATAAAGGGGGGAAAAAACAAACAAACAAAACAGTCTATTTTGCTAGTGTCAATAATGAATATCAGAAGTAAGATAGGATACATACCAAACCAGGATTACTATGAAAAGAATTAATATCATTCCTCATGCAGTCCTGATTCCTCATCATCATGCTTTTGTATTGTTTGCAGTACCTGTGCCACATTGCAGAAGCTAGATCAAGCAGGGGACTAATCTGAAACAAAATTCATCTGTACATGTATTTCCCCCTTTCCTTTCTACTAAAAGATGCAATAAGTAAGAAACAGCAGCACATGCTAAATTCAGACAAGCATGGATGCCTGAATGAATGGATAGAGGAAAGGCAAGACTTGTCTCTGCTGCAGCATCGGTTGTGTATGGCAACCTACAATAAAGTCATCTTAGGTCTTCATGGTTAGGATTTTCTGGCATTGCATTTTAGGACTTTAACTGTAGGAAGAGACAGTATCATTTAGAAAAATAACTTTATTTTTGTGTACTTAGTGTTAAAAGTATCTGGATTGAAAGTTGAGCCTGACAGAAACCAGAAATCCACAGTTCCATCAGTAATATTTAGACATTGCTGCAATCCTTCTTTTAAGTTTTTGAGAAACTTGAGTCATTTTGGATTCAGAAGTAAGACTGGTGACACAGTAAGTATTAAGTTACAAGTCTAACTCTCATCAGGCACAAAAATGAAGTTTCCCTGAGATGATATAACGAGGAACTAGTATATAAACTTCATATCACATTATCAGGGAAGGCTTAAGAGTACAAAAGCAAGATTCTGCTACAAAAATAGGAATACAAGTCCTTAATACTCCATGCTGAAGATGAAGTTTCCAGGAGGATTAAGAATTACATATTGCAGAACTGCAGCAATCATATTTAAGTTAAATGATGACACTTGGCTTTGGTATATCCCCTTTTGTTTACTTTTCAAATCAATTCCCATGTTAATTTCCTGAGATCTTCCAGCACTCAGTATAAACTTTGTACAGTCCCACTGCTTCTTCCCCATTTTTTCTCTTCATTTTTCTTTTCCAGATAGCATTATATTCACGGGAAAAAATAAAAATAAAAATCAGAAATAACCATGAAAAAAATTCATTCTCCAGGCCTTCAAATAAGTTGTTTAGCCAAAGGAAGCCCATTAATCACACCATAACACATATTTATATAATAAATATCTGAAATAGTCAGGCTTCCAAAAACTGCCATCTTTGACTTTGTACCCAAGTTCCAACACTCAAGGTGTAACACAAGGCATCCTCATCTTCAGAGGCATGTCTTCGCTCCAGCTTGTCCATGGACCAGGCAAGGCCTTGTCACCACCATACCAACGTGGTGATAACCATCATAGCCATTCATCAGCACCACCACCACCAGCGTTGAATGTTAAAGTAGTATATTATTTGTACTGTATATTATTTGTACTTATGTTTCATGACTGGAGAGTGCAGTATTTCAGTTCTTTTGCAGATACAAAGCTTTGTGTCGTAAATATTCTTCCAAACATTTCACTGCAAAAGGGTCAACATCAGTATCAAACTTATTAGCAAAGAAGTGGTGGTTTCGCAGCATCCATTTCAGATCTCCTACCCCAAACACACAGACAGACCGAACATGAACTCCGCTGCATGGTGGGTAAGGTGCACCTTTAGACACATCTCCTTCAAAGTACTGCCACTTGACAAACCTGGCCAGTGCATTCATATCAGAAACATCGTACTTGTCACTAGAAGAAACAGCACCGGGGACTTCAGGGATTCTCTGAATCGTTGCCCACAGGTATTCATCAGGGCTGTAAGTGTCTTTTGCCCACTCAATAAATTTGAGGATTTTGCTGCTTTCTAATATATGTTCTACAAATCTTCTGCTAACTACAAAATAGGCACTTCCAGAAAAAATTGGAGTACTGAGAGGTGGCAGTTGTTTGTCTATACCTGTGTTCTTTACCTTACCATCAATAATCTCATAGTGTTTTTTCCACCTTACTTCTTTATAAACAGGCATTTTTTCTGTCTCCAAGCTGTTTTCACCTTTAAGAGCTTTCAATTTCTCTACTATTTCCTGGTTGGTCTTTATAGGAAAGTCCATGCCACAGAGGTTTATTAGGTATTTCCAGTTTGAACTTCTTCTGTAGAGATCTTTCATGCAATTAATATCTGCCTGCACCCTGCTCCATGAAGCATATACAACACTCTCTAGCTGGCTGGAAATAAAGACATTATCAAAACATGAAACTATTCCCTTCACAGCAGTAAAAAAGGATTCTGGAGACTTTCTGTCTACGTGAATGCAGTAAAAATTCTGAGGAGCATAGATAGATCTTAGAAGTCTATCAAGCATCTCGATTTTGTGATAAACCACTATCGAGTAAGCAATTGGAAATTCTGCTTCTTCATTGCTGAGAGGTTCCATAATGTATTTCCTCATCTTAGTGAAAGAGGCACAGTCTGCTGTCATGTTAATATAGTCATTGGCTGTCAGTTTGGGGCGTTTCTTAAATGATATTGATAATGTCTCAAGCTTCACCTTTTGAATTTCTTCTATATCACCCTCTATTATCCTGGTGCAGTTAATATTGCCAATAGGGTCTTCCTTAGTCAGCTCTAGATGTCTCCGATTTAAGAAGTTTGGTTTCTGGTTAACTTTCAAAACTGAAACAACTACTAAAATCAGAGTTAGACCCAAGAAAAGCCTGAAGCATGAGTTGTGGCAAAACCGTAGTTTCCTTTTCAGCATTTCAAATACCAGGTGGCTTTGTAGGGCTAAGAAAATTTGTCCTCCTCTCTGCTCATATCAGCCTCAACAACTTCAGAAGAAACAGTTTGTGTTTCTCAGAAACTTGGTACATTTGTCAGCAAGATGGAAGGAAAACTCCTAAAATGAAATAAAATATAGCTGTCATTGCAGTTACTTAAAAGTTTCTTAAAAAAGATTAATTGATAATAATGACTTTGCTATTTACTGACTGGGAAAAAAAAAGTGAATACTTCAGACAAAAATATTCTATTGAAAATTAAAAGTTAATGAATAAAATTAGTGTATTTTTTCAAGAAAAATATTGGGACAGGAAACATAGCTTTTGTGAGCTATTTCCGATCTTCTGTCAGCTGAACTACTAAGACTACAAACTCAAGTTCAGTAAGACAGCAAACCACGTTCAGCTGCATCTGACAAAGCCAAGGTAAGTCAGATATGTTTCTGACAAGCAAGTATTTGACTTAATAACTCATCTTCAGAATGTGACAAGAATGTTTTATACACACGTTAGCAGTGACATAAGTTTAATTACAGTTTTAACGTACCACTCACTTCCTAGATACTATTCACAATTCATCTTCTTGCTGGGGAAGCAGTCCCTGAAGACTTCCTAGATTTTTACGTGAGATGCAATCTCTTCAACATCCCGCAGTTGATCTTAGAAACACTATCCAGAAAGGGCTGATGAAAAAGGAAAAAAGAAATTAGCATAGCATGGCTCCTCAGCTTGCAGAGTTCTGAAAACAGCTGTGACTGAATTGCTGAAGTACCTCTTCAAGGTAAAAAGGCAGTAGTTATGATCCATCTTTAAAGCTGATTAGTGTTAAATCCCTACAAAACGCAGAAATCTAAGAGCACAGCAGTGTTGTGTTACCATCATTTAGACACTTTAAAAAAAAAAAAAAAACTATTCAGCAGTTGCTTTTTATGTGGAAGCATGCTGCAAGGGTGAGTTGCAACCCAGATGCTACATTATTTTTGTTAGTTCTGCCTTTGTTGTTGTTGTTTTTTTTTTTTTTTGTTATTTTGTTTTTTCCATATTCTGTTTGTAGAGTGCTGAAATGCCTTTGTTCTGTTTCAGCACTCTGTGAAGGGTTTGTCCCAAAGTCATGTGCCTGCTATAGTTCTAGCTGTTGAGAGCACTGCAGTCTACAACCGGATTAAAGAACTAGGTGTCCTTTTTGTACTACCTCATACATATAAAATAATGAAGAATAGGATGTTCTTAAACAATTTACACTGCTACTCAAGCAGTCATGCTTACATATTCATTATCTGAATAATTCAGCACAGATCTGAATTTCAAACCAAGCTCTAGTTGTGAAAAACAATATAATTTATAGTGAATCTCTTCCAACATTTTAATCTTTAAATTAAAAGGTTCGTGAAATATTGAAGTCTTTGAGAGAGCTACAGCTCCTTTCATTTTTGTTACTTTCAAGAAAGTTTTAGTGCTTTGAGTAACTTTTTGACTCCAAGCAATTGTTTCCCAAAATAATTAGTAAGAACATTTGTTTAAGGAAGATTGTGCTATATTCTCCTCTGGGTTTTGCTGTTTCAGCATAAGATTTTATTTTCCCCTCTTTTCTTTAAGCTACCTCAGTATCATTTTAGCTTGTAGCTTGCATCCTATTCTTCATACATTGTGGCTCTTAACTTGCAAAACCCAATACATGTGTGTGTAAAAAATTGAGATGTGGCATTGCAGAGCTTTTTGACATCAGTGGTGCCATTGGGACGCACTATGCTTTTTGTCCACCACTATGCCCGCAGCACTGCAAATGGACCAGGGGAACTCCTCAGTCACTACTTTTAGATTGTGCTGTAGCATCAAACACAAAGAAATAATTTAGAGCAAGTTTTAACGTGCTTTACAACTTACCACACACTTCCTTACGTGACATCCTGCCAGTTCTGACTAGTAAATCTGATCCAATAAAAATAATTGCCATGATATATGAAATAAAAGAAAGATAAAAGAAGAATAGCAGCTATGTGATAGTCTCCATAGCCTCTATCAAGTATATATTTCCATAGAATGTAGTTTGTGATATGGGTTAACTTTAAACTATGGTTTTCTGCTTACTAACCACATCTGAACAAGGATTTTTGTAAAAGTTAATATGTAATTCAAACACACTTACATTTGTGAATTTTTAGCTGTCAGAAACTGGAACCCTTTTCTTTAGGACAAGAGTTAGCATTTCTACTTTATCCTATTCTCAGTTTATATAGAAGCATGAGCACTGAGGAACAACGTGCACTGTAAGAGAATTGCCACCCATTTCTTGTTCTCTGTGATTCAGGGAGACAGAGCCTTAACTGAAAGCTACCATTGAGATCTTCACTTGCTATGACCTCCAAAGACTAAGTTTGCTAAGAAGTCCTTCTTAGTCTGCTTTTAGTGGAAGACTTCGATGAATACAGGGTAAATAATCTGTTTCAGAAATGTCACCTATAGCTAGCTGGTTGTTTTGAGCTCAAAATAAATAGAATTTTTATTTCCTTTATACCAAAAATAGAAATATGTAAACATTTACAGGTTACAAGGCACTTATCTTTATGTATTTTTTCCCCTGCAGTCAGTTCCTCTCCCTGACATACCAATTCTGAGCAGTCTTAACCATAAGCTGCTTTGTTTGTGTTTGGAATTCCTTTCTAGATGTACTAGAACTTGGCCATACCCCCATTCTTTGCAAACACTGACCTTCACAGAGTTAGGACAGATTTTCTACTTTTTGCAGAAAATACAGCTCTTTCTGCTTTAGAAAGTTTTATGAGCCTAGAATACTCCTAACATGGTTTCAAACAGCAAAGCTTTTGCCATCTTCTTCTCAAGTTCTTGATAGCTTCAGTGTTAACGGACACAGCTTTGTACTTGGGAGAGCAGGAAGGAGGTCTGCACAGCCACCGACAAAGAAAAAGACTTCATGCACAGCCTTGGACTTGCTCTCAGCTGAGGCTTGGTCTCAGAAGTTATGTACTTGACCCATTTCCATCTTCCACTGCTTCCTCCTCATTACAGCTGTGTTTTTCATGCAGCAGTCACTCAATGGGGAAATGCACTGCAGTTGCTGGTATTTGGAAGAGTTGGTAAAAAGGTTTCGTTACCTGCCTGCTTCCCTCTTTCCTGACAGAATTGTTCTTAAATGCTGTATAGAAACCATAAAGTAGACTAAACAGAAAGCACAAGGTTACTTCAACCTGATTTCTCCTACAGACTACCACTGGACATTTAAATAGGCCTTTTGGGAAGGATTACTGTACCAAGTTTAAATCTCCTAACACCTGTTCTGTGTCAGAGGTGAAATAACTTGGATCACCTGCATCTTAATTTATTCATCTATGAAGCAAGTATTCATTACCTTTATGTTCATATCATTATGTTTGGGAGACATTTTGATAGAAGTCAGATATAATTTTCATATTACTGTAAAGGTGCTGTAAAATAGCTGGGTTTTGTTAGCATTGTGTTTACCTGGTTACTTTATAAACTTGTTTTACCCTACATGCTCAGTGGTAAATGTGAGCCACATTATTGACTTGAATGAGTCAGGAAGAGACAGTATGGGTATTTGTGCTAAAGGACTGAACTAGGAACAAAATTAGTCAAGGAAAGGCTGCAGCCACAGACAAGAGGGAGCAGCACCCTCTTAGCCCAGCTCTGCCTGTGACTTCAGATTAGTGTGGCTTCATCCATCCTTAAAAACAAATACAAAATTCCACAAGAAATATACGTTTTCAATAATACTAATTAAAGAAAACATCTTTTACAAGATTATAGCACAGCTCCAAGGGAGACTGAATTTCATTTGGATGTTTTATGCAGACTGGCTGGACTATAACAGTTAACAGCAGTACTGTTACCATCATCACAGAACAGCTTGGGTTGGAAGGGACCTTACAGACCACCCAGTTCCAACCCCCTGCCATGGGCAGGGATGCCACCCACTAGATCAGGTGTGCCAGGGCCCCATCCAGTAAGCTGCATTACACTCACACCAGTCAAGGGGACTCTTATGATGGTGCAGAGGAAGCACCGTGCTGCTACGCTGACCTGCCAGGAGCCGTGGCAGAGGTCCATGAGCCTGAGCCCAGCTGTGCAGAGCCCACCCCTTCGGACGCAGTTCCATGGTGGGATTCGTCCAACACATGGCATGGTGCTGGTATAAGGAGCAGTACCACTCCCATCCCTCCCAGCCACACATACCCAGCACCTCCTGTCAGTGTGGGAGCAGGCCTGGTCCCAGGGAAGTCCCGGGTCTGCTGGTACGATGCTGAGGGCCTTCATAGCCCCAGCCTGCTCTCACCCCAGGAATGTGTGAACCCAGGGAGGGATGGAAGAGAATGGTGCCTCCTCCTTCAGCAGCAGCACGCTTGATTAAACCAACTCAAGCTTATCATGAAACTGAATCCTTAAAGCAGGGGTGAGGATCATCAAGGAGGAACAAAGGCAAAACAGTACAGTGGATCTGGACAAGGGAATTTGGAAAAGCCTTGCTTGATGGGAAGGCTTCAGAGACCTAGCAGATCACCACACCCTAGTCCAGCAAACTCAGCCTCCACGTTTTAGGTTCTTGTTTGGACTGATATGGCTGAGAGTAGGAGGTGTGTCTTTTCCTTAACTAGGTTAAAAGCAAGAGTTGCCTCTAATCAGTTTCACATCTGGGTAGTATCGTTCTCTGGGAGAATTCATTCTGCCCAAATTACAGTGCCTCAACTTCTTCCTTCCTCCTTCCAACAGCAGTTATACGTGCAGAATTAGCAACACGCAAAACATGGGTCAGTGGAACAAGCCCCTTCACACAATCATAAGCATAAGCATTTGTGGCTTGTGGCTTTGCTAAACAATTCCTACTTCTCCTTTGTCATGGGGACCCCTTTCTCAACACTCATTTAAAATGCATAGCCCTCATCTGTCCTGTCTAAAGTAGTTCAGAAAACAAAGTGAAACCATAGGCTAAGTATACATATTTTTTTTCTAAGATATTACCATAACTTTTTATGGTAAGTATCTTTTTCTATTATCATTATTTTAGAAAAAGCAGTTAGGACTTGCTGTTAATTGGTACACAGACCCATCTCTTGAAAAGATGATATAGGGCTGGTGGCCCAGGGACCAAAAACCACAAAAGGTCAAATGCCTTTTGATTTTGGCACTCCAGTCCTTCCTCACACCAGTGGAGAAACTGTTGAAGCAAGATGTAAAACACCAATTCAGCAATGAAACAGGAGGGCTGTGGCCTCCAAAATACACCATGGGCCAGTAGCACCAGAAGCTCGGAAGTGGTTAGGCAGAAAGTAAGAAAATACTTTGGGGTACTTAGGCAGCCTGTACATCTTGCAGAAGCGTGACAGAAAGGCAGGAAGGAGCTAAAGCCCAGCAGTACCACGGAGGCTGGCAGGAGGACAAAAACAGCTAAGAAATGTATGCATGGTCTCCTTGGTCTTGCATGCCTGGCCAGAAGGTTTCAGTGTCACTGCTCCCTCGGGCTGTCAAGCTAAGGTGCCCATAGGTCCTTCCCTTCACTTTTTCTCCTCTAAAAGAGCACCAGAGGAAGTAGATGGAAGTGTTTCTCTACACCTGTTGTAGCTTCTGTGACTTTTGGTATACAGCTCGAGGAGAGAGATCCCAGCAGCACAAACATTAACACGTGCCTTAAGTTTACATCCACAGACACGTAAGCTTTTAGTCAAAACTTTACATCACATATTTGAAACCTTTCTGGCAGTTGTAATAAAATCCTACGCACACTTATGACAACTTGTTTTTTTTTATTTTTATGGAAACCTATTGAAAAAATGCTGAGTGGAAAATGTAGTACAGAATATACCCACATTTCTGAAGTGCTGAGTGGAAAATGTAGTACAGAATATACCCACATTTCTGAAGTACTGGCTGGGATGGGCCACAAGACAAGTAATCCTTTCGATGGGTGGGGAGTGAGAGTCAGAACTGACTTATTTTCACAGTTTTTTTGCCTTTGGGGCAGGGGAAGGAGATATAAGAAGGCTTCAGCTGGCCCTCAGAATAGCAAGTGAGCTGGCGTCTTCCCAGATTCTTGCTCTTCGCTTTCCCCATTCACAAATTCCACCTGAGGTATCAAACTTTTCCTCAACACTTCAGCAGAAGGCCCTCCACTGATGGTGGATTTGCTGAAAAGTCTTTGAGTTTTCCTAGGGTATATCCAATGTGCTTCAAAGCATACATGTCCTGCAAGCAGTTTTCACAATTGACTTGCTTCCATTTAGGCTCAGCTATGCAGAACATTCATTCTGAGGAGGAAGTGATTTTTAAAGCCATAAACTGCTTGCATAAACACCAACATGCATAAGCACAAGGATGGAATGAGTGGATGTGGGGTTTTCTGAAAAGATGTACTACACACAGTAGGGTCACATTTACTCAACATTTCCATGATACTATCTTAGAAGTAGCTATGCCTGTAACCGAATGAAAGCAGTCACGTTTGTTCCACTTGTCTTCTGTCTTACGAAAACAAGCACAGCAGCACAAGCAGAGTATTTGGGCTACCATTAGACTGTACGGGGCTAAGACACAAATTCTGAAAGTCATGCCCAGAGCAGCAGGGCTGCATGTGGATGCTCACTGATAACACTCTGCAAGAGTGCAGGGCTTTACCTTCGGAGACAGTTATAAAACAGGAAAAGGAAAACAAAGGCAGTTATTTTCTTTAGAAAGAAATAACACATTTCTAGTGACTTGTTAGCTTAGAAGGCAGCTTTAAACAAACCACCACTGCTACACCTACCACTACATGGACACTGAATGATGGGAGTGACTAGAATTAGGTAGGCAATGAAAGAGTATAATTTTTGGTAGCCTTTCTATTGATTTGTCAGCTACATCTTCCTCACAACAGAGTTCAAAGTCTGATTCCCACTTGCATTAAAATCCTTTCTTAAAGGTCCCACAGGAAGAGCTAAATTAGCAAGAAATTTCAACTGAACAAAGGGAAGTCATTGCTACAAAGTCACTTAGTGACCATCGCCTATATCAAGGAGTCTGAGACTCAGTACTGAAGGAAAGTTTTACCTCAAGGTAACTGACACAGAAAGTGTCAGTCACACAAATCCCAAAGTAAACAAACAAATAAAACATGCCAAAAAAAAACATACATTTAAAGTATGATTGACTGGTTTAACAGTAGAACAGTTGAGTTGCCTTGCGTTACTCAGGTTAATCTGTGTGCATTGGCTACCTTTAAGTGAAATGCATGTGCTTTTTTTTTTTTTTTTTTTTTTTTTTTTCCACAATACTCTAATGCAGGAGCTGTAATTTCCCCTGGAACTGAGCAGGCTCTGCACTCCTGCTGCCCACCTACAGTGTTTGCTAATCACTCCCTTGTGATAATGCAGTGTTTTAGAAGGGGACAAACTGGCAGGCCCCTTAGCAGGGAAGGTAATGTCACCTGTAAAACCAAACCTGAATCTAATGGGGGAGGGAAGAGGCTGTCAAACTCTTGAGTACTTTGATCCCTCTTCAAGCAAAACATTTCGATTACTGGTCTGAGGAGACTTTCTTCGCCCTTTTTTGAAGGAAGTGTAGGTATGCCCAGTTATATTTCTTTAGTGAGCTAAAGGACAAATAGTACCAGCAGCAACAACCTCCTCTGAAAATACGAGATCTCTTACAGCACTAACATGGATCAGCATCATGCTCCAGTGCACAGGTTTAGCTCTATTGTGCAAGTCAATAAAATAGTTTTTTCTATTTTTAATCTACAGCTTAAGAGGTACTATATGTTTTGTTGTTTTTTCTCCCACTGTTCACTTCAAATGAGCACGAAACAAGTTTCATCTGATCTGCAAGACAATGCCACATGAAAATATAGTTCAAAAATGTGACTTTTTATTGCCTAAGATGCAGGCACTACCTAGAAAATAGTTTCCATTGCAAAATGCACAAAAAGACAAAATACATGCTATAATTTAGAGTGCTCTGTCAGGATCTTATGAACCAAAGTAAGTGGAGAACTTTGGGATTATGTCAGAATTCAAACAAAGACCAGGAGGAGACTATTAGAAATAAATAAATAAATAAATAAAATCTTTCCATAAGACTAGCAATAGGTTTTCCATTGTAGCAATGAATATGGAAAGCAGAGTTTTGGTCAGCACATCACTGTGCTCTCAACACAGCAGACTGTAAATCTTCAGCATGTATGTTCCCCAGTGCATTTCACAGAAGTGTAGAAAAAGAGAACAGACTTGGCAAAGATGTTCATGTTTTTTAAGCAACTTTTGGCTTTTATAGCTCCAGGAAATAGGTATTACCCCAGACATTTCAGATTCATAGGGAAGAGACTAATGCTGCTGACTGATATTTACTGTGGGGAGAGCAGTGAAATCACAGAGGTGAGAAAAAATGTATTTTCTCTTGTACACACCTACTTTCAAAAGCCTTGTTCCACTGTAACTGAGCTCTCACCTGACATACAAATACCATGTTATTTTTTCTCAGTAAATCTCAAGTTGAAGTGGATAGACTGAAATGCTAGGCTTGTCCCCTCTTCTCACACTGCCATTTCTGCCTCCCAAGGCCTGTCATTCTTGCCAGCTCTGAGGTCACCTAACTCATATTCCATTAAAAAAGAAATTTAAAATTGCAGGCTCCAAAATGGCAATTCCCTGCTGCTACCACTCCCCCTCTTTCCCACAAAGAAGTCTACTTTTCTGAGCAATACTGAAAGGGGGCAAAGTGCCAGAGCTTCCTGTCAGGCTTCTGAATCCTCCCTCCCACCCAACCTGGGTCACAGAAAACTATTTACAACTTTCTAAACAGCTTTGCTGTTCTGAAAAAGGAGGTTTCTTTGGGGTTTTCCCAGTTCTAGCGAATTTAATACAAGAAGAAAAGCCACACCTCAGGTCTGCGATTCCTCAGGAGCATGGGGTGTCTGTCCCGTGCACGCTGGTCTCACTAACAGGTTTCAGACCCATTCAACACCCTGCGCCCAGCAGCCTACTCCGGATGCTCAGCATCCCATGGAGGGGCCAGCCCTGCGCACACTGCCACAGGACGGGGTGCCAGGGGAGTTGGAAAAAAATAGAGGGGAGAAGGAAAGAAATGGATGAAAAATAAAGGGACAAAAAAACGGAGAGATGTGAACTGCATGGACTGGAGCGGAGGAGTGGAGAGGAGCGCAGAGGAAAAAGAAAATGAAGGAAAGGAAAAAAAGAATGGGGAGAGGGAGAGGAAGAAAAAAGGGGAGAGAGAAAGCAAGGAGAGAGAGAAAAAGAGAAGGAGGGAAAGGAAAGGGGAAAGGAAAAGGTAGAGGGAAAGGGCAAGAGAAGGGGAAAAGGGAAAGGGAAAAGGAAAGGAAAAGGAAAAGGGAAAGATAAAAGAAAAGAGAAAGATAAAAGAAAAGAGAAAGGGAAAGAGAAAGAGAAAGGGAAAAGCACAAGCAGAAAGAAGCGGGGCAGAAAGGAGAGAGGACACGAAGCACGGGGGGACGAGGTGCGCGCAGGGCTGCGTCTCTCCTGCCCCGCAGCGCGGCACCTGCCCGTGTCCCCACCACACACACACACACACACACCCCCTCACCTTCGCCACCACCACCACCGCCACCCCCCGGTGCTCCTTGGGGCGCCACCGAGCCCCTTCGAGTCGCGTCGTGCCCCCCACCCGTGCACCCACCTGCGGGGCCGCCGCTGCTCTCCCCGGCGCGGCTCGATGTGCCCGGCGCCGGCGAGGCGCCCCGCAGCCTGCAGCCGCCCCCAGCGGCCAGCGAGCCGCCTCCCTGCCCTGCCCTGCCCTGCCCTGCCCTGCGCGGCCCCACCGCACCACGACGGCCCCCGGACAGCCCCGCACCGCCCCCAGCACCACCCAGTGGCTCGGCTCGGCTCAGCGCCCCCCGGCTCGCTCAGACGGTGCCGAGATGCCGCCAGCCCCCGCTTCCCGCTGCTCTTTTTAGCACCTTTATTATTATTATTATTATTATTATTATTATTATTATTATTATTATTATTATTATTATTATTATTATTATTATTATCATCATCATCATCATCATCATCATCGTCGTCATCGTCGTCATCGTCATCATCATCATCATCCTTATTGTTGCCCCAATAATTTTTATTTATTTGTAATAAATAAAATTGCGAACGCGCCGCTGGGAGCGGGGAGGGGAAGAGGGGAGCGCGGTGGGGAAGGGGCAGAGACCCGCCTGGGAGGCCGGTTCCAGAAAGCGGTGCCGTGAAACGAAGAGCGTGCGTGTCGCGGCACAGCCAGAGGATGACTTTGATTTGTCTGCGCCCGAAGATAAAACGCGTCCAGCAGGGTTCGGGGAGCGCCGAAATACAAAGGTGGGGTTTGGGGGCGCCTCCTTGATATACCATAAGCCATGAAAGGACTTACAAAGCAAACAAGAAATTCGATTCCAAATAAATTTGAAGTTCAGAGAAATCACCTCCCTCGCTAAAAACAACAAACCGAGCGCTGCATCCTGCAGCAGTTTGAGCAGTGCTCCCAGCACTGAAAAATCCCAGGAATCTCTGCGATAGGACTTGGCAGATCGAGGCATGTCTGAGAGGTCTCTCCTGCCCATTCCTCAACCCAGTCGTGAGCTCCCCACTGGGGGTTCGTGCATTTGCACGATAAGCAGGATCAAGGGGCTGAAAGCTCACCAGAAAAGAGATTTGTTTTCAAGGCTGGTATGGGCAGACAGTGGTAGGTGACCACTGAAATTGAAATGGGCTGCAGGGCCTGAAATTTGCGATTCCATGTTGTCAAGAATTTTTTTCTTATATGCATACCTCTTGGGTTGAGGAACTGTGTGTAACTAACTACACACAAATTTAGCAATCCCTACCTTTTCCCAGGAGAGTTGGAAAGAAAGAAAAAAAAAAAAAAAAAAAAAAAAAAAAAGACCTGTCTGTAACTGTAGCTTCTGGTAGAGCGCGGTATTTACTAAGAAGGTGCTTTTTCTGGAAACCCAGAGGTTGGTGACAGGCTCCCGAGGGAGTGAGAAATGTGGGGGCAAGGAGACAAGGTTTCCCATTTGTCCATGGGAAAACATGGACAGTAACGCTTTGCGGTTACGGCTGAAGACTCTCTATCTGCATGTAAATGCGTAAATTAGAATAATAAGAGAAGTCGTAGGTCGAGTAAATTTAAGTATTGTTCTTTTGTTAAAGTGTCTGCAAAGCACTGTAATGCCATTGCAGTGCAAAGAGTATTTATGAAAGGGTGACTTGGGTTTACAAAAGGTAAACTTCGAAGGCAAACATTTTCTTTCATTGTTTTTCACTTCCCCTGCCTTATTATTCACAACTACGAAGGCAAAGAAGTGTGTTGGACGAAAATAAATAAAGCACTAGAGACTGTATTTTGCTGCAGAAACAGAAGTTTCTGTCTACTTCCAATGGAAGGGAGGGATGAGGGAAAAAGCATTAAATATTTACTGAAAGCAGTTATTTCCGAAAAATACATGACGTTTAGAAATCTGCTATTCTCCGACTTTTGCACAGGTACATAGTATAGCTCCTGGTAGATGGGCACTAGAGAGGCTAATCCTTTGCCATGCTGGCAAAAAAATCATAATTTTTTATTGCAGCTTCGTGCAGTTTCAGTGAGTGCATTTCAGTTACAGTACATTTACATGTACAGTCTTTGTCAACTGATCCTGAAAGAAAATGGGCGAGGTGGGTTTCCACCTGGTTTTTGCTCTTCTTCTTTTGTTCCATAGTCAGGCATTGGAACGGGTTGCCCAGGGAGCTGGTGGCGTCACCGTCCCTGGGGGTGTTTAAGGAAAAGTTGGATGTGGTAATTAGCGACTTGGGTTAGTAGGCAATATTGGCAGTAGGGGGATGGTTGGACCAGATGATCTTGGAGGTCTCTTCCAATCTTAATGATTCTATGATTCTAACCTTGAAGCTGGAATGCTTAAATGACGGTGCAGAAGTTGACCTCCCTGCTGTGGGATGCACTGTTAAGAGATGTGACACTGTGGCAGCTGTGAAACAAAAACAAAACAAACAAACACACAAAAAGATAGAGATTTAATTCAAAATTTTGGAAGTACTGATAAAGGAAGCCAATGAAACAATTGGAAGAGTTAAAAAAAAAAAAAAAGACAAAAGTGAAAAAAAAAAGCAAAGTCGTATGTGGGAAATTTTATCACTGATTTTGTTGTAAATCTTGACTCAGTTGCACAAAAGCCATCTGTATGTGAATATTTGATAACAATGGTAGTACTGGCAAACTAGTGAGAAAAAGGCATATAAACAACATACTTCAGATTAAGTTTCAAGGACAGAGTTTTCTGTGCACTTACATAGTTATGGTTCAGGAGAATACAGCTTAAATGTATTTCTGCTAGGAGGACATCTGTCTCATAGGTATGTGTGCTCTAAATTGACACTAGTATCTCATTTGTCATTTGACAGCTGCCTCCAGGCTTTTAGACTTTTTCCTGGAAAATATAAAGAATATACAATGTTTTAAAAGCTTTGTGTTTTTTCTCTTTATGTTCTGTCATAAGTTTGAGATGCAAATAATTTTTAACCTAATGCTCACTGCTTATTCTTGTACCTCTTGAAATTTACCAATGTTAAGGAAATAAAAGTTCCTGGTTTTGAAAAGCCAGACGTCTATGTAGCATTTTGTAATGTTCATAGCTTCTCTGCTAACCTTTAAAAAAGATCACTTCTCTGAATATCGCTGTTTCTTGTGATAGTTCAGATCAATAACTACAAAGATGTTAGATCCTAATATCTAATGCCAGGAAGGTAGAAGTTCTTAATCTCATTATTGAATCCTGTTTTAAAGGACTTCCTCTTTAGTATCTTTATTGATGACTTGGATAAGGGAATTGAGTGCACCTTCAGTAAGTTTGCAGATGACACTGAGCTGGGGGGAAGTGTTGATTACTGGAGGGTAGGAAGGCCCTGCAGAGGGGTCTGGACAGGATGGGTTGATGGGCAGAGGCCAAGCGGATGAGGTTCAACATGGCTAAGTGCCAGGTCCTGCACGTTGGCCACAACAACCCCATGCAGCACTACAGACTTGGGGCAAAGTAGCTGGAAAGCTGTGCAGATCTGGGGGTGCTGAATGATGCTTGCCTCAACATGAGCCAGCAGTATGGCCAGCTGGCCAAGAAGGCCAACAGCATCCTGGCTTCTATTAGGAGTAGTGTAATCAGCAGGACCAGGGAGGTGATCATCCATCTGTACTCAGCTCTGGTGAGGCCGCACTTCAAGTGCTGTGTTCAGCTTCGGGCTCCTCACTACAATAAAGATACTGAGGCCCTGGAGCATGTCCAGAGAAGGGCTACGAAGCTGGTGAAGGGCTTAGAGCACAAGTCCTAAGAGGAGTGGCTGAGTGAACTGGGGGTGTTTAGTCTGGAGACTCTGGGGACACTTCAGTGCTCATTACGACAACCTGAAAGGAAGTTGTGGTGAGGTGGGGGTTGGCCTCTTCTCACAGATAACTAGTGATAGGACTACAGTAGATAGTCTTAAGTTGCTTCAGGGGAGGTTTAGGTTGGAAATTAGGAGACATTGCTTCTCAGAAAAAGCAGTCAGGCATTGGAACATGTTGCCCGTGTATATGGTGGAGTCAACATCCCTAGAGGTGTTGGACATGGTGCTTAGGGACATGGTTTAATGGGTGATATTGGTGGTAGGGGAATGGTTGGTCCAGATAACCTTGGAGGTTTTTTCCAGCCTCAGTGGTTCTATGATTTTTTGAAGACTGTGACTTTGCTGCATTAACATTCCATAAGGAAAGAGTTGCTACAGTCCAGAAATTTGCATTTTTGTTTTCTGTAGTCATCACTAGTGGCATTTCCCTCTGTTGTAAAATTTTGAGACAGTAGATGTTCTTGCCTAGATTCTCTATGCTGCTTGTTTTGTGCCTGGGGTGGGAGGGGGCTTTTTTTTTTTTTTTTTCAGGTGAGTTTAAAATAAGTTTAATTTGAGCAAACCATGCCTGTACTGCATGATCAAGGTCCTCCTGGGACAAACTTCTTCCAAGAAATGGGCTGGCAGCTAGCACTAATTACAGAATAAAAAATAGGCATGGAGTGAATTGCAGCTTTGAAATGCTGAAATTGACTATAAAACATACACTGGTTAAATTAGGGGCCTCTCCTTGCACTGCCATGGTGGTATAACAAAAAGGTGCCTCTCATTGTACCACCTTGGCTGGCTGCCAGCCCCATCCAGCCACTTTCTCACTCCCCCTCCTCAGAAATACAGAGGGAGAAAACACAATAAAAAGGCTTGGGGGTTGAGACAAAGGCAGGGAGATCATGTAACAGCTAGTACCACAGGCAAAAAATACCCAAACAGAGGAAAAATAATTTAATTTATTCTCTTTAAAGTTGAAAAAGTAGGTTGGTGAGAAATAAAAAGAAATCTAAAAGCACCTTCCCCCCTACCTCCTACTGCCCACCCCTCCTTCTCAGATGTAGCTCCTTCATTCCTGACTCCTCATCCTCCCATCTCAAGTGGTGTAGGGGGATGGAGAAGGGGGCTGGGGTCAGTCCCTATCAGCTCCTCTCTGCTGCTCCTTCTCACACTTTCCTACAGCATGGGGTCCTTCTCATAGGATACAGTCCTTCATGCACTTCTCCCACATGGCTCTGTCCCACAGGGTCCATCCATCCCCCAGGAGCAAACTGCTCCAGCACGGGTCCCCCACAGGTGGACGGCAGCTCCCCCCAGACCCCTGCTCCTGCGGGGGCTCCTCTCCATGGGCCACAGCCTCCTCCAGGCCACATCCACCTGCTCCACCGGGGGCTCCTCCACCCATGGGGGGGCTGCAGCGTGGAGATCTGCTCCATGTGGGACCCATGGGCTGCAGGGGGACAGCCTGCTCCACCCGGGGCCTCTCCACAGCCCGCAGGCCTGCTGCACTCACCTTGGGGGCTGCAGGGCTGCTTCTCACAGGCCATATATTTTATATATAATATAATACAGATACATACACACAAATATGCATACACATATCTATACATATTCATCACGAATTCTAAACTAGCGTGTGAGTTCACTTCCTCTCTTCTCTACAATTTTGTAACATATCATGAACTTCAGAGCCCCATATCACAATAGCTTTGAGGTGATCTAACTGCACGCTTTGAAAGACTGTAGACTGTGTATCTGCAATGCGCTGCTCAAGCCTTTCCTTAGATTTTCTATCATATATGGGCTACTTCACAGCCCTTTTTTTTTTTTTTTTTTTTTTTTTTTTTTTCATTTAAGTCCCAGTAGTCTCATTTCTCCTTCCTGTCTTTGTTGAAGGTAGTCTGTTGCTGTAGCTGGGAGGAACAATTCCACAATAAATAGTTTTATAGACTCTTGTGTTTGTGTTTTGTGTTTTACTAGATAAACATGTATTTCCTTTTTACTATAAATGGCTAACTTATGATCCGATATCATGCGAATAGCATCTATGATTTAGTTATATTTTTATAATGACACTGTTTTACTATCATTTGTTGCATAAACTCACAGTCTAGTACTACGCTTCTTATTTGCATTTTGCTTAAGTTGCAAACTTCAGGGTTATTGGTATAACACATCTAGCTAACATGATTTCATGCTATAGTCTCTGGTACTACTACTTTTAGAAGTGAGGTAGAAAAAGACTCAGTATCATCACTTTTTTTCCCCAACATATCCAAACAAATTAATGCCATTTCAGGATGTTGAATCTGAAGTTCCTTCTGGTATTATTTATATGTACAGCATATAAAGACTCTTCTCTTTGCTTTGTTCTTTATCATTAAGACCTCAATATCTACTCATAATTTCCCCATGTTACTTTTTTTTTTTTTATGACATTTTGTCTAATTTCTGTAAAATCAATACTTCCCTTATTTCTGAATTTTCACACACTTATGGTTAGGCTGCACATTATCTATTGTTGTGGGTTCCTTTTTCTATAGTTGCATGGCTCTCTTAGCTGAAATCAGCTGAATGAGACGTCAGCTGTTTTTTTACCAAACTTGTTCTGCTGGAAACAGAATGTCCCGCTCTGTCCCCTTGGGTAGTCAGTCCTGTGTACCACCTTCATAAATGTACCCTGTATGTGGTTGCTGAGAAAATGCCAAAGTATTGGATCTGAACACAGGATCCTGTCCTGTGATTTTCTGTCACTCCTTGGGGAGTTTTGTTCTATTATGTCAGCCGTGAAGAAAATGTGTAGGCTGATATTTTCCGGTAATGGACTAGGTGCTCCATTCCCTAAGAAAATTATTATGTGTGTATTTCCAAGATTGTATTTAACTTGTATATTTAGTGCACATGAACATATAACAGTATAAGATCTGATTATTACCTGGTTGCAGCTTTACTGTAAGCTTGGATGTCACATAATCATATGAACTGGATGCTACTTTATTGTACGCTTTATATAGTCTTTTACAGTGTCTATTTCAAACTCATTCCACTGAATTTTGCAGACATGTTTCCAAATCTGTCTTGTTTCTTATGTCCCTAAGAGTTCGTGGTTTGGTCATGTAGCCCATTACTGTTCTGCCCCAGAGGGTAAATGCGGGGTCCTAATTACAGGCTGGTCTGGCTGGTCTATGTACATTCTGCAATTCACCAACTTTTTTTTTTTTTTTTTTTTTTTTTTTCCCCTATGTTTAAATAGAAGTTGGACACAGTGATCCTTGTGGGTCCTTTCCAACTCAGGATGTTCTATGATATTCTAAATCTGGTTTACACATAAATATTTTATTCATGTTTCAGTGTCTCATATCTGTCACAGACAGATGCTGAATGTGAGGTTCCTTAAGACTATAAGACTGAAAATTAAATGTCTTGTAAGAATTTCCTGAGTTTCCTCTTCATATATAACTTATGCCTTTTAACAGTTTTATTCTTTCTAGGTTAAGAACAGCTAGTACCTTTACTTAGTATTGTTTGATAAACATACAGTTTCACTCTAGTTCACTTATGTACAATTACACACTATGATTAAAATATCCAGAAAGAGGAAAAAACAACTTACTTCTCATATTTGCTCCACTGATCTTTAGTATAGGGCAAAATTCCTGCTGGATTCCTTCAGATTTTTTGCATCGGTCTTTCTTTTCCTAAGCCCAGTCTTACCATGTAGTGTTCACAAGTGATGTTGTTTTGTGGCAGACACAAGTATTAAAAAAGAAAAGAAAAATAGTATTTACCTCTTTTTAATGAGTTACAAGTTGGAAGCTTGTGAGAGAAAGGATTTTATTTCTTGCTCTCGGTGCTCTAGTAAGACTTCAGGATTAGCTCTGTTCATGTTAAGTATTTTCAGCCCCCAGAAGACTGAAAAATACCATACTTTTTTCCTCTCTAAAAGTCCAGAAGGACCTTATGCTTCTGGTCACCTCCTGAAACAGTGAAACAAATTTACAAAAGAAAGTTGCCTGTGAAAATATAAAAACAAACACACAAGACTGCTTTCCAAGTAAAAAAATCGGGGTTTGCAATATAATGTAAAAAAAAAAAAAAGAAAAAAAAATATTAGTGAAAGTTAATTATATGTCAGAAAGTGATATTCTGATTTATGTTTTTTTATCCTAACTTGCTGGAACATGCCTAAAAGCCATCTCTGTAACTTTGCAAGGAAGTAGGATCATTGCCATCCTGAAGAAAAACAGTTTTCTCTCCAACATATGAAGATCTGAATTACATTCTCAGAAAGACTCCATTGTCCTGTTCAAAAGCTTCCGTGCTGAAATATTTTCATTTAATACATATATATGACATTCTATTTACTCTTAAAGTTGTTTGATTAGTGATTTGGCAGCTCTTTGTTCTCTACTATAGTGTTCACCACAAGGGTTTATGCTGGCACTGGATATTAATGGACTTTGCTTTAATTTACCAAGAAATCATCCAGTAGTCAGAGACAGCACATTGTTCTCCATGTTGTCTAAATTAAAGAAAATGAAGATCGTAAGCAAGTGTGATTAAAAATTGACTATAAGTCAAAAAGCTCTATTCAGGTAGACACCAACAAGCTGTAATGATACAGGTTGATACAACAGAGCAAATCATACAAGCAAATCACTGTTCTTTGACTACTGTGAAGTCAAAAAGTTGCTGTGTGAGGAGACCTGTAGCCTTTAATTTTAAACCACCAAGCCAGAAAATGAATGACAAACAGAAGTTGCGCTAGTCAGAAAAAAATCCACTTAAGTGAATGTGAAGAAGCTTATATAATAATGCAGCTTTAAGCCATGCCTTTGCAAGAATGTCTTTATAATATAAACTAAGCAGAACAATTACCTGATATGCAGATTTTCTGATATCCGTAGTTTCTGAACAAAATAAAGAGGGAATATTTTCTTCAGTGAAGTGCTCAGTTTTACTGATGAAAAGTTCTGCATAGATGTATACATATTAGAGTGGGTCCAGAGGAGGGCCGCAAAGATGATAGATGTCTGGAGCACCTCTCCTATGAAAAAAAGCTGAGAGAGCTGGAAATGGTCAGCCTGAAAAAAAAAGAAGGCTGAGGGGAGAGCTCATTGCAGCTTTTCAGTACTTAGAGGGGGCTTATAAAAAAAAAAAAATTAGAACAACTTTTTAGTTGGGCAGACAATGACAGGACAAGGAAGGATGGTTTTAAACTTAAAGAGGGAAGATTTAGATTAGATATTATGAGGAAGTTTTTCACTCAGAGGGTGGTGAGGCCCTGGCACAGGTTGCCCAGAGAAGCTGCGGATGCCCCATCCTTGGAGGTGCTCAAGGCCAGGCGGGTTGGGGCTTTGAGCAACCTGGTCTGGTGGGAGGTGTCCCTCCCATGGCAGGGGGTTGGAACTGGATGATCTTTAGGTTCCCTTCTAATCCAAACCATTCTATGATATGATTCTATGATATTACATTGCAGCAATCATTAACATGACTGTCCAAACCTTTAACAACCTTTACTACTTGCAGCTCCTTCTTAAGGTATGTTTGGAGGCAGCTTATGTCCTGAGAAAAAAAAAAAAAAAAAGTAAAAGTTCACTTAGAGCTCAGAGTGAAGTCCAGTTCTGATAGTGTTGTTTCTTTGGCATTCTGCTGCAAATTTCTGTATAGGAAAGTTTACATATTGACAGCATTTTCTGGGAAACTGGCTTGGTGTTCTTACATGAATAAGGAGTTAACCACATGTCTTTATCATGTTTCTCTTCTCTCCTAGAAATGCTTGGAAACAGCTAGTTCAAAACAAATCCAAAAACAACCAAACAACCAACCAAATAAACAAATGAATAAACAAGAAGAAGAAGAACAAAAAAAATATCACCTCTGTCCTGTCACAACAAAATATTGTATTGCACATTCAACTTGTGAAGAAGAGTGAAATGAAGTGATACATGTTTATCATATTGATTAATGCTGGACCTACTAAATTCTGGTGAGAAAGCAAGATCACATTAGAGAATCTTTTAACTTTTTGTATCACACACAATTCTTCAGAAGTTGATTCAGAACTAAAAATTGATTGAATGACTGTATGTATAATAATGTCAACTAGTGTAGAGGAATCAATAATATTAACACTTGAATTTCTGAAAATAAATCATTTAGATTTTTTACTAATGTAGAATATAATCCATATTCCTGACAAACATATAAATGCACAATTTTCCCATGTAGGTAGAACACATAGGGTTTCATTACACTGTGGAGAAATAAGATATAGAGTGAGACTATCCTATAGTTTACTTTTCATTTAAATAATTATTATTCAATTTATTTCCAAAACTCTACTGAGGATTTAAACTGAAGTATCTGAGATCAGAACTTGGCTTAAAGTTTAAGCAACCCATTAGATCAAGTTGCTAGTGATATTCATTGGGCAGAATTTTGTATTTAAACGTTTAATAGGTTTTAATGTTTACTGAGAAATTGTTGTAAATCCTTCAAGATTCTTCTGGAGTTCTCAGGTGAGTGAGGCTGCTGTGAATATGCTGACATAAATTTTATGAATTTATCAAAAACTATCAGACAGTGAAGTTGTCTGATACAAACATAGTTAGCAGAAGTACTTGCCAAGAATGTGAAGAATGACCTTTAATTAATCACCTAATTTAGGAATATTCTAAGGACTGAAATGGAAGTGCCTTCAAATTTATAATGACATTCACTTCTCTTCCTTTAAATGTAGTGTTGACATTCATTCAGAAACTAACCAAATTGTGTAAACAAGCTGATACCAAGTTGGCAGCATTTCTGAGTGCTCAAGTAAACAACTGGCTTTTGTTATCCCTTCCGCTACTAATTCACTGATCCATGCCCTTGGCACAGGTCTATGAGAAAGCTAAAACAAAAGCAGATAGAATGGTTCATTAAATTCCTTCACAGAAAGGTCAGAATGACAGAATGTTACACAGTTTTGAAAGAGCTACTGATCTTCCTTGGACTTCTCAGTTCAGACTTACTCATTTTCCATCTGGCTGTACTGATGGGATGACTGGGATATGCCAAATAAAACAATATCATTTACCCTGAGCAAAACTGTACTATAGATAATTCTCACTGAGTTGGGTGAGGCCAAAAATGGTGAATTTTAAACTGTGAATCTGAACCTTATGTATGCAAAAATCTCAGCCCAATGTGGTAATTAATAAGGCTTTGAGTTTATGTATTACTGAAATGAAACTAGATATGGTGGTAGAGACCAGCCCATGAAGTCACATTTGTGCCTTCTCTACAAGCATTGTCCTCAGCCTGTTTGATTGTTTGACTGATTTATTCATGACTGACTTTCTAAATTTGACCTTTTGGAGGATTATGAGTTGGATATTGAGTAGTGAAGTGGAGACTGAACAGCCAGGGGCAGGGCAGGGCGGTGAACCAACATGCTAGCAAAAGCATGGTTGCATTTGGTATGTATTATTTCATGGCATCTTCTCAAAGATTTTTCCAGAATACATTGGGCTCTGAGTGATTTGGTGCAAAGCTCCTCCAAAGGCAACAGGTTCAGAAACTCAAATGCTAGTTAACAGGTCTACGACGGGCAGTAAAAATGTATTAAATATATAGCATGAAAATGAGAATGTACTTCAAAACAGTCCTTCAAATAGATTCTCTTCCATGGATTGATAGCCCACTACAAGAGGAGAATATCATTTTTTTCTTTTTCTTCCTTCCTTCCTTCCTTCCTTCCCTCCTTCCTTCTTTCCCTCCTTCCTTCCTTCCTTCCTTCCTTCCTTCCTTCCTTCCTTCCTTCCTTCCTTCCTTCCTTCCTTCCTTCCTTCCTTCCTTCCTTCCTTCCTTCCTTCCTTCCTTCCTTCCTTCCTTCCTTCCCTCTCTCTCTCTCTCTCTCTCTCTCTCTCTTTCTCTCTTTCCTTCTTTCCTACTCTCCTTCTCTCTTTCTCTCTCTTTCTTTCCATTCTTAACATGTCCACATGAACCTACTGCTGAGTTAGAAGAGCTGTTTCAAGCTTCCACAGGTTTGAATACCCTTGAGAAAGTACATGGAATATAATTTTCCTAAAACTGTAATGATTATTTATTTATTTATTTATTTATTTATTTATTTATTTATTTATTTATTGAGGAGGATAAGGTGCAAAAGAAAGCAATTTTTAATTATAACTCCCAAAAAGCAAAACTGTAATCATTTTCATTTCTGATGTATGCAGCTTAACTGGGAGTATTGAAAGAGAAGCACACCGTAGATAATTTAGCAACAAACATCACCAGCTGCAGTATCTAGATCACTGAAGTCTTTCTGTTCTTACAGTGACACACAATTACCCAGCAGCATCTTGGAGAACAGGTCTGTCAGACCTGACGTGTGGCTGTGCTGGGTCTGGCTGGGATGCAGTTCACCTTCCCCACAACAACCCACACAGTGCTGTGCTCTGCACTTGTAGCTAGAACAGCACTGGTATTGCACCAACAACTTGTCTATTGCTGAGCGGAGCTGACACAGCATCCAGATACCCTCCAACCACCCCAAACCCAGTATGCTGGGGGTGGACAAGAGGTGGGGAGGGGACATCACAAGGGCAGCTGACCTAAACCAACCAACGGGATATTTCATAGCATATAATGTCACAGTCAGCAATAAAAGGTGGGGAAGGGGAAAAGAGAAGGGAAGGCTCTTGTTATGAAGATGTGTGTCCTCCCATATAACTGCTATGTGAATTGAGGACCTGCTTTCCAGTGTGTGGCTGAACATTGTTTGCTGATGGAAATTAGAGGATAATTGTTTTTCTGTTTCCTTCAATTATATTATCTTTATCATCCTGTGAGCCTTTCTTGTTTCCAACCATATTTTCTCTCTCCCTCTTCCTTTGAAGAGGGGGAATGAGATAGCAGTGTGGTGGCATTTAGTTGGTCATTGGTGCAAAACCACCACAATGGCACAAGAATTAACTGCCAGCAGACAGTTTCCATTGTTCATTGGGGAACTTGATGGAAACCAGAAGGTCTTATTTGGTGTGGGATTCAGAGCAAGTGTCCATGCTGGAAGGAGCACTGTGAGACAAACTGATGGTGCAAAAGTGGATGGACTAAGGCCAATATTCTACTTAGAAAAAAATATTTAATACAAACCTCTAAGTAAGGACATAACCTACAAAAGTCCATGCTTGAACTAATGGACACATTCTCCTCATTCACAGTCCTGTGTCTGTCATTCTTTTCAGTCACCAGATCCAACATTTTGGCATATGCACAATTGACACATTTGCAATATTAACATGATAGGTTGCACACTGCTGAGTAAAGAGTCAAATAAACTGAAGAGAAAGTAAAAGAAAACACGATGAAATGCTTTGAACTTCAACGAAGTTGGAAGTACTTACATGAGGAAATTAATCTAATTTAACTGTTCTATCCTAAGTAATGCAGTAGGGCTACTTTCTTCTTTAATACCTTACTTACTGGTAAGGGCAATGATTGTTTATCACACAATGTATGTTAAATGCATGATAGGTTGGGGAAAAAAAAGAAAAAGAAAAAAGAAAAAAAAAAAAAAAACAGGAAACACATGGATAGAACAACAGCTATTTGTTAGTAGCCATTGACCCTAGAAGCAGCCTTTTGTTCCTTCATATCTGTGTGTTCTTGCCTTTAGATACCATATGCCATAGTTGTGCATGGTTTGGCATTGGTGTAGGAAATGATTCAGAAAGTACTAAGTGCAAAAAAATGAATTCTTCATTTTATTTGTTGCTCCTAAATATTGTTCCTAATAAGAACTTTGCCTGCCTATGGGGGAACAGCTAACTCTGGAGGAAGTGCACCTCAATTTTGCCCATAGTTGTTTAAATCCATGAATGTTTAATAGAAATAATTTTGTACTTTTTCTGGTTTAATAGAGTATTCATGTTTATGGAATTAGTATTAATGTTGTCTGTGCTGTATACTCACTGTAGGGAAATAGTTTTTAAGGAATTGCTTGAGGCAGGATCACAAGTTTTTCTTCCTCTTTTAACTTCAGGGCTTTATTCCACCCCAACTGCCCACAAACCAAAGAAATCAGAAACCAGTCTTCTGTTACTTATGTAACTTTGCACATATCTTTTGAATTCATAGTTTTGGTTGACTCAGCAGATACTGTGGCGGTTTTGCCTAGCTGGACCACTGAACTCCATCATAACCACTCCCTCACTCCCCTTCCTCAAAGAAAAAAGGGGAGAAAACATGATGAAAAGGGCTCAAGGGTTCAGATAAGGACAGGGATATCAGTCAATGATTGTTGCCATGGGCAAAACAGACTTAAAGTACAGAGGTTAATACAATTTATTGCCTATCACTAGCAGACTAGAAACTAAAAGCAAACTAAAAACACCTTCCCCTCATCCACCCTCTTCTACGTCCTCCCCCTAGGAGTGCAAGGGAACAGGGGAATGGGGGCTGCGGTCAGTCCCTGATGCTTTGTGTCCACCACTCCTTCTCGGTCCCTCTCTGCCCCTGCTCCCTGTGGGGTCCCTCCCATGGATGCCGTCCTTCCCAAACTGAGCCTGCGGGGGCTGCCCACAGGCAGCAGCTCTTCAAGCCCTGCTCCCACACAGCTCCGTACCACGGGGTCCATCCATCCCCCACGAGCAAACTGCTCCAGCACGGGTCCCCCACAAGCAGCAGCTCCCCCCAGGCCCCCTGCTCCTGCGTGGGCTCCTCTCCACGGGCTGCAGCTCCGGCCCGGGGCCTGCTCCTGCGGGGGCTCTCCATGGGCCACAGCCTCCTCCAGGCCACATCCACCTGCTCCACCGGGGGCTCCTCCACCCGTGGGGGGGCTGCAGCGTGGAGATCTGCTCCATGTGGGACCCATGGGCTGCAGGGGGACAGCCTGCTCCACCAGGGGCCTCTCCCTGCACAGCCCGCAGGGGAACTGCTGCTGCCTGCCTGCAGCACCTCCTGCAGCACTCACCTTGGGGACTGCAGGGCTGCTTCCCACTTCCCTCTCCCAGCTGCTGTTGCACAGCAGTTTTTTTTTTCCCCCTTTTCTTCAGTCTCCTCTCCCAGAGACACAACCAGCATTGCTCCGTGGCTCAGCTCTGGCCAGCAGTGGAGTCCCTTTTGGAGCTGTCTGGAGCTGGCTCTGATCTGACATGGGGCAGCTGCTGGGCTCTGCTCAGAGGAGCCACCCCTGCAGCCTCCCTGCTACCATGCCCTTCCCACATAAAACCCAAACAGATCAGTAGAGCAGCATTAGGCCAGGTTTACTAGCAAGGCAAGTGACAGTGAGGCAACTTTTTCAGACTCGTTCAGCAGGAGCTGTGTAACTCCTCTGCTCACAGCATGGACAGGTCTGGCAAAAGCTGCTAGGAGGAATATTAGGATCATGTATGCAGCAATTGTAATGTAGCCCAACAGACAAGAGCAGAAATCATGGCTAACCTTTCCCTCACTGTTGTGCAAATATATCCTGTATTAAGATAATGTGGTTGCAAATAGCATGCATTCAGAAGGGGCACTTTGCAGCAGCAAGCATTAACTATGACTAGTTCTATTTCTTTAAAATGCAGCAGAAAGCAGATTGCTAAATGAATGTGTGGTTTACTTGCATAGATGATAGTGCTGTAACAAATGCAGACATGCCCTACATGAGATTGGGAGTATATTCATGATGGCAGGAATATTATGAATTCCACATTGCTTTTGTAATTAGTAATTTTCAGCAGAATCTCTCTTTTTTTTTTTTTTGCTCAGTCATTTGTTAGCGTGTGAACAAAGCTGTAATGGTGAGCACATGGAAGGTAAGAGAATGATTTTAAACGCTGATAATTAGCAAGGAGGAAAAAATTGAGCCATTTCCTTTGTCTTCTCCTCCCTGCAATATCAGTCATTAGAAACACTATTTATTCTTCTGCTCTTTATGATGCTCTTGCGTAGGAGAAAAATGTTTCTCTCTTGTAATGAAAATTCATAAGACCTCTTCAGCTTTCATAAAGAGAAGAGAAATGAGGACAATGCAGGTAGTTCCTGGACATAAAAAATGCAAATCTACCATTGGGGCAACATGTTGTTTTTTTTTTTTTGTGGTTTTGAGAGGGGATCTGTTCTTCCCAGCGCTTCTAAATAAAACCCATAAGTGGGACCAGTACTCACTATTTTTTTACTTTTCATTTTAATTCCTTTTGTCATCATGAAATTTATTCTTGTGGCATAGACAGACAGTTTTGACATACTGGCTTATTTTCTTTTTTAAAATGTTCCCAAACTTCTGTACTATCATAAACATCAAATATCCTGTTATCTCCATATTCATTCCCACTTCAGCTTACTCCCTTCTAAGAAGCTATTTCCTGCAAGAAATAGCCCTTTCCTGTAAGCTTTTAGTACCTTTGTCTTCTTTTTTTTTTTTTTCTTTTCCATGGAAAGTGGGAATTAAGAGTAAAATACTTTCCACATCAGAACAGTATATTAAAAAAAAAAAAAAAAAAAAAAAAAAGAGTTAATTAATTCTTTTTTTTTGCTGTGTAATTCATTGAAAAACGAAATTATCCAGATTCACCAATCCAAAATAGTGGGGTTCCCCAGACCTCCATTTTAGGGCCTTTTCTCTACAGTCTTTGTAATTGCTCTGGACACAGGAGCCAAATGCACACTAAGTAACTTTTAGAGATGACACTAAATTAGGAGGAGCTGTGGACTCCCTTCAGGGTGGAGAGGCCTTGCAGAGAAATCTCGACAGACCAAAAGGCTGGGCAATCATCAACCATAAGAAGTTTAACAAGATCAAGTGCTGGATTCTGCAGCTGGGATGGGGTAACGCTGACTTTATGTACAGACTTGGAGGATGAGAGGCTGGAGAGCAGCTCTGTGGAGAGGAATCTGGGGGTTTTGATCATCAGCAAGCTGAACATGAGCCAGCAGTGTGCTCTGGCAGCCCAAAGCACCAACTGTACCCTGGGGTGTGTCAGGCACAGCACTGCCAGCTGGTGGGGGGAAAGGATTGTCCTGCTCTGCCCTGTGCTAGTGCAACCTCAGTGCTTAGTGCTGGGTGCAGTTTTGGGCACCATGGTACAAGAAGGACATAAAAGTATTAGGAGGGCTACAAAGTTGTTGAAGGGTCTAGAGGGAAAGACATGTGAGGAGCAGCTGAGGTCCCTGGGTTTGCTCAGCCCCGAGCAGAGCAGGCTGAGGGGAGGCCTCATGGCGGCCTGCAGCTCCCTCACGAGGGGAGGGGAGCGGAGGGGCAGGCGCTGAGCTCTGCTCTCTGGGGACAGCGACAGGACCCGAGGGAACGGCATGGAGCTGGGACAGGGGAGGGTCAGGCTGGGGGTTAGGGAAAGGGTCTGCACCCAGAGGGGGGTCGGGCACTGGGACAGGCTGCCCAGGGAAGTGGTCATGGCACCAAGTCTGCTGGAGTTCAAGAAGTGTTTGGACAACACTCTCAGACACAGTCAGGTTTTTGGATGGTTTTGTGCACAGCCAGCAGTTGGACTCGATGATCCCTGTGGGTCCCTTCGAATTTGGGACATCCTATGATTTAAGTTATTTATTTATTTACATTTAATGAGTTGGAAAACCAATACCCATCTAGCTGTATTTGTTTACGATTTTCCTAACTTTTCACAGCTACCTGCTTTATCTAACACAGTCTTGCATGCCATTTTCAGAGGACTACTGATCAGAACAATCTTGACACTCACTTATGAGATCCCTAGCATCTATTCAGCCACAAGGTATTGCACAACTCCTGATGACACAGCTAACTACTCCCAAACAACTTCTCTGACATCTCAACAGTCTTGTTTTTCTACATTTCATTGTGGGAATCCTGATACCAATCTGTTTTGTTTTCCAAGGAATTCAAGGTATTTTGGAACACAGACTCTCAAACAGATGAGAATTTTACTTACTCATCTTTAGGAATGGAAGCTGCCTGAGATACCTTGCTCTGTATGACTTCTTTTGTTACCAAAACCTCTGTGGGTAGGATTCTCCCTCAGGATTGCACCAAACCACTAATCACACTGAATTATATCTTTTGTTTCATAGCAGGTTAAAAATCTACATCAAACTTCTGAATTGCTCTTATACTGCGTGATAGACTGGTTCAAACATGTTGATCTGGGTCGGCATGGTTCAGCCTTATCACAACTCGTGAGATCACAGCTGCTTAAACTGAGACACCTGTCATAGGGATGGCTGTAAAATGCATATAATCTGTGAAGAAAGCTTGTGTTCTTCAGCAGCTTTAAAACACACAGAATTTTAAGTGCTAACCATGAGGTACGTATACATGGCATGATCCAATGCTGTGCAAAGACCAGTGAGAGCAGTTGAGCTAGTTGAAAGTGGTGCTGTGCACTTTTCATGAAGCCAGTTGAGGGTTCAGTGTGGAGAAAGGGCAGTAAGAAGGAAAAAGCTGAGGGCAACTTTTGAACACACATGAACTTTCAAACCAAATACAAACTTTCAAAAAGCATGAGGTGCTACACAGTTATGTCATATTTCTGCAACATCTGAATTGCACCAGTAAGTAATCAGACAAGCTTTGTATGTCACGTTATTTTGTAACATGCAAATGGTAGTTGCTAGAATCTTCCGCAATTACCAGAAAGTGTTCAGTAGATTATATCAGCTGTTTTATGGTGCTAACATTGATAGTACTTGTCACTACCCTATTACATCACTTTCCTGTCGTATAATGCAGTCTTGCTAGCCATCACACAAATTTGTTATTTTATAAAAGAACACGTTCCTTTCAAATAGAACAAAAAAATTACTGTTAAAAATAAACAAACAAAAACATCCTGTGTTTTGCTGTTCCAGGCTAAAATACAGAAAAATAATTTTGAAGCAGCTACGCTTATTAGACATTCTTGCAAGGGTGTTTTGTATATTACTTTGTACTCTGATTTCACCACCTGGTTTCAGCCCACTAAAAGCAAGGCGTGCCAGAGTGTCCTTGGATTGAACTCCTGAATCAATGAGAGTTTTGTCATGCTGGGAATGGAAACTTCCAAGGAGCTGGTTAAAGTGCTACTAGTTTTACTACATGGCACTCTTTTCACCGAGTTACCTCCTGAATATTTCATCAGAGCCCAGTGTGACCAGAATTTCCAGCTTGGCCAGGGCAGCCCTAGAATATCCCAGCATCCACCAGATATTTTATTACTATTTTCCCCTGCTTTACATGGAGGAAACAGGATATTTCACTGTAAGCCATGCCTAGGAATCTACCCCTTTGCAGTATGGTGACAGGATGGTGACAGGAGACAGAGGCTGTGTTGTGATACAAGTCACATGATTTATTATGAAATGGTGAACAGAATATGTTCAGCGGTGCAATAAATGTTGGTTAGTATGATGAGTCCACAAAGCTTATATTTAATCAAGTAACCTGGCACAGGGCCTACACAGATGACTCAACACATGCTCTTGTTCTCTTTATTCTGTTTTCTGTGGTTGCATATATATATAATAAAAATATTTAAGAACTTATTACCAACAACAATAGCTGTAGATAACTCATTATAAGCAAGGAAGAGAAGTTCCTTTGTAGCTGCATGAAACGGCACTGGAGCTTTCAAGTTACAGGCAGGCAGAAGCTATCGAACTGGTCTTTTGACAGTGCTAGCAGACATGCTCATCACTGAAATTCAGACAGGCCTTTTGACGAAAAATGTCTGCTAACTCTGCTACATTTCAGGTCAGGTAACCAAGTTTTACTTGTGCAAGATCCCCATCTCCAGTATGAGCTAGGTGCGATCAAGTGTGAAATAAGGATGCCTAGCATCAAGGACAGATTAAATTTTGGCTGAATCGCAGCAAGGTACCGCAATGAGAGAGGACGACCATTTGACAGGATGGCTCTGACAAACAGCAGCCACCAGTTGAAGAGTTCGGGGCAACGTTTAATCACGCGGCTCCTGGCACAGCCCTTCGTGCTGTTCTATTATTGATATTATATACGTTCTATTACACTGTATATGTCCTATTGCTGTGCTATTTCGACTCCTGCAGGTCTGAGGGCCGGCGGTGTGCCGGCGGGGGCTGCGTGCCACCTGGCGGGCAGCGCAGGTTCCTGCCTCGCCCTGAGGCGATGCTGGGGCCGCCGCGGCCGCCCGGCACCACGCCCCTCACGCAGCGCAACGGCCGCCCCCTCCCGGCCGGGCGGGGCCAGCGCTTGGCCGAGACCATTTGGCGGAGGGGGGGGGGGGGGGGGGGGGGCAGGCTCCCTCCGCCGCGTTGCGCGGGCTGCGCGCCGGGGCGCTCCCCGCTATTGTTCCCCCTCCTCCTGGCTTGGCGTCGCCCTGGGCGAGGAGGAAGCGGTGAGCGGCGGCGGCGGCGGCGCGGCCATGAGGCAGCTGCCGTACTTCTGCCGCGGCGAGGTGGTGAAGGGCTTCGGGCGGGGCTCCCGGCAGCTCGGCGTCCCCACCGGTGAGCGGGCGGGTGGGACTGACCGTTGGGCCGGCCGTTGGGCCGTTCAACCGCCGCCGGGCCCCTCGGTGTTGCGCCTGACGGCGGCGCCGCGGGCAGGGCGTGTGGAGCTGGGCAGGGGTTCAGCTGCCGTGAGCAGCGGTGGTGCTTTCACGCCTTTGTACGTGCTTGTGAAGTGATTGTTTCGCTAACTAGTTCTCAAAGTTGTTTTACAGCGCGGAAGACGCTCGCTTGTTGTTTTCTTTTTTTTTTTTTTTTTTTTTTTTTTTTGTTTTTGACCTTATTAAAGCCGTAGCGGTCGCCCTGATCGCGAAGTGTTTACCTACTGAACGCTCCCCACGTGCTTATTAATATTTGCTGGCGTGTATGTAAAACAGCACGTGCGAGAGATCTGATAGCGCTGGTATCGCCACGGGGGCTGAATCCTACGAAGCTGTTTTATATGTCATGTCTTGCTGAGCAGCATGTTACATCACAGTCATCATCGCATGCATAAGCCTTCAATCTGTAGGCAGAAATTTTAAGTCTTTGGGGGCTCTGTGATGCCCTGGAGTTCCACAAGGTCACTTACACTTTACCCTTTCTAAAATTTTTTCAGCAAACTTTTCCGAGCAAGTAGTTGAAAGCTTTCCGTCTGATATCTCTACTGGTATATACTATGGATGGGCCTGTGTTGGAAATGGAGATGTGCATAAAATGGTTTTGAGCATAGGATGGAATCCTTTCTATAAGAATACTAAGAAATCAGTGGTAAGAGCTTTGCTTTGTGCAGTACTTCGCCTAGAAATTCTGCTTGTTGTTAGAAATGTATTTGGTGTCAGTTTTGTATGTTTGTGTTTTGAAGAGAAAATAGTCTCTGTAGCCAGATGGTACATAGCCACAGACAAACAAAGTTTGTTTTCTTTGTCCTATTCCATCATTGCCTAAGTACTTCAGAGATCAATATTTTATCTGTTTCTGAAACGGTGGTTGCTTATAGTGCTGATAGCTAAGGAAGCATACGCTCAGTAGATGCTTTGAATTTACTAGTTATTGAGATCCCTAGCATGATCTGGCATGATCTAACCTTGTCTGTCTACATTAAAGCTAAGAGATGTGGGGGCACCTTAATATATAATTATTTTCTGTCCTTCTCTTAAATGATGGAATCCGTAGATGTGGTGCTGTGGCCAGATATACAGGACTAGTATCCAAAAATGTGTAATAACAGGATGGAGGAGGTAAATTTTGAGCTGTGACAGCAGTGTTTTTCTTGTTGTCAGGTGCTGGTGTTTCTCCTGAGCCTTGCAGAGAGCTCTGTTTCAATTGTTGAAAGCACCTTTGTTTGGGCATGAATCTTCTCCTTCTAAGATCCTAAGTTTATGACTATTCTGATGCCTTTGGCTTTTATAAACGTACACTCCAAATTTTTTGCAGCTGTGTTTTCTGAACAAGACGTAGGATGGGGAATCCTTTCTCAGCCTTCACTCCTGGATTTCTGTCATTCATTTTCCTGATTTTTATCATTCAGAGCTACTTGTAAAAGCATTCCTTAAGCCAGCTTTTTCAGTATGTCTTCATAGTTGTTTCATCATTAAGTTAATGAAAGATTAAGCTTTCTTTGTTATTTGCTGCTTTATAAATACTACTTGTGGGAAGCAGTGAAACATTTCTCTTGAACGTTTCTCTTTTTTTTTTTTTTTTTCTTCCTTTTAATTTGGCTATCAGAATACTCTGTGGTGAAAAACCTTTCTTAAACTCTGTGCAAAAGTACAGTTCTCCCTCCTCACAGTAGCCTTAACTAGCCTCCTAATCTTGCATTGTATGTATTAAATGTCTTAGTTTCATTGGTATGTGTTGTGGTGAATTGGAATTAGAGGTATTAGCTGAACATACTTACTGTGAGGGGAAAAAGTTCCAAGTTAATCATAAATGCCAACGAATTTCTCTTCCTTTAGGAAACACACATTATCCACACCTTCAAAGAGGACTTCTATGGAGAAATTCTCAGCATAGCCATAATTGGGTATATTCGACCAGAAAAAAACTTTGATTCCTTAGGTCAGTATCACAGAATTGTTTCATTCATGCAAGTAATATGTCTTCACTTTCTTTTTCTTCACAATGAGCTGTTTTACCTCTTGGCCTTTGAACTTTCAGTAGAATGTTTTCATAAGCTAAATGTAGTAATGTATAAGTTAGTTCAATAATAATAATTTTAAAAAAATGCTCCCGCATCTTGTTTCAGTCTAAATTTCAGTTGTCTGAGGAGTAATTTTAAAATCATGAGCTTCTCATAAAAGCATTGGTCTAGTCTGTTCATTTCTTTTGAAAATGCAGTTCTGTTAGGATTCAAACAGTTCATGAAACTGTTTTGATCTTTTTCTAAAATTAATTTTGGAACAAGGTAGTGGTGGAAAACGCAGCTCAGACATGCTTGAAAAAAAGAACTTTGCTTTTCCAACCTTGTTGTAATAATTATATTCTACCTCTGTGATTTTTCTGTAATTCTGTGGAACAAGATATTTTTGCTTGTTATTGTGTATTTAGAATTCTGATCAGCTTTTAAATATCCCTATTCTTCTATTTTTAGAGGCACTCATTTCAGCAATTCAGGAAGACATTGAAGAGGCAAAAAGGCAGCTAGATTTACCGGAACATCGTAAAGTGAAAGAAGACAACTTCTTTCATCCGCCAGGAGGCAAAATAGTAAACGACCACTGAGCAAACCAATGAGCTTTTTACCTGCTTTTTTTTTTTCCCTCTCTTGTTCCTATTGTGGAGCTCTTATATTTGCACTGCTTACATAGGTACTTTGTCATGTCTGTCTAGGCAATGAGATAGGAATCAACCATATAAGGGGATTTAAGTTTGCACAAGTGAATTGATCAAACCCAATCATTCAGAAGGAGTAGAAAGTGGTTCTAGTTCTTTTTGGATAAATTGTATATCTAAAAATTAGCAATTGTTTAGAGTCAGTAGCGCACATAGAACGTGACTAAAGTGAACTGTGACCTCTTCAGCGTGAAGGGGTGTAGAGTTCACTCAAGTGAAAAGCGTCAGTTTTTAACATACAGATGTTATTCCAACCCCTTTTTCCCAATTTTCCATAATTTTTACATCTCAATTGTAGCTAGCAGCTTAGGAAGTTTTGTTATTGATTGAAAATTTCCTGTGGTGCAGGAAGCCAATGATTAGATAACCATAACACGAATAACTCTCTATGGTTCTTATTTTTGATGTGCTTTACAGCTGTTGTGGTTTAAACTGTCATTTCAATTGAAATTATTTATTTTAACTTTATTTGAAATAGATGTAATCACTGCTGCTCATTGATTTACTGGAATCTGAGATATGTACAGCCAGCTGTACAGAAATATATGAGAATGTATGTAATGTACATTACCTCTGTAGTTTCCTTCAGAGGTAATGTTCCACTGAAATTCAGGAAATGAATGATAAAATGAATGTCAATGTACTGTAAAGGTTGAGGTTCTAAGGATGTGGAAATACTATAACAAGACTTGTGCTCTTTGGGCTGTAAGGCAGAAGAGGCAACTTTGCATTTGTATCTGCTGCTGACACCCTAGATGAAGAGGATCTTGAGGTTATTCTCATATTGACAACAAAATGACTGACTTCAAGGTTAGTTTAAGGTACAGAAAAACACCGTCAGCCCTCCACACCAAGCATACGTAAGATCCAAAGTTTTGGTTAACCGAGCAGATCAATATCCAGATGACAGCCCTTGGGGATTCATATAATAAAACATCAACACTGTAGTAGGTATAACGTATTTATTGCAAGTAAGTGCACCCTTCACTACTCTGAAATGTATGCACATATAAGTAGAGGTGATATTGTCAAAATCAATAGTAATTTGGGATAATACTAAGAATGTATCGTGTGTGATTCTAAATCTGTTTTTTTTTTTTTTTTTGTTCTCTGTTAGATTTTTCTATCCTCTGCTCAGCATGGGGAGCTAGGTAAGCTGCTGTGACTATCATCTTCATATTCTTCTGATACTGGCTTGTGCTGTGGCCGAAATATTTTCTGAAATTGAAAATAGTTCTGTCAATATGTAACCTGTAGTTCTGTGTCAGAACTGTCCCATACAAATTGGGAATGCACAGAACTGTCCCATACAATTTGGGAATGCACAATTCGTGTAGTATAGCTTTCTGAATTTACTTCTCATAACCCATCTGGGTCCTACATTTCAGTCTAGGGTTTAAGAGGGCTTTAAGAAGGTAGCTTTCTGAGTCTTCTTCGTGGCAGGTACTGTAAGGATGCTGGTTCCACTTCATACTGTCTTAACTTTGAGCCAGCACCAGGGGATATTGCTAAGGAAGGGGTCTTGAGTGAGTCAGGGTGACTTGTTTGCTGTGAAGAGCTTGAACAGAAACTTGAGATGATTTAAATGAGTTGTTCATCAGTGATGTTGATAGCAGAGACAGAAGAAATACAGAACTGGGGGCGCTTATTTCTGCACGAGCACTTGTTAGCATAGACATTTTGATCTGCAGAGCCAAGGTGGTTATACGTTTCTCTACTGAGATGCTGACAGTTCTGTCCTACCTTTTACCTGGATATTTTAAGCATACTTCTGCTCTCTTAAAAGGAGAATATTAGGAAGAAAATTCACTAATCAGCAGTTAGAAATATTTTCTTTAAAAGAAGAACAAAACAACCTAGTGGACTTCTTACGTATAACTTGTTAGGAACTGTATGTAAAAATCTGTAAAAGGATTGTCTTGCAAAAGTGAAAGTTGATTTTTTTTTTTATTATTTTAAAATGGAGGGATGAAGGGAAATTTTTTTTTAGGCAAAGGCTGTAGGAATTCTTGAGACTGTAACATTTTGGCATTGTTACCTTTCTCTGTTTTTAGGAAGAATAAGTAGCAGACACAGAAGTCTACTAAATGTGTTGCCAAATATATATTTAAAGAATAAATTGATGTTTGTCATTGTACTGTAGCTGAACTCTCATAGCTCCCCTATCTGTTCTTCCTGCTTCCCTTTCCTCTGCACACCTGCATGGGTTTGCAGAGCTGAACTCTGTTTTTTCCCCAGTACTTTCATGTGTCTGTTGTGGAAACCATAGTGCCTTAAGCTGGTTGTCCAAGTAATACTTTTCCGTATCTGCTAGTAAATGCTACTATCCAAAATTCAATTCTCTGGTTGTAGAACCACTGGGCTATGGACAGAGAACAGTGGCAAAGGCAAAACTTGAAAAAAAACTTTGTTTGCTCTTGACTCCTATGTGAAGTATGGCGTATGGATACAATGAGCTAATGAACTGCTCTTTGTATGCTTGTCTTCAAATTAGAGAAAATGTTATTAGGTTCATTTGGCTGAGTGTACCTGTCTGTTCACATTATTTAAGATAAAACATTGTATATCGACTATTTAAGCTCAGTACATAATTCCTAGCACAGTACAGACTTTATGAAGGGTTATATTTTTGTATTATATGCGAACTGTATTTACGTCAGTTGATGTTGCTGCGTTGTACCATTAATAAAGGAATTGTAATTGTCAAAGTTAAAATCCTTGTCATAGGCTTCCTGATTGTATCTGATGCAAATAAATCATCTTAGTATATTCCTTAGAGTGTTATGAAGGAGATACTTTAGATGTATGTCATTACTCTGCTTAAACTTCTTTCAGTGTCAGCAAAGAGCTGTTCTTGCTTACAAGCTCAGTGCTGTAGTATTTGTGTTCAGTTACTTGTGGTTCTTCTGTAAGGCACTCCAAATAGCGAATGAAGCACAGAGAGGTTTCATGTCTCAATTTGGTTGAACTAGAGGGCCACTGAAATTGTTGGGAGTTTGAACAGTACCAGTTTTTTCAGTTTCAGATACTTTCTCAAGTAAAACCTAAGTGTATTTAATACTCTTACCCACCTTCCTCTGAAGTCTGTTGCTGTTCTGAAATGAAGATTGGTGGCAATATGAGAATGTCTGTACAATAAACTCTTTCCAAACTGCATGTGGGTGAAAATTTTTGGTGAAGAGAGTGCGTCTGCCTCCTCCTGCTGTATGTAGCCTGTTGCCCTGCTCCAGCCGGTGGTGCAGAGGCCCCTCACTCGCCTCACTCACACTGGTGCCTCCTGGTAGCTGGTTTGGAAGGGCACACTGCCTCACCCCGTGGCTGGGGGTCAGGGATCCCACTCGGTCTGGTAGCTGGCACCAATTCCACTCACACACACCGGTCCTATTGCCAGCTGGCGCTGGGACCACTGCACTCGCGCTGATAGCTGGCACCACAGGCTGTGGCGCCCCTTCCCCAGCCTGACCCCAGTAGCTGGCACTGATGTTGGCTCACCCACATCCAGGTTTTGCTAGTAGCTGGCATGCAGTCCTTGCAGCATACACACACAGGAGGGAGAGCAGAACTACAGGGAGATAACTATGAGATGATTTAATGAGAGAAATTACAGGATATTCGGGACAGTGTGGTCATTAGGTGCACTTGGCCAGACAGGTGCACTGAGTGGCCCTGTTTTACACATGACTGGCCCTTTTATACCCCCCTGCTCCCCAGTTTGTTCTTCCTGCCCCTATACTTCCCTATTACATCCCCATGGGTTTGCAGAGCTCTGCAGTTTCTGCATCCTCCATGTCTGAGGGTCTCAGTCCACAATCTGATTGGCTGCCAGGCTCATCCTCCCTGGAAGTGTTGTCTGCAGCTTGCTAGCCCATCGATTAGCATGACAGAGGTTTGTATCCTGTCATTGTCTCCCACCTTAGTAGTCTTCAACCAGAGCATCCTGCTGGAATAAACATGCCCTCATCAGTTAGTGTGACTGACCTTACTTGGTTCCCACCACTGCTTCCCTTTCTTACTATCCCTTGTTGCCCCCTCCTACATACTCACAAAAATTATTCTGTTAATGGTGGCACTGAACTAACAGGTCCTAATAGCCTAAAGAACTTCAGCTTAGCAGACATTAAAAAACATTGTTTCCTCACATTTAGAAAAACTTAGGGCCCAATACACATGGAAAAACAGTCTGGATATTTGGTTGGTATCCTTAATTTGGGACAGATTTATGTATTGATTGACAGGGAGACCATTGTGCATCAAGGACCCAGCGACCCACATCACAGGTAGCCTGCGTGAGCACAGACCTGTGCTGTGACGTTTGATGCATGCAGAGTGGCCGTCAGGCTGTTTTGCTGCACAAATCTCTTGGCTGCAGGACAAACTTGAGCAGGACACTATACCAGAGGAGCCTGCAGGCAGCTCCCCCTTGGTACCAGCCCTTAGACCATTTTATTAAGCCATTTGTTGTCAAGCCTGTCTTACCAAGATCCAGAAAAACCTCGTGTTGCTTCTCTCTCTCAGCTCACCCCCTTCCCTGCTGCAGAACAGTTTGCTAAGTATGCAATCTGATTTTGACCTGCATCCTAGGGTCCTGAGGGAACCGGCTGTTGTTGCCGAGCCTCTCTCCATCATATTCAAAAAGTCATGGCACTCAGGCAAAGACCCTTGTGACTGGAAAAAGGGAAACATCACTTCCATTTTTAAAAAGGGCAGAAAGGAGGACCCGGGGAACTGCAGACTGGTGAGCCTCACTTCTGTGTTCAGGAAGATCACGGAAAAGATCCTCCTAGAAGCAATGTCAAGGCACGTGGAGGACACGGGGATGATCTGAGACAGCCAGCATGGCTTCACCAAGGGCAAATCCTGCCTGACCAAACTGGTGGCCTTCTATGGAGTGACTGCATCAGACAACAAGTCAACACCAATCTGAGTGGTGCAGTTGCTACAACAGAAGGAAGGGACGCCATCCAGAGAGACTTGGACAAGTTTGAGAATTGGGCCCATGTGAACCTAACGAAACAAGTGAAAGGTGATGCACCTGGGTCAGGACAATCCCAGACATGTGCACAGACTGGGAGAAGAGCTCACTGAGAGCAGCCCTGCAGAGAAGGACCTTTATCTGGTTCTGGTGGATGAAAAGCTTAACACGAGCTGGTAGTGTGCACTTGTAGCCCAGAAGGTCAACTGCATCCTGGGCTGCATCAGCAGAGGGGTGGGCAGCAGGTGGAGGGAGGTGCTGCACCTGGAGTGCTGCATCCACACAAGAAGGATGTGGGTCTGTTAGAGCAGGTTCTGAGGAGGGCCATGAAGGCCTCCCCAGATCAGAGCAATGGAGCACCTCTCCTATGAAGAAAGGCTGAGAGAGCAGGGGATGTTCAGCCTGGTGAATAGAAGATGCTAGAGACAACTCATTGCAGCATTTCAGTACTTCAAGAAGGCTTATAAAAGATGGAGAGCCACCTTTTTCAGGTAGATAATGATAGGACATGGAGGAATGATTTTAAGCTAAAAGAGGGAAGATTTAGTCTAGGTAATGGGAGAAAATTCTTTACTCAGAGGGTGGTGAGGAAATGGAACAGGTTGCCCAGAGAAGCTGTGGATGCCTCATTTCTGGAGGTGTTCAAAGCCAGGTTGGTCAAAGCCCTGGCCAACCTGATTTGGTGTGTGTCATCCCTTCCCATGGCATGGGAGTTAGAATGGGATAATTTTTATGGTCCCTTCCAAGCAAGCCATTCTGTGATTCTATGATACGCAGTGAGCAAGGAAAGAGGAATATGAGAAAAAAATATGAGCAAGAACTGATTAATATAATGGGTATCTCTATTAGGGTTACCTGATGAGGTTGGCTGGGGTTTCTGCAGGCTGTGAGACTCTGTGAGAAAAGTCCAGCAGCTGCCCCTTATAAGAGAAGAGCCACTTCCAGCAAGCACCAAAAGGGACTCCACTGCTGGCCAGAGCCGAGCCAGTGATGCTGGTTGTGTCTCTGGGAAAGGAGATTGAAGAAATGGAAAAAATGATGTGCAACAGGAGCTGGGAGAAGAGTGAGAAAATGTGAGAGAACCAGCCCTGCAGCCCCTCCAGGTCAGTGCAGCAGGAGGTGCTCCAGGCAGGCAGCAGCAGTTCCTCTGCAGGCTGTGCAGGGAGAGGCCCCCGGTGGAGCAGGCTGTCCCCCTGCAGCCCATGGGTCCCACATGGAGCAGATCTCCACGCTGCAGCCCCCCCATGGGTGGAGGAGCCCCCGGTGGAGCAGGTGGATGTGGCCTGGAGGAGGCTGCGGCCCATGGAGAGCCCCCGCAGGAGCAGGCCCCGGGCCGGAGCTGCAGCCCGTGGAGAGGAGCCCACGCAGGAGCAGGGGTCTGGGGAGAGCTGCTGCTTGTGGGGGACCCGTGCTGGAGCAGTTTGCTCCTGGGGGATGGATGGACACCATGGTACAGAGCCATGTGGGAGCAGGGCTTGAAGAGCTGCTGCCTGTGGGCAGCCCCCGCAGGCTCAGCTGGGGAAGGACGGCATCCATGGGAGGGACCCCATGGGGAGCAGGGGCAGAGAGGGACCGAGAAGGAGTGGTGGACACAAAGCATCAGGGACTGATCATAACCCCCATTCCCTGTTCCCCTGCACTTCTTGGGGGGAGGAAGTGGAAGAGAGTGGATGGAGGGGGAAGATGTTTTTAGTTTGCTTTATTTGTGTTTGTTTGTTTCTCACTACTCTAGCTTCTTAGTAAAAATTAATAAATTTCATTAATCTCCCTATGTTGAGTCTGTATAGCCCACAACATTAATCGTTGAGTGAACTCCCTGTCCTTACCTGAACCCTTGAGCCCTTTTCATCGTATTTTCTTCCCCTTTCCCTTTGAGGAGGGGGAGTGAGAGAGTGGCTGTGGTGGAGCTCGTCTGCCCAGTTGAGTGAAACCACCATAAATACCTATGATTCATCAGGAGAAAAACAAGTTCTCAAGTTCCATTATAGTCTGTGGTAATTTATGTACTTACATTTTTCTTACTTTCATACCTTTTTCTTTGAAGATTTGAAATTCTAGCCTGAGTCCTAAGCCAGAAGTCATGTTATAGTCATACAAGATCCAGAGTCAGTTGAATAGTACACGGCTAAAATGTAGTCTGACTTAGGGCGTAGCCTGTAATGAAAGGTGGCTTTGGCCTTTTGGCACTTAAACTATTACTCCTATGATCTGTTTCACTTCCTTTCTTGCAAAACCTCTGAATAGAGTCAAGGAAGAAGGAAATTTGTCATTATTTACATAGAACTCTATGGGAAAGAGAAAGGCTAAAGCACACTGGTAACCCACACTTCCCTTTGAAATCAAGTTTTATACTGTATTATACAAGAGGTAAGTGGATGGTAAAACTGCAGGAGGTACGAATTTACAAGATCCTTTTGAAAGATCATTATCAATGAGTGAGTAATGAGAGATAATTGCCTAGGAGAAAGAAAATAGAACTAGATGAAGAGAGCCTAGGGCTTGGGAAACTCCATGGATCAATGAGAATAGCAAAGAAGGAGGTAAAGGGTGTGGAAAGAAGAAAACAGGAAAAGGCCTTGAGATGAAGAAAAGCCTGAGAAGCAAGGGGGTGAGAGAAATTTACCTAAGAAAAAAGGAATTTGAGGCTGGAACTCAGGAAATAGAGGGATGAAAGAGATGCCATAGCAGTTTTGTTTTTTAATATATGTTTCCTTCAGGTTATCTTTCTCAGTACAGTGGGTGAAGGAGAAGGCAGGAAAACAGACATAAATAGTGTTGGCTTTTGGACATCTGAGGATCTGTGTATTTGAACAGCTGTGGGTTTGACTTTCTTTCTATACCTTTACCTCCAGGACAGTGTAAAAGGCATATTTCAGATCCCTTTATACTATATTCTGCACAATTATTACTGGTTTCCTTTGCTGTACTGTTTTCTGTGAAGTTTCTTCAGAGGTGTCGGTTAGTCACTGAGTCTGAGTCAGTAGCTCTGAGACCAGTGACCTGTTACAAAGTTTGTCATTCTTGGCAAAAGCGCACTCTTAGCAGGCAGTTCTTACTGAAAACACCATGAAGTTGATATGGATCTGTAGGGAGCTAGTTTGGGCAGCCTTGACTACAAAGGAGTAGTCTTAGGAGAAAATTCTTTTTCTTAGGAGAAAATTCTACACTTTTAAACTGCTGCTTTAAAAATAAAACAAATCAAAACAAAACAAAACAAATTTTAAAAAAAGCAATTATCACAGTTCTCTTGCTCATATAATTTATTTTTAATGTTATTCATCAGTTATTTCTTGCTTTATCAAGAAGACATATTTGTAGGCAATTGTCTGCCATCTCATAAAACACAGACATTTAGGCCTGATCATAAAATCATATAAAATCAACATAAAATTGTCTTCCTGCAGTGTCTTGGGAACAGGTTTTTCATCTGAGCAGCCATTTGAATCTCACTGAACACAATGACTTTTAGGAAAAGAGATGTCAGTACTGCTGCTCTCCTAATGAATGCTATCTCCCCTAACAAATGTCTCAGCTTTGCCTGTGCAGCTTTAGCTCCACAAGCTGCTACAAACATCTCTTCTGCTTTGTGACATCTGGGGTCTGTGACAGTACATTAAAAGCTCCAAAAACCAGAAAGGAAGTATCACAATGGAGAAATTAAAGAATATACAGCTAAAAAATTTCACAATATCATTGAAATGTTATGTCCAAACCAAACAAAGTATCTCTGAAATGAACTGGTATTTGAGAAGACTTTGGATACTTATTCAGAAATGTACTTTTGTTCCAGTCTTACTTGCAATTTAGGCAAAATTATTTTAAGAAACACTTTTTTGGTTGTTGTTGTTTTACCATTCAGGGTAAAATTTTATACAAAACTTTTAATAAAATAATGATAATATTCACCAGAGAGCCCATAAAAAAATATCTTTCTATGTCCCTTTCTTGCAGTGATTTCAAGCTTAGGTTTAGCTTGGATTAAACCACTGAAATTTGATAAGAGTCAGGTTATATAAACCACTAACAATAATGAAGTGTAATGTTAATCCAAACAAGTGTAGAGCGCATTCACAAATAAACTTTTTCAATAATGCCTTTTGAATTTTCAGTCTTTGTTTCTTTTTTTTTTTTTTGGATTAAAGACAACAACGGAAAAGACCTTATATTTATTTGCTTTTTTGGAGAACTCCTTCAGATAAGAACATGAGTTGACTGGACAGATCAGATGTGCTTTTCCAAAGTGCCTTGTTATTATATTGCTTTTAATAAATACAAGTCCTTGTTTTGTCCTTTTTAATTCCTCACATGATTTGAATTCCTTCCTTAGCAAAGGTGCAGTAGCTAAAAGCCTAAAATTCAAAGTGGAGGCTTTACATCTATCCACTGAACTCTTTTTAACTTACCCACAGAAAGAGTCTGAGGTTTTCAGGAACACTTAACACAAACAAACAAATAAATAAATAATCCACTAAGGAATTGGGCCATAAAAATTAGGGTTTCTCACACTTACTTCCTCTGTAGAAGGCACATCTAAGTGATTTACATTTCTAGACCTGTTTATTATTGGAAATCTAAAGGAACTCTGCAAGACAGCAGGCAACCAAAGCCAGACTTCTAAAGCTCAGTCTTCTCTCTTAACCACCTAGCCCTACTATTGATGAATAACTGCACTTTCAGAGTAGGTTTGTGCAAAGAATTTGTTCTTCAACAGCAAGGAGTCATAAAGAGAATTTTTTACTGTAGTATGATATATCATATGCAATGACATATGTACTGACAAAAACAAACAAACAACAACAAAAGCAGCATTGTGGTGTTTAAGTTAAACTACAAAAGGAGTAGTATTTTTTTCCCTTTGACATAGTCTGCACATGCCAAACCATTTGCACTAGGAATGGAAAATTTCTTTTGTAAATACTTGCTGTGTATTTTGATTCCATGTAGCCTGAGAAGGTAGTAAAAAAGACATAAGAATTCATTTCTTTGCAGATATACCTATAGACTTTGCAGCAAGCCCAGAATCCGTGTGTGTGTTGAAAGGTTTTTTTAACAACTAACAGAATTAAGTTTAATCAGACATTGATGAAGCATACAATATTTCAGATATTTTTCATATGAACCATGAATATAGACAAAGCACTTGGAATAGAGTTGCAATCACAAATCTTTAACATCATGTTATAGTTGCACAGTTTCTCTGGCAAATATGCTAAAAGATGAAGAGGAAAAATATCTTGGTTTTGAGGAGCACATGTATGCCAGATAATATCAACACAGAAAAATTGATAAAATCAAGCAAAATTGCTTATTGTACTACAAATCTGTGTGCAACTATAGTTGCATAGTACTGTACTACTGACACCTTATGCAGTGACATTTGCCATGCAGATAAATATGCCCATCTTATTTATATTGGCACCTTTTTGGTAGTGGTTGTTAAGGTTCTCAGTAAGTCTGTGAATGCACAGTTGAAATCAGTGTTTGCATTAGTTCACACACGTGCACTCACGTGTATTCACACACGTGCATACTGGGAAAGGATTCACTCTGCACAGTACACAGAAATGTAATAACTTAAGTGGCCTACATTTAGTGTGCTACTTAAAAGCCTAGAACACATTTATGTAAAGCTTTAGGAAAACAGTATGTTTTTAGAAAATATTCTCCTCTCTCAAAATGTATTGGCTAAAATCCTGAGCTCTGCATGCTAAGAAATAACCAAACATACGTAACTAAAGTGTTGTCATTTAATAACAAAGGCAGCGGAATAGAAAATCATGAATTAGTAGTTATCTGAAAGAGTAACTTCCATTCTATTCAAGCTCATCTTCCTTATTGTTCTTCAAGAGCCTACATTTAAATTTACAGTGGACTGCTGCCTTCCTGTCCCATATATGCCATATTATCATCTTCATCATCATCTTCATCTCCAAAAACAGCTTCTGTACTCTATCATTTGATTTTCCCAATAGTTTGTGCTCTTTGTTGCTCATATGGGAAAGAAAGGCTTTGGAGTGATTTGTCAGCTTTTCCTACCTACCTTTATTAACAGCTGCATCTTTGGGTTAGTCTTTCTTCCAGACAAGTATAATGGCTTCAACGAGAAGTAAAATCAGATAACAGCAGAGGAAGTGGTCTGGCTTTGCTTTCTGGTGGTAGAGTGGATCATAATACATTCTGCCATCTGGTAATATATCAACATATCTCATTATACATAATACAAATATAATCTGATAATAGATATTTAAAAAATAATAATAATAAATTTCGTGAGGTCAGGTGCAAGTGATCTTTGTTTTAAATGACCCAGTAGAACATTTAGGCCTGCTTAAAATTATCAATGTATTAACTTAATATCTCACACTTCCAGTACCACAACTGCGCTCTTACGAGAGCTGTGATGGTACAGGGATATGAGCAGAGAGGGGGTTGATAGGACAGCTGTGTGTCTTAGTTTAGGGATAATCAGAAAAAAGCAGAAAATCCTCCATTCCTCTTTTTGTTACTTCTGAAAAACCTTCAGAAGTTGTCAAGGCTGAATTCCAATTTTCTCATTAAAACGGGCCATGGACTTTTTCTAAATATGCAAGGTATCCAAATTCTCATTTTCTTTCTTAGCAGCTTTGCATCCAGCTGTTTTATTTCAGTCCTGGGCAGTTTTAAGTTCTGTGATTTAGCACCAGTTATGTATGTAATGAAACAAACCATAAATATTACAAAAGTGTTGAAAGAGACCTTGATTCTGACAAGAGATTTGATGTAATATAAAATATAGAGAGCAGTAAGATAAGGTTAAACAGAGAAGTTGTTAACTAGTGCTGAAGAATGTTTAAAGAAGCTAGTAATTTCAAAAACATGTAAAGCTTTGCAATTAAAAATACATTTATTTTTTTTTTTCAGTTAAGTACTTTCCTTTTTCCATTATTTGTCCCTTTGGCATTTGTTATTTTCCGTAATACTTAGCAGTCACCACCAGAGGGGAATGTACACAAGCAGGTGGACATCAGATATGTATCACGGGAGACCATCTTTACCTTTGCCTTTACAGTCTGATAGAAACGTTTAAAGATCTCAACTGGAGTAGTTCTAGAATAAATAAATAAATAAATATATATATTTATTAAAAAAAAAAAAAATATATATATATATTTTAATTCTAGACAGTTAAAATGAAAGCTCTTCCCATTCCCATGACAGAATTCTTATTGACTACAGAAGGAGTGGAATCATGCCCTCCTTTATTAAAAAAAAAAAAAAAAAATCACATCAAAAAAATCCTGGAATGCACAGATATGAGGCCAAAGATTTGCTACAGAAACATCTTCAAGGTATTTGCAATAGAATAACCAGAGCTTTCTAAAGAACAGCCTTGCAAATATGTCAGCATATTGATCACGTAAAAGGCAAAATGCACATATTTGGCCCTTGGACTAATGATAAAGGAAAACAGCAAATGACCAGTTTTAGCCATAGAAAGATCTTTCACTCATCAGAAAAAAATTTATTCAGGATCGTATGACAACTGGGCTTGTGTAACAGTACATGAAAACTAATTAATGAGAACATCCTTGCCTTCATAGGAAGAATTACCAGCTCAGAGGCTTCAGCCCTATGTTTGACCTATCACTTTTCCTCATGTAAAAATGAGTCTCAAATAAGGACAAATGAGGTTCGTGGCTTGTTGTTGAGCTTCTTTGTGGTATCTCTTTCTTTGTCAAAGACTACAGTTCTGTACTTAAGGATCCTATAAGCTTTCCTATATATATATGTTTCCTATTTTTATTTATTTATTTATTTATTTATTTATTGTCTGTAGCTGTTATGGTTACACATGAAGTTTGCAAATTTAAAAAGTCATGTACATGATGTTTTCTGATTCTGAAGACATTATGAACCAGAGCATCAGAGAGAAGTGTGAACTAACCATATTCTAACAATGGAGCATTGACTGTTGGGGTTAAAAAAATAAGGAAAGGAAAGGAAAGGAAAGGAAAGGAAAGGAAAGGAAAGGAAAGGAAAGGAAAGGAAAGGAAAGGAAAGGAAAGGAAAGGAAAGGAAAGGAAAGGAAAGGAAAGGAAAGGAAAGGAAAGGAAAGGAAAGGAAAGGAAAGGAAAGGAAAGGAAAGGAAAGGAAAGGAAAGGAAAGGAAAGGAAAGGAAAGGAAAGGAAAGGAAAGGAAAGGAAAGGAAAGGAGAACACTGTATTTACTCATTATAGTATTCTGCTACTTTTTAAAGGCAAAAATATATGACCTTTTTAGACCTACTGATCTGTTTTTGTTATTATGCGTATATTCTATCCTGTTTGTTTTGCTTTCCAAACTAAAATGCCTTCTATTTAAACTTCTATTCAGACCAGAATCTGACTCAATGTCACAGTGATTCTTGCTTCTTTATCAGAACGAGTAACAACTTCAACACACACCCAGCTCAATCTCACCTACTCTTCTCCAGAAGCTGAGAAACTGAATCATATTTTGCCCTTTCCTGAGTTAAGGTTTTGTGTAGCTCTGAAGCTAAAATAGTGCTTTGACAACTCAGTCTATTCCAGCACTTAAAAAACTGAAAGACTGAAGAAGGCTGAAAAATATGCTTTTTTTTTTTTTTTTCTTCTTCTTTTTTCATCTGGAGTTGTTCAACATGAATCAGACAATGGCAAAGTTCCTTGAAAACTAGTGCTGCAAGACTTCAGCTGAGATCCCCAAACAGAATTAAGAAGATGAACAAAAGTCTTGCTCCATTTAAACAATTTCCCAATTTTATTTATTTATTTATTTATTTATTTAGCTTAGGTGAATTTAATTTGAACCATCTCCCAGAGTTTCTTTATATGACTTTATAAAAAGATTAAATGAGTCCCCAGAATATTAGGATGAGAAATTCAGATGTAAAAAATTGTGGTCCTCTTCACATGCCCTTTCCCACACGTTTTTTGGTACATTTGTTTTGTTTTTCTGACTTTAGCTTCTGACTTTTTCTTTATTATTATTTCTCTTGATAATGACTGAACTATTATGAGCTTTCCTAAGAGTCTCTTATAAAATGCAAGACCATGGGAATTCCTTGGAAAGCTTTGATACAACTGCTGGAAGATTTGTTACAGCTGAGACAGCAGCACCCTTCCAAAAGGTCACAAAGATCTTATTGCTGCAAACGTCTAATGGTGTTGCCCAATGACACTGCAACTACAATGGGAGATTGTTCTGCCCTATCTTTGTCGTGCAGATATTCCTGTGTCAAACACACAAAACAGGGGACAAGAAACACAGTTGGATCTAATGCAATCAGAACTGGAAGAATTCTGTTCCTTGCCCAAAATTCTGTCCAGACTTCCTATGCTAACTCCATTGCAGATATAACACATATTAAATCAGTATTGTTTTCTTCAGCTGTGATTTTTTTTTTTGGACTGCACTAGGGTATGACATGGTCTTTGCATATCATAGGCATTTGAATTGTAAAGTGTTTTTTTGTTTGTTTTGTTTTTGTTTTCTGTACAGGAAAATGCCTTTCAGGACCTTATTACTACTTATTACATTCACCAGTGTGAATGTCAGCTTAGTACTATGAAACTCAATGCAATATTAGTGTGAGAATAAAACTATTGATAGGATATGGGATTAAAAATAAATAAATAAACCACTGCATCAGGTGCAAGATGGCCTAAATGTAATCTTCTGGGAAGGCTGCTCCCTTGTTCTTCTCACTCCTCATGAGAGCCTAGGAAAACCAGCCTTCAAAATTAACACACTTCAGTTAGGGGACTATGTTTAAGTGCTGCAAGTAGCTACTGAACTAACTGGTAGCATCAGTGTCCATGTTCATGCCTTTTCCAAACTCCATAGCTGTGCAAAGTTTCAGACAGCCTGGACTCTTGTCACTTGAATTCATCCCTGTGGTGGCTCCACAAATTTTGAATGGAAGAGTGTGAAGGAAAGTGTACGCCACATTCTCAAATAAATGTTTCTATGTCTTTAGGATTCACCTGGTTAGACATCAACTATCTGTGTAACCAACTGTCTTATTCACATAACACTTTTCTGTCTTGCTTTTGTTTGCCATAATCATTGTTTGCTTCTTTGTTCAGCTCTGCAACCTGTTGCTGAAGACTGTACAGGTGCTTCCCTAACTGCTGATGGGGCTAGGAGACATGTCTTAGACTCATAGAATGGCTTGGGTTGGAAGGGACCTTAAAGGCCCAGTTCCAGCTCCCTGCCATGAGCAGGGACACCTCCCACCAGACCAGGCTGCCCAAAGCCCCATCCAGCCTGGCTCTGAACACCTCCAGGGATGGGGCATCTACAGTTTCTCTGGGCAGCCTGTGTCAGGGCCTCACCACCCTCTGAGTAAAGAATGTCTTCCTAATATCCAATCTAAATCTCTTCTCTTTTAGTTTAAAGCCATTACTCCTTGTCCTATCACTACACTCCCTGACAAAGGCAGTCTTGTGCCCGGGCAGCCGATGCAGCTGTCCGACTCAGGTCCGGTGCACTTCTGGCAGTATGCTGCACACAACTGACCGCGAAGATATTCCCCAGGCAAAAAAAATATTTCAGAAAAATATTCCGTGTTAAAATAATAAAAATAAATTGCAAAGCACCAAACCATGTTGGCAAATTCAATGATTTAAAGATCTGTTAAGATTTAATGATTTCAGGATCTATTCTGAATTTATCATTTTCTGGAGAACAAGTCCTACGAGGAGCGGCTGAGGGAGCTGGGCTTGTTCAGCCTGGAGAAGAGGAGGCTCAGGGGCGACCTTATCGCTCTCTATAGGTACCTCAAGGGAGGCTGTAGCGAGGTGGGGGTTGGTCTATTCTCCCACGTGCCTGGTGACAGGACGAGGGGGAATGGGCTTAAGTTGAGCCAGGGGAGTTTTAGGTTGGATGTTAGGAAGAACTTCTTTACCGAAAGGGTTGTGAGGCATTGGAACAGGCTGCCCAGGGAAGTGGTGGAGTCACCATCCCTGGAGGTCTTTAAAAGACGTTTAGATGTAGAGCTTAGGGATATGGTTTAGTGGGGACTGTTAGTGTTAGGTCAGAGGTTGGACTCGATTATCTTGAGGTCTCTTCCAACCTAGAAATTCTGTGATTCTGTGATTCTGTGATATCATGAAATTAACAAGTTTCATTGTGGTGTCAAGAAAACCTGCACTTGTTCCCTAGAGGAAATGGGAAAATTAGAATTATGAATTTTCTGTTCTTACTTATTTGTTAATTTACTTTTAGTTGTTTTGTTTGTTTGTTTGTTCGTTTTTCTGTGGAGAGTGACTCTCTGTTTTTGTTGTTGTTGTTGTTTTTTTTTTGGACCTCTCTCTACAACTTCGTCACTACATACATGAAAAAGCAAGAACAGGTAATAATCATATAATCATTAATGTTGAAAAAGACCTCCAAGACCTTTTCAAGCAAACTTCTCCAAATGGTGGGTTTGATTAGCAGATTGGGCCCTCTGTTTCCCTCAGAAGGTGGTCATCTATAGCAGTAACCTCTTAAATAAAACAATTAATTCCTAAATGATGTCCCTAGCAATTTCTTTTTTTAAAACTTTCTTCCCTTTAACATAATTCAGGTAGTACTGTAGATACTCCAAACTGTTTTTTTTTACCAATATACCTTTGTACTTATCAGCATTTTCACAGTTTGAAGCATTGAAATAGATAAATATGATCCTATTAACTACACAAAGGTCTGCATATAAAATTCTTCTGAAAGCAATGGCTTTTGAAAAACAGATAAGAAAGAAAAAGTCAGTTGTTGGGAAGGAAGTTACTTTAGGAAAATTTATGTAAAGTGAGTGGGGTTAATCCTGCTAATACATGCTTACATTGGTTTTCCTTCTTTCATGAACCGGAAAACATTAATAAATAGTGCTGACTTCAGACGTAACAAAAGACAAGAAAGGTACTGACCAAGCTCAGTGCATATAGAAGAAGTAGCTGGCAGCAGTAAAACTCATCTTTTCAGAGAACTGCATGCACCAGCCTTGCAGACTGTCATTACTACGCAGACACCAGAGCCTAGGTTATAGCAGCTTGGTCAACTTGTAGGGTTTTGTCTCCTTGACTGCTACGATCCACACAGCTGGCATCGCATCTGAAAGAGCAGCAAAGGGTGCCCTGGCTGCTCACCAAATGCACGAGTTCCCAAGAGACCTCTTGTGTACTGCAAAGGGCTTCTTTGCTGTTTCCAGCTATATCTGATGCTCTAATAATAATGGTAACAAAATTTACCTCTCCCTACATCCCAGTCTTGATTCCTCCCTCTGACAACCCTTTCTTCTCAGTAGTTTTATTAAATAACCACATACCATCGTTATTTTGTAACTATGGAGAAATAATCAATGAAGGTATTACATGGACTATGTATCCGTGCACTATCAAAGATACATTAATGAACTCAAAGCTGCAGGATAGAAAAAGTCTGACCTACTGCCCATTCCTTTCATCACCCTTCTGGCTCCATCATGTTTTCTGTATTGATTGTTTTTTTATGTGGAAAACTGCAAAGCATGCTGATTCGTTTCCTGCCCTGAACCCAGTGTGAGCCGGTGATAAATGATTCCAAAGCATCTGTGGTGTTTGCTTAATAAAAAATGGAATGGGAAAAAAAATAGTTCCTTCCTCATACAGGATGAACATCTGTCCACTCCGGAACCATTCTAGAAAGCAGTCTGAGGATGTATGGATACCATGACTCTGTCTGCAGATGAAGAATTGAAGCAGTCCCTGTGAGTAGGCATTAGTCTGCAATTAAAAATCCTGGTTTGGCCTTTTTCGTTTTACTATTGAGAAACAGCTTTTCTGCTAGATTTGTAAATTCTAAGTTTTTTATATCTATTTAACCAGTTTCTCAATGCAAGCACTTTAAAGCAAAAGGCACAAATGTGCACAAGAAGAAAATAGATACTTGTATGAATATAGCTCACATTAAATTAAAACATCTTTTTCTTTCATTAGCTTAGCTTGCAATATATTTTCCCTCTTTTTTTTGAAGTCAGCAGTATTTTATGTTATCATAGTTACTTTTCTTGCACAATAACTAGTAAGCTGCCAAATGCCAAATTAGACACATTAGTCACAGAAGAACAGGTCATACATTTAGCAACTTCTGTATCCACTTTTAGTAGCATGATCAAGGTAGTGACCACTCTGACAGGATTGAATGCATCCTCTACCTTTCACAAAATATCCCTGTACACAGTTTGTACAAGTATTTGCTCCAGCTCCTCAAAACAGAGAGATAATACACTGTATTACTGGCTACTATTCCTACTATCCTACTATTGCCTACTACCTCTAAGTGTAGTAAAACATTATCATTAATTTAGAGACCACACTTCATGTGCTTTTATTCCCTTCAGCTGCTACATATTGTGAAGAGTAATATCAAGCAACAAAGGTACATGGTTAGAATTAACTACACTGTCATTTCAGTATATCTTATTTATTTATTTATTTATTTATCTATCTATCTATCTATCTATCTATCTATCTATCTATCTATTTATTTATTTTTCAGCTAGAAAACTTAGTTTTTCATGTCAGGTGAAAAAAGTCTGCCATATCAGAAATGCATTAAAGAACTCCTAAGAACATTAAGGTTTTACATGTCAGCAACCGTGTTCCACTGGAAATTCGATATAGCAATGTAAAATCAGAGATAAAGTACAGAGGAAAGTAAAAGATCCACATAAATGTCAGTGAGATGTCTGCATGCATGTTGCACAGGATCAGTAGCTTGATTAATGTTCTGTATGGTATTTTACTTTTTCACAATGAATCACACATTTGGTGCCATGCAAACTACTATAAAACGGGGGAAAAAAAAAAAAAAAGTGCAGTTCCATTTCTGAGCAGGTAACAGCAACAGAGGACAATGAAGTCATTCACAAACCTGTGTTCTGTTTCAGTAAAGGAACGACTAAAATTTTAGGGCTCATCAGCTTTTGCTGGTCTAATTCTACACATTTGGAGAGAGTAGTAACTTCAAGGGGAAATGAAATGCAGTTTTGCCCATGGGGAAATAGCAGCTATTTATGAACTTAGAGCAAATACTACAAAGGAACATCGCCAAAAGGTATTGAAAAAAACAGGCACGTTTACATTTACCAGTGAGGAATTTGGCATTGGGTCAGCACCACTGCATTAAGAACGAGCTAAGAGCCTTGTTAAAAAGACCTCATGCTTCTCTTGAAATGCCAGCTTCCCCTGGTGCTGTGCTACAGCCCAGGGTAAGAATAGATTTACAAAGGAAAACACCATCTCTTTCTGCAGTGGCAGCTTCCTTTGAAATCTCCTAACTGAATGTCAGTTCTGCATGGCTTGGGAGATTTGCCTAGATTGCAGCCAGAGGTATTTTACCTGCAGGCACTTGCACATAATAGCAGAAGATAGAGCATAGCAGAAGGAACAGAAATAGCATAGCCACTTTTCCATGTTTCATAGTCACGTTTCCACCTAAGTAACTCTTTATGCTTTCACGTTATAAGGTGCCTAGAGGAGGGTGTATGTTGTTTTGTTTCAGAATCATAGTTTTTTGTTTGTTTGTTTGTTTGCTTGTTTGTTTTCCCCAGCTAAGATTTCTCTGCCATGCTTGGCATCTTCTGTGGAACCTCTGCTTTCAAAAAATTTAGCTCTTTCTCCAAAAAATGCTCTTCAGCTCTATGGAGTACCACTCAAAGCATGTGTTAATCCTGTTTTACAGACCGAATCCACTAAAACTCACATGTGATCAGCACCACTATTTATTTTCAAGAGTGCACACAATTTCAGTTTGGGGGGGGGAAAAAAAAAAAAGCTGAAATTAGTAATTCATCATATGTAACAACATTTACTTGCTTATTATTTTTCCTCAGCTATACTTCTCAAAGAGCTTTAAAAGGCAGGTAGCATTACCATGTTTTTACACATAGGAGACCTATTCATTTTCCCAAATTTATTAAAGGGTAATAGGATCCAAACTCAAATCCCTGTCTCCCAAGTCCCACCTAAGCCCCTACCCATGGATATAACACTGCCAAGAAAATGCAGCATGTACTGAAACGATGCCTATGAAACACGTGTCCTGAAAGACTCCATTTACTTGCCACCCCTGCACAGATGGTGTTCTTTCAAAACATTATCAGAAATTGTCTCAGCTTACTAATATGACCTAAGAAAACAGGAAGTTTTTGTTCCTTCTATCATAAAACATACAACCTCAGTGAAAAGGTCACTTGCAGTAAGAATTATGCAGGCACTTGAAATAAATGCAACTTAATTAATACGACATAAATATACAAACAACAACAACAACAACAAAAGTTACAAAATGTAAAGGAATCTATCTATTTTTGTCCTGGAAACAAGCAACATGCAGCTTCTACCAAAAGAAAGAATAAAATCTACTTTGTGGAGGGTAGAAGCTAACTGTTGCCACATTTATAGAAGACCTGTGTCCTGAAAGAAGAATGCCTACAGATATTGAGAACTTATCTCATATATTTTTTGTGGCATAAACCAAACATTCAATCCTTTACAAATTTCATAAGATTTTGGCCTTTGCTTCTTGGATAAAAAGTCATTCATTCATTCATAAAGGAGTTTGAAATACCTGCTGCTGCTTTGTGGGGTTTACCCATCAGTTTCAAGGACAGCTGAGTTCCTCTATCAACAAAAAACATCCACTCTTGGTTTTGTCCTTGTGGACACCAAGTTGAACATGAGTCAGCAATCTGATTGTGCCGCTATGAAGGCTAACAGTATTTTTGGTTGTGCTAGGAAGAGTGTTGCCAGTAGGTCGAGGGAGATGACCCTGCCCCTCTACTCAGCCCTGGTGAGGCCACACCTGGAGTGTTGTGTCCAGTTCTGGGCCCCCCAGTACAAGAGGGACATGAAGCCACTGGAAAGAGTCCAATGAAGTGCCAAGAAAATGGTGAAAGGAGTGGAACACCTCTCCTGTGAGGAAGGGCTGACAGAGCTGGGACTGTTCAGCCTGGAGAAGAGCAGGGTGTATCTCATCAGCATTTCATGATGATTTGGAATTCAACACATCTTACAGCTTTCACTGCATTTTTGGAAAATGATTTTATCTACAAAGGAATGAAAGAAAACATCCCAGAGAACCCTAGTCAACTGTGTTTAAGAAAATTACATGGCTGTATTATTACATTGTATTATTACCAATTTCTAGTTTGACATCAGGAATGGAAGCAGCAAGCTAGACTACAATTGTAAGTTTCTGCCTATTGATACATTTTTCCATCAATCACCGAATTATTTAAACTGATTCTAAACATTTGAAATAATAGAAAATGGCCATGCATAGGAGTTGCTAACAAGTCTTCAGATATTTTTAATTTCTATTACCTATCTCTGACATGGACATAGATGATCTTTCCTTATATCATCAATGTACTCCTGTGGCCATCCTGCAATTTACCATTTATGCCTTCCATAGAAGTAGCCTGTACTATCTTAGCTGATTTTGTGTTCAAGGACACACCTGCATGAACACTTACACTCTTAACAAAATTGGCAGATAAATTACTTAACACCTGCCTTTTCATCTCAAAAATTCTCTCTCCTTCTCTCATCAAATTTCCCATCTTTTGAGATGCCATGTAATTCTCTGAGAAGAACAACCTGACACTCTCATTTATTCCTAAATTTCCGTGTATCCACCTTGACTGAGTGGATAATAATTCCCTTCACTATCATTTTCACAAAGTGAAAATGAAAAAGTAAACCTCATACTTGCTCTTGGAAATGAACACACAGCTTCATGAAACAAAGAGCAAAAAGTAAGGAAGTCTGTCAGAACAAAGCTCATGAGCAAATATTTATCTTTTAAGCATACTTAAGTCAGTGTAGTTTAAGCACATGCCACATGCTTGAACATATGTCCATGTATTTTTGCTAGCCAAAGTTGGAAATTAAATGTGGGCACTGTACTTGCCAATCACAGGAGGAAATTGAAGCCAGGTGTCTCTCATTGCAGAGAGTTACTGATCTTGAATCATCACATCACTGCAGGTACTTAAGTCTGTCAGAAACATAATTACAACCACTTTCTGCACCTAGAAACTAGGAAAAATAGACCACTAGGTCTAGGAAAAATTCATCAGCCATGTGGGATTTCTCAGCTGTCTTTTCTATGTGTGCTTGGTTGTAATGCTCCCATGGCATTTGCATTTGGGGGAATGTTTTGTGTTCAGACTTTGCATCCCCTTACGGAGGTAACCCATTCTGTCCTGCAGCCTGCTAGTACTGTCCTCCTTCTGCTAGTGTTATTGTTGAGCAGAAAAGAAATCTTGCTGCAAACACCAATTTATAAAATCAGGTCAGACTCCCAGCTCTATTTTTGAGGACATTCTTGATCACACTTGCCACCTAATAATTTAATAAGAGGAGTAAGAGAAGAGAGGTGTGTATCAACATACCCTTTACATGCTTGTGAGTATTCCAGCAGCATCCTCAAACCTCATACTGAAGCCCTGTATAAAGAAACAATAAGAAATACTAACTTTTACCCATGTAAAACCCATCCAAGGAGTTGGTAATATATCTATTGATTCCCTTATTCAGGTTGTATCCAGACATACGGGTCTTGCACTAGTCACTGTGGCTTCCAGCACAGTTTTCACAACTAGGTGAGCATTTAGAGTTTCTTGTCTGCATTGCAGTGACCATGTGGTGGTTCAAAACAGAGATCCTGGAAACAGCAGGGAAGAGAAGGTGGAGTTGTTAATGCAATAACCTGCCACCACCTTCCTGGACAATGGCTGCAAAGCAGAAGCATTTCTCAGCATTGCAGCTTTTCTAAGGATTATTGTCATTAAGATGTAACCCTCCCAAACAGAGCCTCAGACTGCCTCTGATGCTTTTGTTGTTGTTGCTTGCTTGGATATGGAGATAATCAGGGAAAGGTGTTTGAAGGCTGTACTTTAAATCCTGATTAGCTAAGGGATTTTTTTTTTCTGATCCATTCAAAGTCTGTCAAATCCAGAATAAAGCAAAATCCCTCCTAGACTTTCTAAAAAGAGAAATACAGTTGGGTGGTGGACAACCTGCTATGAATAACCAAGGGCAGCAGGATGCCACCGCAGAAGGACCCTGTCCCATGGCAGAAGGGGCTGCCCCAGGTGCTAGCCCCCAGCACTGCTGAGCATGGCAGGCGTGGGTGCCAGTTGCCAGGAGCTGCAGGAGCGGATGCTGATTGTGTTATCATTATATGACAGATCAAAAATGACACCTGAGATCCAAATAATGTAAACCCAGAAAAGATCTGCCCCCAGCCCAGCCTGTCACACCAGCACCATCGCAGGAAAGGCTTGAGTGAGCCTTTCAAAAATACAAAAAAGATCTGTCAACAAGACCTGAAGCCAGAGAGGCTGAGATAAAGACTTCAAGTGATGGCAGCCACAGGGTACGCCCATGGCTGCTCTCAGTCAGTTAGCAGCAGAAAACCTGCCAGTGCACATATTTAAGGAATGACAGTAGCTGCTAAGGGGAGGAGGTGCTGAGGAAAGGAGCAGACACTCAAGCAGGGGCAAGAGAAGCATTGCTGCAAATAGACACCTGAGCAAGGGCAAGACATAAAGAATATCTGCCCCCTGGACTGGGGCAGAGCAAAGAAACACTTTGCTCTGCAAGGGAAAGAGGAAAGAGATGCCTGAGCACAGGCTGGAGGAAAGGGACATGAGAGCAAGTCACAGGGCAGAGCCACCCAAGCAATGCAGCACAGAAGAAGACAAAGGTGGTACACCCCTGAGGGCCTGCAGCCTGTGCAGGAACCTCTGCAAGGGAAGCTAAGTAGGAAGTGAGGAACAACAGAAGCAAAGCACACCACTAGCCCAGCCTCATCCTCCTGCACCACCATTATGTCATCCACGGGAGGAAATGCAGTATGCAGAAAGGGGATGGGAGACCAGCAGGGCAAGGGGAGAGGAGAGTGAAGAGAGAGGCAAGGAGCGGGATCCTGAGGTGTATTTTCCTAAGTTCTTGTTTAATTGCTTGCTTGCCTATTTATTTATTTATTTATCTATCTATCTATTTATTTATTTATTTTCAAAAACAGAATCCACAATTAAAAGTTTCTTAATTAGGCATAAATTATATTAAGTGAAATTCCGTGTTGCTTGTGACAACTTGGCTAAAACTAATACTGTGCAATAAGCCTGTGAGGAGAGGCTGGGAAGGCAGCTACATAAATGGTTAAGACATGATGGGAGCTTGGATCTGTTCCCATGTGCAGATAAACCAGCATGGCCTTGAACACATGCTCTAGCTAAAAGAATAGTAAGTATAATCTTGCCAATTTTGCTAAACTGTGGCTTGTTACATCTCCCAGGGCCAACAATATGTTAACCTGAGAAAAGCAGAAGTGTTATGGGAAACCTGGCAAAGAGATTGCAGAGGCCCTGTGCAGAGAACTGTCAAGTGATGGCAGCATATCCTGAACAATAATAAGTGGTTTGGGAAATGCATACCCAGTGTGGAGTTACACAGCACTGTCCCCAGTAATAGCATTAAATTAATGGCTTGCTACGCTCCCATTGACTCAAGAAACACAATCTGATAATGGATTCCATTTTAAAAACAAAGAGGTGCATAGATAGTGTCCATCAAGAGGGCTGTGATGGACTCTCTGTCTACCATATCAGCTGCAGAGTAATGGTGCTGTATAAAGACAGAACAGTCTATTAAGACTTTTAAATAAATCATCACAGACAAGATAACCCCAGCTGGGAAAACTCTTATGGAAAAATTAAAGCCATTTGAATGATCATCTGGGAGAAGCTTCCCTAATCAAACATCTGAATTTTTGTGAGAAACAAAGTTGTGTTTTTGCAATAGCAGGTGTTTTTGCAGTGGAAAATTCCACTAACCTTGCATATTCAAAAGTGATTGTGCGGCATAGCAGTGGGGAGTATGTTAAGCAGATGAGGGGAAGGTCCCACTGTCCCAAAAATAAGGAGGATAGCTAAGAAAAACAGGATGAGCAGTATGAAATCAGTAAAAACAAAAATCACAGGCCCTCTTGTCATGAAAGAAGAAGGGGAAGGAAAAAAAAAAAAAAAAAAAGGAATAAAGAGAAATTAACAGTTGGTCAAATAAAATTGTACATCTATGATACAGAAGTGTGTTGAGTAGATTGTGAACCACGGGGGAGAAATCAGGTGTCAGGTAATAGGGAATACAAGGTTATGACATACTTTTACTGCGTGCTTCTGCTTGCAGGATGCCTGACAAATAAAATATTGTAAATATTGCAAATAAAATAGCTTCACAGAAAATCCTGTCTGAAGAAAATTACTGAGATTTTTCTCACATTTTCAAATAGCTACCCAGATCCTTTACACCAGCTCCAATCTACACGGAGGACAGGACACAAAATGGTAGCCATCCACCCTGCACTAGGAGCCCATGGAGTTACCTTATTTTCAAAACAGGGAAAGGAAGTATAAAAAGCCTTGAATAAAGTCATGGGAAAGAATTATTAATAGATGAAGTTTGGATAAACTTCAAGACTAAGACTTGGTTTCTATCATTACTGGAATCAATATGAAATGGCAATTGAAATGGGAAGGGGAACGCCAATTTTCCAAACTAGCAGACATACTCACAACAAAACCACCATCTCCTTTTCTTCCTGTAATTAATTAATTTAGTGTGTTTTCTGGGAGTTCTCCATTAATTTATAGTGAAAGTCAAGTCTATGCCGTGCTCCAACATTTCACCTATTAATCAGACCCAAAATCAATGGGTGATTGGACCCCAACCCTATGACCCAAATATATGCAACTGAGATGAGATTTCTATACTAAAAGCCAAAAAATCATCTGATGGAAAAATTAAGGCAGTATCAGACATCCTTATGGTGTGCTCTGGTATGTCTGCTTTAATACCCGTTGGATTGGCCTGGAGCCCAAAGCGGGGAAAACAATACCATGCATTCTATATACGAAAGATCTCAGTAAGCATTATCTCCTAATACCAAATATCTGCCTGACTTGGAGCTAATTAGATTTTAATTTCAGAAGAACAAAAACATTACAGATTTTTTAACAAATCAAACCAAATTCCTTTCATCTGGGATATATATTCACAATATATCTGAGGGGCCAGAAATAGCTTCCACTCTACTTTTACCTTGTATAATTAGAAACCCACTTGTGGACTGGGCCAACACCGCTTACCAAATAATCTTGCAATTGGTTTTTCAGGGAACGAGTTATTTTACTACAATTCATTTAACTTTAGTTTGAAGCTTTATAAGAATCCACGGTGATTTCCAGACAATATCTAGAGCAGCACCTATATACTCTAAGAAGAGTTTTCCTTAGTCATATATACACCCTAAAATAAAGTAAAATATCACTTTTTAGGTATTGAGATGCAATCTAGATTTTATGTAGTTAATGTTTATTTCAGCTGTTCCCCATCAGAATGCACATCTGATACTACTGCAAAATGCTTGCATGTGAAAAAAGTGCCTTGTACTTATCTATTAGGAGATAAAACAACCTGTTACCAAAATTAGCAACTATTTAGTGCAGAATTTAACTCCCACTGACTAAAAATTGCTCTTTCTTCTTTATCAAAGAGTTCTCTGGGACTTGATAATACTTTACATACTGAGCTTTCTAAAAAAAAAAAAAAAAAAAAGAATAAATTAAAAATCAGTCCTAACTGCTGTGATGTTTTTTAACTCAGCACGTGAGCTTTCTATGACCACCTATACATGCCACTTGCAGCCTGGCCTTCAGATGGTAATCAGAAATCCAGTGTTTGCAGGTGGCTGTGAGTTTATACCATCTTTTCTAGCTTTCTAATGATGGGATTACCATTAAACTCAACATGTGAAAATGGAATGGTTGAAGTTAGCATTTGGCTTTCCTGTAACATTGTCATATAATATTTGGCTTTTAGTATAGAAACATAAAACATCATTATATTTTTAATGCTAAAAACCTATACTTCACTTTTTAGGGGATGCAAGAAGCCCCAGAAACTTTTAAAAAGAAGTCTCAGTTTTGTCTAGTTATTATCAGAATCCAATTTAAATACAATTTCCACTGCCCTGAAAAAACAGGTGGAGCCATTTTTTCCTACAAGTTTTAATAGCTTTAAGACAGCAGAGGTCTCTGGAGTCCATTGCTATGGTGAGTTTAGATTATTTATCATTTGCTAATCTGTCTTGCTAGCACAAGTAAATGAGTTGTACGTTGAAGAGCTCTAGAAAGATTTAGTATCTTTACTAGTTAGCTGCTAATGCCACAGTTTAAGGATACTTCCCTATGCTGCTCTCCTCACTGTGACTTTTACTTTCTACTAGATGTTCATTACATGTTACACGAGAAAATGTATGTGGTGAAAGTGGAGAGAACAAAATGGAATTTGAACTTAATCTTCTGTACAGCTTCCAGTGACAGCTAAGTAAAAGAAGGAGGTATATCATACCCTACTGATTTACCTCCAAGGTTATCTCAATCCCTAGCAGATATCACAAGGCTGGAAGCACAGTCTTTCAGATCAGCTCATGACTGTTTTTCTCAAAGCCACAAAAAAACAGGCCACACATAAAATGCCAATGACACATGTCTAAAACAAGGGTGTGTGGTTACAACCTTACGAAAGAATAAAAAATAAAAAGTAATCTAACTCGTTTGAGGAAAAATACGTGCATCCACAGTTTACATTTCTGCTTCTGAATACTCTTTGTGATAATTACCTCAGAAGTCAACACAATCTTCTACATATAGTAGTTGTAGGTGCTTACCTACATTGATTAATGACAGAATGCAGAAATAAGCAAATACTAGGACACATAAATAAAAGGAATATTTCAGATAGCTAAAAATCCATCAGTGCAACAATGTAACTAGTAGAGAGGTAGAGGTAGAGTCAAGCAGTATGGCAAAAAAAATTAAGTTGTCTCAAGTCACTAGTTTCATATCTTGAAGGATTTTCTTTGTTCCAGTTCATCAACTGGGATGATGAACCCATCAAATGGGATGATCTTTCTCATCCCATTTTTCATTTGGTTAACATTCTGATATTTTAGAACAAATGGTGAGATAAAAGTGTCTTTGAAAATAAGAAATAAGTACATATACTCCAAATGGCTTCAGGTTTTCTAATTTAGTCTCTGACTACAGTATTTGATAGAATCATAGAATCTTTTAATTTGGAAAAGACTTCCAAGATCATCTGGTCCAGCCTTTAACCTAGCACTGCCAAGTCTACCACTAACTTACGTCCCTAAGCACCACATCTACACGTGTTTTGAAGACCTCCGGAATGGTGACTCAACCACTTCCCTGGGCAGCCTGTTCCAATGCCTCACAGTCCTTGCAGTGAAGAATTTTTTCCTAATATCCAAACTAAACCTCCCCTGGCATAACTTGAGATCATTTCCTCTTGTCCTATTATTTGTTGCTTGCTAAAAGAAACCGACAGCCATCTCACTTTGTGCTAATTGCAGAGCATGATAATGTCTTTCCTCCTTTTCTCCAGACTAAACAACCCCAGCTCCCTCATCTGCATCCCTCATGAGACTTGTTTCTCTAGACTCGTCACCAGCTTCATTACCCTTCTTCCAACACGGTCCAGCACCTTGATGTCCTTCTTGTAGCAAGGGCCCCAAACTGAACACAATGTTTGAGGTGCAGCCTCACCAGAGCTGAACACTGGACAATCACTTCCTTAGTCCTGTTGGCCAGGCTATTTCTGATACAAGCCAGAATGCTGTTGGGTTTCTTGGCCACCTGAGAACACTGCTGGCCACCTGTTCAGCTGGCTATTGACTAATAACCCCAGGTCCCTTTCCACTGGGCAGCTTTCTGGTCACTCTTGCCCCAGCCTGTAGGGTTACATGGGGTTGTGTGCCCCAAGTGCAAGGCTTGGCACTCAGCTTTGTCGTACCTCATACAGTTGGCCTCAGTTTGTTAATCCAGCCTTTTAATCCAGCCATTTCACTCTGTACAGCCCTCCTAACTTGTACCCAACTTGGTGTCATCCACAAATTTACCAAGGGTGTATTTGATCTCTTCATCCAAATCATTGATAAAGATATTAAAACAAAACAAAACAAAAAAACTGGCCCCAGTACTGAGCCCTGGGGGACACTACTTGTGACCAGCCACCAACTGGATTTAACTCCCAAGATTTAGTTCTGTGTCTCACCCACACCACTTAGAAAGTCTAGTGTCTAATGTGTGTAGAGACACTCAGAAGCAAGCAAGCCAATGAGTGCACAGAGCGTTATGTCTGAAATTATGAAGTAAATAAATGCATGTTTTCCAACTACTTATTGACTTGAATAAAGAGTAGGGCCACATACTGGATACCAGAATAAAAAAAATCCAAACAATTACCCACTGAATGAGAATGGTCCTTGGACTGAATCCTGGCACAAGGATCCTGGGTGGGGGGAAATTACATGAAAGAGCTGTTGGTTGGGACTATCTCCTTAGTTTTGCTTTCTCATTGCACAACTGTGCTTAAACTACATTTTAATGTATACAGTACTTGACTGTTTTAGAGTTCAGATTTGTAGTACTGAAATTCAAAAGGACCCACGTGTAACAACATATAGGAGGTACACAAAAGTTTTAATGCCAACAAATTATTTTCAGTGGAGGGTAGAAATGCTCAATGAAAGTAATCTATGGTGAGCAGCACAAGTTTCCTCATCTGAAATGTATCTATCCCTTGGTTCCAAAAAGGAAGTTCTACCTTTTGTATATTACTTTTTAAGAGAGAAGTAGAAGATCAATGTATTTTCTATTACATTAGCACAAAAACCTGAACAAAACAAAACAAGAAACATTACCATTCCATTCAAGAGTTTCTATACTATCTAGCAGAATAAAGGGTAAAGAGAAAGAAAGTGCTACAAAATAAAACTAAAACCTCCTTCCCTCTCCTTGCTCTCCCCTGACCATGACCATTCAATTTCATGCAGAAGTATCAAAATGTTACCAGCACGGTCAAAAACAGTCATTGTTTCAGACTTTCTCCAGGTTCTGTGACTCAGCCGTGGCCATACCATCCTGCATGCAGTCCCTGAAGGACTTTGGCAATTTTGGGCCCAGGCACAGGGCCATGTTATTTATTCTTTCTCTGAGCAGAAAACAAGTCTTGTCACATTTCTGTTCTGCACAGGACAGGCATGGATCCTGGTAGCATGGAGATAATCTCCAGAATCATTTCATAAACACCCACAATTTTTTTTTTATTTTTTTTTAGATGCTTTCATTATTTTTGATGCAATCAGGAGACAGTGCCAGGTTGAGAAAAGTCTTTTCCATCATGATGAATTAATCATACATGTAGCTCTCCAAGAGTGTATTCAGCATTATGGTTGTATTCTTCTGAAACTGTTTACTCAACATCTATTCATAATTCTCCATGCAGAACTCCCCTATTACAAACTTGTTTGTTACGTCTGACATGACATCTCATGATTTTATGCTTTGTATAGATTTACTTCATTATACTTATTCTACTTTACTGAAACGTAGTAAAATGGATAAAATGTATATACAAAATACAGTATTAAATTTAAGTCAAATATTTAAATGTAATTATTAATTTTGCATTAGTACAAAACTGTTAAGAGATGGTTATACTCGTGCAAAATAGTGGGACCGACTTCTTTCATAGAGAGGCCTTTCGAACAGAAGAGAAAATGCACACCAAGGCCATGGCTGTGCTCACCATGAACACAAGATGGTGCCAGCTGCTCTGCGAAGACCTCTGCTCCTGGAAATAACCGTGTCACCGTGTTTGGCCTTGGAACTCCAGAGGGAAATCTGCTGCCCCGATGGATTGTGAGCTGAGACACAATCACGGCAGGCAGCCTGCATGAAATCTCTGGGGAACTTCATCAAATTAGCTTACTTAACGGTGTTGAAGTTACAGATGGATATTATGCCTTTAGCATTTGTATCTCTCTTCCTTTTTTTTTTTTTTTTTTTTTTTTTTCCCCTCCCACGTTTAGTGTTAGGATGCAGCCTTGCAGTACCATTATAGCAGGATCCAGACATTTGGATAAAGTTGCTATAGATCTGTGCTGAGTGAGGCTTCTGCAAGGCCACCACTGCTGTAAAATAATGCTGGGAGCCCTTCATGTCCCCAGAACTGTGGAAGAGCTTTTCTACTCCCTTTTGGCTCAGTTTATTGCCTCGTTGTGAGGTTGTACTCACTCAGGCACAGCTGATGAATCCACCAACAAATTCTCACATCCTGTTTTACAAACACAGCAGAAGCAGGAAGCAATGGAGCGTGCCTGCTGTGTGGGTGGGTGTTTGTTGGGTTTAGTTTTGCAGCTGACACAGTGACGGTCATGTTAACTTGCAGCATCCTATATATTATGCCTGCAAAATGGGATGTCTGCATTGGTGAGCAGCCAGCAGCCCCGATTAGCAGATCCAGGTGACAGCGACTTCTGTAAACCTGGTATGCTGCCCAAAGACGTTCTGCTGAAACTAAGATTAGTCAAAATGCAGTTTGAGAAGAACAATAGGAATCCGAAGACATGAGATGGACTAGTGCTCTTGATGATGATTTCTCATGAACTATAGGAGTTTATTAGCAATCATTTTAATGATAAAAATAGGGTAAGAAGCATTCAATTTGTTCAATTGATAAGTGATAAGAAACTGAAAATAAGGAATCATATGAGGGCAAGGTGTCCTGCAGAGGCAGATTACAGCCCTGCAGGTTGTGTCAGCTTTCCCTGCACCCAGAGACTCAATTCCTCAAACCCTGCCAAGGGAGACAAGATGGGGTCTGGGGTTTTGTAAGTCATGTGTGCCTAATATTCACTGTGTACGCATGTAGTGGTATGAAATTTTCAGCTGTGACCATCTCCAGGCTCTCAGAAGTGGCCCCAGAAGGGTTTCTCCTGTATGGACAGCAAAGACCCCACAATCTGTAGTCCATATGACCTCTGTTCTCTTCAGGAGTGGCTCTTCAGTAGGACCACCATCACCACAGAACTTTGGCAAAGACTTTGGTTTGTAATTTAATTTACTCTATGCATAATGTTTCTTCCAGTTGGCTATTTCTGCTTTTATGGGTTACATTGCTTTGGCTAAGATATTCTTTCTCAGCTTCTAACAAAGAGATTTTAGCTTGTTTGTCTCTTACTCTACCACTGGGCATGGGCAACTTCCAAGAAAACAATGTACTTCCAACTTGTCTTTTCCTTTCTTCAGCTTAGTCTGATTTTTCCATCTCTAAAACTCTGACCAAATTGCCTTGGGGTCAGTACAGTTTTCCTCTACACATTCAATACCCTAGTGCAGAATGTCATATACCTCTATAAACTGTTGTCCTAAATCTTTCATCTACCATATACTGTACACTTCCACCTCTTTGTAGTGGTCCCAGTAACACTGGTTTTATCAGTAGCTGATACTATCTCACCTACTTAGTAACTAAATGCACTTAGTTATGAGCTATGGTTGTCTACCAGAGGGATCCAGCTAACCACACCTCTCTAGGAACACAGTTCTTTATAATCATCCCATTAAGCACACATACCACCAGATAACTATGTAAATGAGTTGTTTAATATGATCTAATAAAGAAATAAACTATAATCATACAAACAAATAGTACTGTTACTACTAATACTATTGATACTACTAGTAAACAACATTAGCAAACTTAATATGACACCATCTTAAGGCCATAAAAAGTCACTCAGTGCTCTCCGACTGTTCTCTACTCATCCCCACCACAAAGTGGCCATCCCCTTGCACCACAGAGCCTGCACTCCTTTCACCCAGCTATGAGGAGTATGGGTTTTCTGAATGCTTACTGGTATGATTTATCCAATGCTAGGTGAATATGGCTGGGACTGTAACCCCTCACAGGAACAGCACATGCAATTTTTGCTGATTTTACTTCTTCAGCTGTCATCCCTGAGCGTGCTTCTCCTGTGCTCAGGAGTGCCCAGGTTCCCGTATCCACCTGTGCCAGACTGCTGAGGAACTGAGACTGCTCTGTCACTGCTGAGCAGATGGCCACAGGGCATCAGACAGTCACCCCATGGCATGGAGCAGCCGGGCCTTGTCTAGACAAAGAAACAGGAGTACAGAGGTTGAGCTGACTTGTGGATATTTACCTAAACTAGGCAAAGGAAGCCAGAGAGCTGGTTTCAAGTATCATTTCTGAGTGGCTAGAAAATGCTGATATGATATACATAATGCAGGTTTTTTGTTTGTTTCTGCTTCTAGAGAAACACTGGTAGAGGCCGTGGTCTCTTTTAAGTTGGCTAAGCTTATGTTTGAGTTGAAGGCAGACTTTGAAGGACTTTGAAGTTTTGATGTTTTATTGATGTTTTCTATCATATGTATCTCAACATGTCATTGGATAGATTGCTCTTGCTTTAGAAATATTTATTTTGTATGATTTTAATTGGTATTGATGGATATTTAATTGGCATGAATGGATTATGTTCAGTGCTATTCCTTAAAGTAAGATGAATTAGCTGCTCATAGTTTGTTCAAGGTCATAAATCTCATTGCAAAGTTACACTAGAAACTAAATATTTAACTTGCACTGCAATTAAAACTGTATTTGAGGCATACGTATGTTAAATATGAAGCAATTAACACAAAATAGATGATCATAGAATGGCTTGGTTTCGAAGGGACCTTAACAAGAGTTCCAACCCCCTGCCATGGGCAGGGACACCTCCCACCAGACCAGGCTGCCCAAAGCCCCATCCAGCTTGGCACTGAGTACCTCCAGGGATGGGGCATCCACAGCTTCTCTGGGCAGCCTGTGCCAGGGCCTCACCACTCTCTGAGTGGAGAATTTCCTCTAACATCTAATCTGAATCTCCTCTCTTTTAGTTTAAAACCATTCCCCCTTGTCCTGTCATTATCTGCCTGAACAAAAAGTTGCTCTCCATCTTTCTACAAGCCTCCTTTTAGGTACTGGAAGGCTGCAGTGAGGTCTCCCTGAAGCATTCTCTTCAACCCATCTCCAGGTTTTCTCTGAACATCCCTAGCTCTCTGAGCTGTTCTTCACAGGAGAGGTGCTCCAGCCCTCTGATCACTTTCATAGCCATCCTCTGGGCCTGCTCCTACAGCCCCACATCCTTCTCGTGCTGGGGGCCCAGATCAGGATGCAGCACTCCAGGTGGGGCCTCGCAAGTGCAGAGCAGAGGGGGACAATCACCTCCTTCCACCTGCTGGTCACTTTTGTTGCAGCCCAGGATGCAGTTTGTCACCGGCCTCCACCTGGACATGGAGCCACTGACCACCATTTTCTGGGTGGTGCCATTCAGACAATTCCTTATCCACCAAACTGTCCACCAGTAAAATAATGTTTGAACATTAGTCTCTGAATGGAGAAATGTTGAGATATCCTCCTCATTAGTAATCAATAAATCAGTTTCACAGTGAAGTTTAGGATTATCAGTACTTCAGTATAATCAATAACTGATATCTGATACGATTTCTTCCAAAAGGGAGCATCCATCTGTTTTCATGTAAGTGCTAGGAATGTCCTCAATTTTATGATAGTAATGTGTTCTTGTCATCTGAACTGTGGAGCTGCATAATGTTTGTCCTCCGGAGACAATTGCTCAGAGAAATATTTGGATAGATTGTATCTCACCTAGTACTGCATCACCTCTGCAGCAGCAGCTGCAACAAGATCAGTGATAGTCTAGACACAGTGCTTAGGAAAGAGGGATTTTATCATTGATATGAAATTGCTGTTTCCTCAGCTTAATTAGATTTTTTTCCCCCCCATAATACAGAATGCCTGATTATGCAGAAGTTTGCATCTGATGCGTCACACAAACAGATAGTATTAGGGTGTATGAAAACAGAACAAAAACATACCAAACATGGTATGATTCTTCTAGCTGTGACCTCATTTGTAATGTTCTACCTAGCCACAGAACATTAGCTTGAAGAAAGGATTAAACAAGTGGATGGTGCACTTAACAAAAGACATTGAAATGCTTTGTTGTGGTAGGAGGTAGAAGATTCAGCACTGTGCTTTTTTACCACTTCATAGAACAGTTGTTTGTTGCTTTCCCTAATCATGAAAGCATCAACCCTTTGGTGAGTGTGTGGCAGGAATGCCCCAGAGCCTCTGCAGAGACAGGAGACCCAGCGGAGTCCTCTCTGGGAAAAGACAGAAAAGCTGCCCTCTATTTTTAGCCCAGCACTGCTATTTGAGTGTGTAGGACAGGGGGATCAAGGTGACTGTCAACAGAGAAAAGGGAGATCGGGGCAAAAAGGTCCAACTGACCAAACTCTCTGGTGCAGTTCTGGAAGAAGCTCTTCTTTCCCTTCCTGTGACAGCTGTACTTCATGGATGTAGAAACCCCATTAGCAGAAAGGGTCATTTTAAACACAGCTTGTTTTCTCTCTGTCCAGTGGATGAAACCTTGCTGCAGCTCTTACACTGCAGTCGCAAAGCACCTTGTCTTGATGTCTGTATTTGAATAACATGCTCCTCGTGTCTCATGAAGCACAATACAGATATTTTCAAAGACACAGAGTGTTTAAGTTGCACTGAGAAGAAGTGTAGATAACCAGCCTAGTTAGCAGGTGACAGTTGCTCTCTCCAAATCTACCAAGTTACAGCTTGGTATGCCCCTTTTGGTTTCTGTGAAAGTCAGACTCTGAAGGCATTTTCTTACTGATGGCTAATTTCCATGTCTGCATTCCCTGAAATTTAGCACCCAGGTAGCAGGTATTTAATCCAGGAAGCAGCAGTATCAGAACATGGGGTGAATATGGGAAAGTTCTCTAAATCCCTTGAAAAAAGTCATTTTTATTTATTATCTCCAAGTCCTTGATGGCTATAAAGGAGGTTTAAATCTTATCCTGAATCATAAGAGTAGCACAAGTCCATTTTCTCTGGCTTCTGATTTGTTTTCAGGAAACTGCCCCCTGAGTTGTTTTGCTTCCTTCCCCATTTGCCCCCCAAAAAAACAGAGCTGGGAGGAGCTAGTGATGCATTTATTTTTATTTTTAATTTTTTAATAAGGGCATTAAATCAGTAAGGTTTTTCTCAGTCAAGAGATCAGAAGAGTAAGATATACAATGTGCCCTTTGATGATAGCTTTCAGGGATGCTTAATGCAGACAGCAAAGACCAAGGCCCTGATTTAGTCTTCTGCAGAAAACTCTTCTGTAGCATCTGAAATCCCATACTGCTGCCACACACAGGTTGCTGTTAACAGTTATTCCCATGTGGCTAAGGCAACAAGAAAAGCAACTGCCAAAGTATTCAAAAGGATGTTTCAGTATTTAAAGACAAAGACACGCTCCTGGTTTTGCTGCTTGCTGTTTCTGAGTTTTCTTATTTCCACATTTCAGAAAGTTTGGGTCTCTTCTCATGAATGTGGTCCTACAAAATAGGTAGTTCTCTGTCTTCATGGCTTTTCTGAAGAAGGATCCAGATCTCCTTGTCTAATAACATAACACTAATGTCACTACTTTTCAGCGCAAACCTCAACCCAGGGAAGCCACAACACTGAAAACTGGGTGCAACAGTCGTAATTTTAAAAGCAGCTCGCATGGACCCCTATTGAAGTGTATGTAAAATATTTGCGCATTTCAAACAGATTTGCAAGATCTTTGGTGAAGGCTCTTGAAGGGCTGGCAAGCAGAACCATTTCAAATCTAACATGATCTTTATACATGGTCATTAACTTTCTTTTCTTTTCTTTTAGATACTTCAGCATATTTATTGAAGATAGCATCTCAGGGTTTTTGTTTGTTTGTTTGTTTATTTTTTCAACTGTTAAAGGGATGGATTTTTAAGATTATAAATCATATAAAATAGTCTGTCATCTCTTAAATCAGCTTCAGTGGACTGTGTTCTAATGTGGCATACTCAGGGTACATTGGTCCATGACAGGTTACAAACAAAAGCTCGCTGTTCTTTCAGACACTTGAAGTATAAAATTGCATGAGCTCAAGCATACTTTGTAACTTTACTTGACTGTGGTTATTTATGCAAAATATATGGGATCTTAAAAATAGTGCATTAACTAAACAAAGTGGGGACAACTGTGGCGCACATTATGATTTTATAAATATCAGTTTATCTGCATGTTTATCATCTGTGTATGAACAAAGTCAGCAAATTCATGCATAGACGTGTTGTTTAAGGAAAAACAAAATCTTTATAGAAAATTATTTTATAGCTGTATGATTTCTTTCCACTCTAGCTTTTTATTTAATAAAACTCATATTTTGTAAATATCATGAAGGTGATTTCTGCATCTAATTTGAACATCTCTGTTTGCCTATGTGTAAGCAGAAATAAACACTGCCATGGACTCTCACTATTAAAAGCACAAAGGCTGGTACACTGTATTATACTAGACATCATTTTATGTCATGGGGTTGATGACATACATTACTTTCTCAGAATTGTATGTGCCAGACTACAATGAGTAAAAACATAAGCTCTACAGAAAAGCAGGCAGAATTTTCTTCAGAAACACCAGGCACAAAAAAATAGCCTTGTTACAGGCATCCTGGTAGAAAATGTACGTGCTTCAAAATAAATGAAAGAATCAAAGTTAGCACACATAATGTCCTAGTTATAAGAAATGCTACCAATACTTAATTAATGATGATAAGAATTCAGGAGGTGACATGGCAGATGAGGTCTGATGCAGAAGAGCCTGTCATTTATCAGCAAACACTGCCAGATGCTTGAGATGGACATATAAAAAACTTCATGGTCAACGTCAAAGATAGATTGGCAATATACTCTCCTACTGCCCGAGGTCTGTACTCTGATACTTCCTGCCTCCTGCATTCTCCTAAGGAACCTAACCTCCACTACTACAAAATCTGTCATTGCTGACGCATTCCCAGACAGTTCTTCCTTGCCAGAGAGCAGCAGGTTCCGTCATACATCACCTGCTATGCATACCCCTGGTTGGCCCATCCAGTATTTATTTGTGTAACTTAATTGTGCAAGCTGTCCCACCACATCTCAGCAATAAGCCCAGATATTCCTAATTTGGATTAAAATGTGGCCACCATGCAAAATGTGTCTGTTTTGGTTCAGCCCTCTTCTTCTTTGGAGTTTCAGGTACTTGGAGTAACAAGGAACATGATGAAAAAGGGTCTACATGTTCTTTTCTATTTCCCAGCTTAAGGCAGTAAAAGTCTACAAAGAAAGCAATGTGCACTTCCAGAAGACAGAGACCCTTTAGCATGTGAGGTGGGTGAAAACATTCTAGGTTTGCATATTTGAGACATGAAGTAATAATTTCTCAGTTTAGATGGAAAATAACTTTTTGTCGTAAGTGCCTTTTCCAGCCTGTACTTATGAAACATGAAAAGCATGTTCAAACAAACTGGAAATAAATGGCAAGACGTACAAGATTCCATTCACATGATGAAGTGAGGATACTGTTTTTATTTTTTATAAGTAAGATGCTCATTGGATAAGGCTAAGGTCTGTCTCCTGATGCAGCATCTTTTATCTTTGACTGTGTTTTGTGCGTTTGACCCACTTCTGGAGCCCTGAAGTGCATGGATGTAGCATTTACCAGGGGCTCAGTATTAGCAAACCTTTGACATACTTACAGTATGTGTAATCCTGTTTTCATTTAACCACATAAAAGGCAAAATCTTATAAACAGTAAGGTAAGTTAGCAGTAAGCATCTCTATGATAGCCTTTAGTCTCACTTGGATGGCTGAAATTACACGTTTACTGACTAATGATAGAGTGGAAGGCCATATAGTTTTATGCGATGGCAGTAGCACTCAGACAGCCCACTTACACAGCCTTGGGCATTAAAACCTATTGCTCCAAACCCTGGTCCGTAAAGCCTGGCGTATAAGGTGATTTGTGAGGTCTTTATTGGGAAAGGGTGGTCCAGGGTGGCAGGTGGCTCTTCTTGGTATGGAGTGCTCCCAATCCTGAGTATTTACATAGAAAATCATCAGAAATGTAGGAAGTATTGAATTCCAAAAGCACCATCTGTGATGTGCAGGAAGGTGTGGGGAGCTGGGGGTCGGCTTCTTCTTGTGGGTGATAGGACCAGAGGGAATGGCCTCAGGTTGCGCCAGGGGAGGTTCAGGTTGGCAATGAGGAGACATTTCTTCTCAGAAAGAGCAGGCAGGTATGGGGATGGGTTGCCCAGGGAGGTGGTGGAGTCGCCGTCCCTGGGGGTGTTCAAGGAGAGGTTGGACGTGGTGCTTGGGGACACGGTTTGGTGGTGACATTGGTGGTAGGCGGGTGGTTGGAGCAGGTGATCTTGGAGGTCTTCCCAACCCCAATGTTTCTCTGCTTCCTTTAACCCCGCTTATCTTCCCGCAGTACTAAAACCTCTGCTTTCCACATCTGACACCCTGCGCGGTTTTATTCCGGATTTCATGCCCAGACAAGCCCAACAGGTCCACAACCACCCGCCCCGGCCAGAGGAACCACCCCCCCCACCCACAGCTTCCCCTCCCGGCCCACTCCCACCGCGGGAGCCCCGGGCCGAGCCCCCACCCCCGCGAGGGGGGCACCGTGCGGGCGGCCGCCCCCACACCCCGCGGCCCGGGGCGGGCCGGGCAGAGCCACAGGAAGTCGGCGGCCGGCTGGGGGTGGGCTGGCACAGGGGGGCGGGCGCCGGCCCGGCCCGGCCCGGCCCAGGCGGCGGCGGCCGTGCCCGATGTCGCTGCCGGTGGTGCTGCCGGGCTCCTGCTGCCCGCTGCCGGGGCTCTCCGCAGCCCCTCCCGCGGCGGCCGCGGCTCCGCTGCCCTCCGCCGCCGCCCCCCCCTCCGCGCTGCCGCCGCTCCGCTCCCGCTGCTGCCGGCCCGGCCCCGCCGCCCGCCGCCCCCCGGCCCCGCTGCAGGTCCCGGCTCCGGCTCCGGCTCCGGCGGCAGCCCCGGTGCCGGCCGCAGGCTCCGTGCTGCTGCCCGCCCGGCCGCTGCTGTCGCTGGGGCTGCTGCAGCTCGTCCTGGGCTGCTGCATGGTGGCGCTGAGCTTCGGGGCGCTGTCGCTCAGCGGCGCCCCGCAGGTGAAGAACGCCTGCCCCTTCTGGGCCGGCTCCTCGGTAAGTGCCGGGCTTGCTCAGGGCGCTGAAACACTGCCAGGCAGGTGCGTGGGAAAACCTAGCCCGGCAGCGAGCTGCAGGGCGGGAGGCAGCTGGGCGCTGGGGCCGAGGATGCGCCTGCTGCTGCCAGGTCGGATGCCACGTCCCGGTTGCAATGGACCTGTTAAACGCAGCTCAGGAAGACTCTGAGGAAGGCTTTCTTTTCCTGCACCGTGAAGCTTACACAGACGTAGCGAAGCCAGCCTTGCTGCCCTTAAGCCAAAGCCCCCAAAGCCCCCTGTCACAGCAGTGCTGATGCGCCCAGCTTTAAAACCGTGTGACCGTGTTGCGGTCTGGGGATCCAAGAAGTTTTCGGTTATGAAACCGCGCGGCTATGCATGTGGTTTTGCAGCACCGGCGGTGATAACAGGCAGGTGTTTGGGCTAAGTCATACACGAGTGCTGTGCTAGGTCAGATCAGTCACAGCAAGTTAACGAGGTAGCCAAAGGTTGGCTGGAGAGGTCAGAAGTGGAGCAGAGCAGCACAAGGGAGGTGGCAGGAAGGGGCAGTGGTGGACACCTGATGAGCTGATGGAAGACAGGGACAGCATAGACTTTAGTTATGTTTAGCCACATTTCAGGAAAACACATCCTCAGCTGAAAGCTGTATTTTGGCAGTTGATGAGGTGGGAGTTGCTGCTGTAACTTTTTGCCACCATGGATGTTTTCTGGGTGGAAAACACAAGAAAACAGTAGGTGAAAGTGTCAGTTCTGATTGTGTTATTTCAGAGGATGCCCGTAGGAGTGAAGAACATCATCAGCACAGGCTCCGAGTCTCTGCTTTCAAGTGCATCTTCACATCATCCCAGCATTGTTCTAGCACTCCAAAGGACCTTTTGTCAGAGCAGCGATGAATACATAAATGGCATTTTCTGATCAGTTGTTGACTTCTTGGTAATACTGCTTTTTTAATGTTATAGGTGATCTTGTCTGGAATCATAGGCTTAACAACATGGAAGAGGCCAATGATACTTCTGGTAAGTACGGATTAAAACTTGTTGTAAGCGCATTATCAGAAGAGACTTGGGATTTAATAGTCATTAGTTTAAAAAAATACACTTTTAAATAAAATAATTAATAAAAATAGACTATACTATTGAGTCTCTTTTTCAGATTGTAGAGCCATAATTATTGAGGGAGAAGTCAAAGCCTGCAAAAGGCTGTTACCTCTAGGAGTCTCTGCTAAGGGCAGGAGCAGACCATGTCTGGAGGATGTGCTCGTGTTGTTTACAGAGCACTTTTTGTGTTTGTGTAGGTATAAGAAAATACTAGTTTAGTATAAATAATTCAGCTCTCTGAGGCAGTGCTGCTAGAGCTGAAATAAGGCAATTGGTTTGAAAGCTTTGCTCATTTGTCCTTTGCTAGTGTCTGATAGCAGGTCTGAGCTCTAACCTAAGCATTGGTGCCTTGCAGTATCCAGCGTTACTGTTTCAAATACAGATGACATTACAGTGTTCTGAGAGAAGTAAATCAATGTGCAGGGTGTGCAAGCTGTTTCTGTTTGTAAGTGAAATCTAAAGCTCTGTAGCTCTCAATATCTCAAAGACGGGATTTGAAGGTGTTTTTCTTCTTTTTTTTTTTTTTTTTTTTAACCATATGGTCACTTCTCAAGACTGTTTCCAGGACAAAACAATTGTTTTGTTTTTATGCAACGCTTCTTTGGGATGTGTGAGGTATCCACATTGTCATCGGCAGGAGGTACCAAGGATCAGAGAACTGAACTGTGGAAGTACTATGGTGTCTTAGTGATGCGTTATTTAGCACAACTGGAGCAAAACAAGTCTTTATATTGGTCCTGTGGATACAAGGAGGAGCCTGGTCTCTGGGGCGCCCAGTCTGGAAGGACCATCCTTTTATGAAAATAAATGTAAGCGCCATCCTTCTCAAAATGCCTGAGGCTTGCAGGGTGTCGCCTCTTTCTATATTACACGTGTTCTCTGCTGTTTCTTGTTGTTGTAGTTTACTTTTGTCTGTTGTTGACTCCCAGATTCTTCCAGGCCTTCTGAGTATAAATTTTGTAGGCCCTTCTTGTCTTTCTGAAATACAAAGGCAGCAAACTCTCATCCTTTCATTTGTTTTCCAATGATTTTAGGAGGGTCGAGCAGGCAAGAACAGGTTGCCCAGGGATGTTGTGCAGTGGATGGGGAGTTTCTGAGATGAGACTGAATAAAGCCTTGGGCAACCTGCTCCGATTTCATAGCTGACCCTGTGCTGAGCAGGAGGATATGCGAGAGACTTCCTGAGGTCCCTTCAGTTGCAGTTGTTCTATGGCTATATGACACCGTGAACCTATTTTTTCTCCTTAATTTTATGTATATTTTGTAGAAGATTTTTGAAAGCCAAATAATAAAATGCAAAAAAAGGAAATCAGCACTAAGCAGTTCATGGGGCTTCAGTAAAAATAAAAATTGACAAGAAGAAACTAACTTTCAAAGGGAGTCTTGCATTGAATGAACTAGCCTATCAAGTAAAGAATGTTAGTTTCTATGAGCAAACTCATTTTGGGCTAGATTTCTAATATACCCATCCTCTAGTAACATGAACATTTTCTCTTGGGAGTTTTGAGTTGCTGTGTAAGTTGTAAGGGCAGGTTTCCCAAAGACCTAACTAATGACAGTCAATGTACAGAATGGCTTAGAGTTAGGACGTTCATAAATAAGACCAGAAAATGCATTCAGAGCTAAAACAGATTTTGTTTCCAGCTGTGACTGCCCTCTCCTTTTTGCTCCTTATGCAAGCCTCTTGCACTTACTCCTTGCAAATACACTTGTCATGGGTTCCTCTCACCAGGTTTGGACTGGGTCCCTGATCTCTTTGCCTGTTCAGAAATAGCGCAGAGCCATGTCCCTGGCGTGAAGGCAGCAGTGATCACACGTCTGTCCTCCTGACAGGCCTTAACTCAGGCAGGTGCCAGGTGTAGAAATTCCTTTATGCGGCAAGTAAGCAATGCAGAAAGGATTGATTTCACACGAAGGTGGTTTTATAAGATTGCAGCAGAACCTGGATATTGGGCATGTTGGGTACCTGTGCTAGACCCATGCCTGAAATCTGAGGAGTGAGGATTATTCTGGGCATGTGGTATGAATTACCATGTTTTGCAGTGCTGCAATTTATGTTAGTGTTTAGATGTGTTCATGGAGAGACTTTGGACTGTGCTCAACAGTTACAGCATAAAGTTTGTGGGACTAGCAATGGTCATTATCCTTTTTTCATCTCTGGTTATGTCTTAATCTACAAAATGCTCTTATATTCGTAAGGACAGGCCTCTTTCTTCTTATGCAGAGCTGTTGTCAGTTGCTCAGCTAGCTTGAGTAATTACATGTAACTACGCGTTCCAAGTACCCTCTAGAATCCTTCATATGCATCCAAATCCCCCCAAATCATTTTGTTTCTAGCCCAAGTTGAGTAATTACATATAGATTTTAATTTGTCTTTGTGTGCACTGGGAGCCTCGGATGAGGCTGCAGTTGAGCTCGCTCCATCGTTTATCCCTCCCTCGTTTCCGGAGCTGGCACTGAAGCTGAATACCAGGTGGATGCCACAGAATGTCTTTAAGGAGGTGTCGCTCCTTCAGGATGAGCTTGCAGTAGGAACACGGTGTTTCTTGAGACTTCTCGTGTTACCTTACTTTTATTGTCAGTTTGCAGTTTTTAAGGGATTTCATAATGGAATTCACACTTTTCTTCACCCCCCTTTAAAGCACACCAAACCTTTCTAGAAGGAGCCCGTTTGCTATTCTGATAAGGGATTTCAGAGCCTGAAGACCTGTGGGAGTGCATCCATTTGCCTGCATCTCCTTTGCTGTCTGGTTCCTCCGATGAAAAGGCAGTGCCTTTGCTTGCAAAGATTTCCCTTCTGTCTCCCCGCAAAGGCTTGGCGGGGGTGCTGGGAGAGGAGGTGGCAGAGGGGGTGGCTGTGTATCGGTCACTGCTGTGCTTGGAAAAGGGAAGGGAAAGCTGCCAGCTGCAGGCGATGGTGGGCCTCCAGTCAGTCCAGAGAGGGGTGGCTGTAGCACAGCAATGGAAGGTGGTGAGTGAGTAACAGGTTGCAGAGTCAGGGTGCTGTGAGGCAAAATTGCGCTGCAATCGGCTCCTTCGAAGGACGTTCCTGCAGGGCCAGCATGGCTTTCAGTGGCAGAGCAGCTGAGAAGCCCTGGCTCTGAAATCTTACCTTGCTTGTGGCTGTCTGAGGCTTTTCTCTCCTGGCTATCAGTTGTCAAGCCACTTCTGAAGTCAGCTTATTGCACTTGTGCTCTGGAGCTGATTTTTCCTCCTAAGGAGAAGCTTCCTCCTGTGTGTGCCTGTCTGAATGTGTTTATGGGGAAAGGGTTTTTTTTTTTTTCTTCCTGAAGTTGTTTGGATATTGGCCGTCAATGGTTCAGGGCTGCAGGTAGAGAACTGCCTACAGAGAAGCTGGTTTCTTCCCGTCCACTCTGAAAATCCTTCCTTCATCACGCCTGTAAATCTTACTTTAAGCTGAAGGAACCTAGCTTTTTTCAAAAAGCACGCTGATTCCTCATTGCTTGTTTGTTTGCATACGCATTAAGAGCAGCTCACATCTGACGGGCCGTGTTTGCTGTGTTAGCCTTGGTCCCACAGGCAGCAGCTCCTCAAGCCCTGCTCCAGCATGGCTCCGTCCCACGGGGTCCATCCATCCCCCAGGAGCAAACTGCTCCAGCACGGGTCCCCCACGGGTGGGCGGCAGCTCCCCCCAGACCCCTGCTCCTGCGGGGGCTCTCCATGGGCCGCAGCCTCCTCCAGGCCACATCCACCTGCTCCACCGGGGGCTCCTCCACCCATGGGGGGGCTGCAGCGTGGAGATCTGCTCCATGTGGGACCCATGGGCTGCAGGGGGACAGCCTGCTCCACCAGGGGCCTCTCCCTGCACAGCCTGCAGGAGAACTGCTGCTGCCTGCCTGCAGCACCTCCTGCTGCACTCACCTTGGGGGCTGCAGGGATGGTGCTCACCCCTCACTCCCAGCTGCTGTTGTCCAGCATTTTTTTCCCTTTCTTCAATCTGTTCTCACGGAGGCACAAACAACATCAGCTACTGGCTCACTCTGGACAGCGGCAGATCCCTTTGGAGCTGGCTGATGCTGGCTGGCTGACATGAGGCAGCTGCTGGATTCTTCTCACAGAGGCCACCCCTACAACTCCCTGCCACCAAAACCTTGCCATGTAAACCCAGTACACCAACTCACCTGGATTTGACGCTGTACCCAGGTAACTGTAATGCCGACTTTGAATTAAGCACATCTCTGTCAGCTGCTTCATACTGAATTTCTGCTGCTGGAGCAGTTTGGCTGCGGTCGCCCATGGGAGACAGGGGGCACTGCAGGGAGCATGGCACGGAGCAGTCAGAAGCAGGCTGCTCGTGGGGCAGAGAGCTCTGGTGGTGGCTGGCTGTGCTGTGGAGCCCTGCCTCTGCCATCCAGACATTAACATGGTGGCAGGTGGGGCGAGCATATCTGGCTTTCAGTGGCTTCAAGTGCTTTATGGTTCCTTGGTCAGACAGCAGGCAAGCTCTTATTTTTGTCAGTGTTACAGATGTGGTCAGCTTTTTGGTGAAAGACAGTGGGGTTTTGACTTGGAAAGTAAAGGTTGTGTGCTCTGTGTGATTCTGTATTCTTTTACGGCCCTAACTGTGGTAATCATAGGGGTTTGGAATTTGTTTGAAACATTCAGAAGTATTAATATTTATGTTTTTGAGGCAAAAATGGATGGGTCTTTACCGCAAAACATAAAAGCTTATGGAACTCAAGTATATATTTAAAACCTTGAAATATTGTGAAGAATAAATTTCTAGTAAACCTTTTATTTAATTGAAATTTTTCATTAGAATTAGAATGTTTCCCAACCAATTTTGAAAAACAAGATTTTTAAGACTAACTACTGCCCTTTTGATATCTGCACACTGACTGAATTGCATAGATTTAACTAAGATTTAATGTCTATGCCAGAATATGTATTATTTACTTCCTCATGAGCTGTCATTCTTAAATTTAAGCTCGGCTAGCAACAATAGAAAGGACTGTGAATGGGAGCTGCAGGTTGTGACCCTAACAATACAACAGTCTGTCTCTAGCCATGGGCTTTGTAATAGGCAAAGTCATTTGGTTTCAGCGAGAATTACTGTAGTGGTGCCTGGTTCTCTGCGTTTGAGAAGTAAAATAGCTCAGTGTTAATGTCTTGACCCACGTGTGGGTCTTCACCATTAATTCAAGAAATGGCATTCATATAAAGGTTTTAAAGTCAGTCTACACCAATAAAAAGAAATACGCTGCTACTTGTGAGACTCTATAAAAAGCCTTATGTGTGGCATAAGTTAGGTTTCTTCTCACTTTGTTATCATTTATTTTGATGCTGACAAGGCCTTTTACTAAGTCATATGGGAAGTTTTAATGCTGCATTAAAAGTATGAGGCACTTTTTTTGTTAAATGAGGTAGTTTGTCTTCTACTTCTGTGTTGTTTTTCTATTCACAGGTATATTGCAGGTCTCCACATGGTACAATAAATAAACTGATAGAAAATTAGTAAGGTCACATAATTAATGCTTAGTTATTGCTATTGCTGCTGTGTGTATGGAAAATCAATACGCTGGCTTATCTTTTCCTAGAAGGATGCTTATAAGGGTTATACGTAGGACGTAAACAGGTATAGGAGGTAATGGGTGCAGAGCAAATGTTTTTCTTTCACTCGCTTTTTAAGTGCCTGCTTATGTGTGAGCCATGTGAGTGCAGGTTAAAGCAGTTCCTCCTGGCGTTAGGAACTGGCTTCAGCAGTGGCAGCAGCAGGACAGCACGCAATCTGCCTGTACGGAATGAGTTACAAGGTCAGGGCCTTACCGTGTAAGTTTGTCCTGCTGCTGCTGGAGCTCCCAGTGACGCTATGAGAAAACTCCACTGACTTCAGCAGAGTTAGGTTGGTTGGCTGACACCATTTAGACCGGGTCATCAAAGGGCATGATGATTTTTTTAGGTGGAGAAGATCACGCGTGCAAGAGATTAGCAAATTCTGTCTCTGACATTAGAATATGCTTTGCTTTCCTATAGTTTAATTCATACAAATGTTCATCAAGACTTTCTGCAGCTGTTCACAGTCCATGTCTATCTAATGCTCGAAAGATGAAGGGCAGTGGGCCAAACTAAGCTCATAATTTGAGTTGTGTCTATTTTTATCACTGCAGTTAAGACTAGTTACCTCTATTTTGACTTTTAAAATAGCCTGCCTGCCTTTGGCCACTCGTTCTAAGGGAAACAGTATTTTTTTTTCTCCTTGTTCACATGTGGAGGGGTTCTTCTCTTACTGCGATAAAGTGGGACGCCTGCTTTTATGTGTAGGTGAGTAGTGATGGAGAAGGTGTTTAAATTTGCATCTGGAGGAGAATATATCTTAAAGAGCAAGCTGATGAGGTACAGGTTAAATGAACGGACGGCGAGGTGGGTTGAAACCTAGATGAGTGACTGGATCCAAAGGGTGGTGATCAGTGGCACAAAGGCTGGCCAGGGGCCAGTCAGCAGCATGGCACACGAGGGGTGGATACTGGGGACAATGCTATTTAATAACTTAATTAATGATCTAGACAACGGGACAGAGTGCACTCTCACCAAGTTCACAGATAATACAAAATGGGGAGGAATGGCTGATACACCAAGTGTTGGTGCGTCCCAAACAGTGACCTGGAGAGGTGGGGAAATGGGTGGAGAGGAATGTCATGAACTTTATCAGGGGGAAATGTGGAGTCCTGCCCCTGCAGAGACCCCAGGCACCAGTACAGACTAGGGAATGAACTGCTGGAAAGCCCTTCTGCAGAAAGTCTCCAGGGGTCCTGGCAGACTTACCAGCAGGTCCGAGTGAAGTGATCTTTCCCCTCTGGTGAGACCCATCTGGAGTGCTGAGTCCAGTTCTGGGCTCCCCAGTACAAGAGGGACATGGAACCTCTCCAGACCCAGCTGGACGTGGTCCTGTGCAGCCATCTACGTAAATGTATTACCAACTATGGTTCAGATCCTGATGATGTCTTAGGTTGTATGTGGAAGAATTACTTTTGTCTTCTGCATCTTTAATGGGAAGTTCTGTATATTAAATTTTGCTGTCAGAAGTAGGCTATACATATAACAAAAAACAGATGGTGTTTTTAGTTTTGAAACCGACTAATTTCTGATTTACAGTGCTTGGTGTGGAACATAGATGAAAAGCATTCTTTGCATGAGATACCCTTAAAACTACTCTGACAGACTTGGGTAACTGGGACCATCTAGACAAAAGTGTAAGAAAAGGTATTGATTCACTTGAGTGCTGAGAAAAGAGTTAATTTAAAAATAGAGATTAAAATCTGTGGTTTAAATGTCTGTACATAAAGACAAATGACACTCAAAGTGCTTCCTATCATTAAAAACCTCTTATCTGTGGTTTTACGGTATTTATAAAGTAGATGTTCCCCTTAAAAAATTGCTGTTCCCCTTAATATTGATTGTTCTCAGTATGTCTAGAACACAATAGTCCCAATTCACTTCAGAGAAGTACTAAAAGCTGCTTTATTTGTTGTTTTTTAGAGGTTAAAACTTACCTTATGTGGTAACGTTACAATTCTGCAAAACCTACAGAGATGACATGTTGTTATTTAAGGAATGAGCATGAACATTAAAGCTCCTCAGCTCTTAGCCATTCTGAGAGCAGCCCTGCAGAGAAGGACCTGGGGGTTCTGGTGGATGAAAAGCTCGACATGAGCCAGCAGTGTGTGCCTGCAGCCCAGAGGCCAACTGCGCCCTGGGGTGCATCAGCAGAGGGGTGGGCAGCAGGTGGAGGGAGGTGCTTGTGCCCCTCTGCTCTGCCCTTGGGAGGCCCCACCTGGAGTGCTGCATCCAGGGCTGGGCCCCCAGAACAAGAAGGATGTGGGGCTGTTAGAGTGGGCCCAGAGGAGGGCCATGAAAGTGATCAGAGGGCTGGAGCACCTCTCCTGTGAAGAACAGCTCAGAGAGCTGGGGATGCTCAGCCTGGAAAAGAGAAGACTCTATCTAGGGTACCTTATTGCAGATTTTCAGTACTTAAAGGGAGCATATGAAAAAGATGGAGAGCAACTTTTTGTCTGGACAGGTAATGAGAGGACAAGGGGGAATGGTTTAAAACTAAAAGGGGAAAATTTAGATTAGATGCTAGGAGAAAATTTGTCACTCAGAGGATGGCAAGGCCCCAGCACAGGTTGCCCAGAGAAGCTGTGGTTGCCCCATCCGTGGAGGGGGACTGGGTTGGATGGGACTTTGAGCAACCTGGTCTAGTGGGTGGCATCCCTGCCCATGGCAGGGGTTGGAACTGGATGATCTCTGAGGTCCCTTCCAACCCAAGACTTTCTATGATACAATTCTATGACACAATACGATTCTACTATATCATGAATTTCAGAAGTTTTGCAAACTTTTTAAGATGCTTTGCACTTTCCTACATGCTTTGCCCTAGTTCATTGGGGTGCTGGTTATGTGGCAGTTGGACAGTTTTGAGGACCTTTGGAAAACTGTCTGGGTAGAAAAGCGCTTCCTAGGAAGGTCAGTCAGCCTTTTTACAATCGATTGGATCAGAAATAGGACTTGTTTGAGGGCTCCAGAAAATCTTCAGCTACCTGTGCTTTTCAGTAGTTGCATGTATTTTATTACTGCACACTTAGTGCAGGTTAAGCTGAGAGAGAGAGAGAGACAGTAAATGTGCTCAAAGTAATAATCTGCTTTAAGATTGATCTGGTTCAAGATTAGATGCCCAGGGGCACTTCAGTGAAGTCCTGGGGAGTTTTGGAAATTGCCTGGAAGGGGAGAGTCTTGAGTTTGGGAATGGGATTTGCATTGCCATAGGTTTCTTGTATTGGATTTGTGATCCTGTTCCATCAGCTGTTAACTTTACTTTGCTGTTTCAGGTTAACCTATTTGTTCTGCTGTCCGTCATCTGTGTGCTGCTGAACCTGGCTGGATTTATACTAGGATGTCAAGGTGCTCAGTTTGTGTCCAGTGTTCCTAGGTGTGATCTGGTGAGCAGACATAGTAATTTACACGTATTTCTTCGTAGCATGCTGCATCAGCTGTCAAGTTGGGCTCACAAAATGTGCTAATGTTGAGGTGCAAGTAATGCATGTTGGGTGGTTAAAATACAGCTACAGTGTGCTGGGATTAAAAAAAAAAAAAAAACAAACTGCTTGCTCTTTCAAGCCTAGATTCAATTCAAATTGTGAACACACTCAATAAAATCCACAACAGTATTTTCTTAATCTGTGTTTATAAACATTTGTGGTTTTTTTTGGGGGGGGAGTTGGAGTCTTCGTAAGCTGATAATCTCCCTAAGGTAAAGACCCCAAAAGGGAATGTTTTCAGAATTTTAAGAAAGCATAATTGGCCCAGAAATGGTTTTGTTTGACTTCATTGATAGCTGGGCTCTGTTCAGCATCTGAAGACAGCTGATTCTGTGCAAGGTAATCCCAAATGCATCTTTAGAAAATTCCTCTTGCCAGCTTTATTCACTGATTTTAATATAATGGTCACTTAAGAATTAGCGGAAAGGATTTTTATAGTCATCTGACAAAGATAAACCATTGGTAAAAGCATGACTGGGTACTGATGGGCTAACTGAAAAAGCCCAGTCAGTATAATTTGTGGGTGAGAGTTCGTACAGTTTTTGCTATACCTGTTCAGAACAATATATGTTTGTTTGTTACTTTGTTAATAAGGTAGATAAACCATTCTGAACACATTCTGAACACATCCTCAGAACACTTCCACTGCAGGAAAAAGCTATCTGCACAGGAAAGAATAGATTGCAAAGGATTTTTGTCAAAGGGGTGTCATAAGAAGCAGAAGAATTTTTGAATGAGAAACAGTGGAATAGTATAAGTTGAAAGATACAGGATCACTTAGTAATAAAGCTGATCATGTGTAAAGGCTTGAGGAACTCTTAAAGGTTAATGGGAAGATTTTTGACTATTTATTTTCATTCAGTTGCTGCTTCACAAAAAACTATTGTTGGTTCCTTAACATGCCAGTCAGCCCAGTGCAGTGAGAGACCAAGATTACAAGCACTTAATATCAACGTACTGAAGCAGCATGGAGAGCTGTTAGTGTTCTTCAAGACAAGGGGGTTAAACATCTCAGGAATTTCAGAGCATTCTGTGGCTGGAAGCATAGGGTACAGTGAAAAGATGTTCTGAAAATCATGAATTACTCCGTGAAGTGACTTGTGTAAGTGGGAAACCTTTGACGCAATGTCTCTAGAGAATTTGACAGCTAATAAAACAATTATCTCAAGGCACACAGATGTTGAATTTCTACTTGAAAACCAAGATAACAACATTACTCTGAAAGTTACAAACAGCAGTGCTGTACAGATATAACTATTACTGGTTTGGCTGGGTTGAAATTACAGTTGTTGATACTGTTCTGTCCCACAGAGATGCAGAATATATATACCCATGAATCAAAGGATGTGGCTTATGTATTGGTCAAGGGCTTCCAGGCTGCTAGGTATTGTAGGAGCTTGGATACTAAAATTGTTCAGTAATCACTGCAGCTTTGATTAGATTTAAGTTGTATTTAAATGTCTTGAGCTTATTAGTAATGCTCTTTTAAATAAGAGGTAGGTGTAATACAGCTCTATGATGGGTGAATTGTTGACATACTGAGCTGTACAAATGTCACTTTAGAAGCCTGTATCCAGTCTGCATTGTCTGAGATACAGTTTAACACAGGCTCTGTATTATGCAGCTGAAAATGCTGTGTAAAACAGGTAATAAACTTAAAAGTGTGGTTTTTGTTTTTAAAGGTGGATATGGGTGAAAACAAGATTTGTTTCTGTTGTGAAGAATTTCATCCCACCAAATGCACAGAAAAAGAGAATGCGCTGAAGCTCTACCCAGTGAAGTCATGCAGTGCTGTTCACCTCCTTCTTAAGGTACCCTGCACTTGCTGCTTAAAATAACTGCTTTGATAATGTCCGTACTTGGGTAAAAACACAATATTGAAGTGATGTTTTTACTATGAAAAACTCTGTTACCTTCTGGTCTTCTACACAGAAGATTTGCTCATCTTTGAGTCTTGACCAGTGCATTGCTGATCTGGCATGTGTTTTTCATCCTTTCTGTGGTTTATACAACCACAGCTACAGTTCAGTTCAGACAGGACTGCATGGATAAGGATGATGTAAATTTAAGCTTATAATTAGGGGCCTCTGTTTGTCATCTCTCTTGGTATACCCAGCCCTTCTTAGCTCCCAAAGAAGCTAAAATAGAACTTGAAGACAGCATCATCTCCAAATAAAAAAGTGCTTTCACTATCTCAGATTCAGGTTTTTCACAGAAAAGCTAAGAGGAAGGTTAAAATTCTTGGAAGAATAGATGGCCTATAAATCACATCTGAGCAGTATTAAACCCTCCTGTGTCTCTCTGTCAAAGACACACAATAGGGCAAAACAAGCTTTTGCAAATTCTTTCAGTCTTGGAGATTACCTGTTCCCAAGACTGCATCACATACATTTTTAAGAAGTAACTGTCATTGTCATCTTTGTGTTTTCTGTGTTTGTTTTTGGTTTATTTTTTTGACATTTACAAATACGTTGATTTAATCTTTTAATTTCCATAATCTTCATGTTCTTCAGAAAGTTCTCTTTGCTCTTTGTGCCCTGAATGCTCTCACCACCACAGTTTGCTTGGTAGCAGCTGCTCTGCGTTACTTACAGATATTTGCAACAAGAAGATCCTGCATAGTACGTGAGTGCAAGGCACTGCCTAATATAAACAGTGGTACTAATAGTATTATTAGATTACATGGTTCAGTAACGGTAGATTGCAGTTGGAAGCTTTGTTAACGGACATTGCATTTGATTAGGACGAATCTCAGATTTCTGCAGAAGAAATTGAAGAACAAGGTCACATTTCAGATCCTGAAGATTTCGTCCCCCCTGTGCCACCTCCTTCGTATTTTGCCACGTTTTATTCGTATACTCCACGGATGAGTCGCAGGTAAAGCCCCAGACTCTCTTCCTTTCTGGTAGTGTCTTTGGATACCTATGTAATCTTCATTTACATAAGACCGTTTTCTTTGTTTTTGTGTTTGGTGGCTTTTTTTTTTTTTAAAGTTAAAAAACTGATGAGTTAGGAGGCAGTGTAAATACAGTGGGATGGAGGGGTATAATTTTGTAGTTTTCACTTCAGATTCTGTAGTTTCTGAGTAAGAGAAATGCTGCAATTTGACATGACTGAAAACTTTTATGATGATGTCAGGAGCACACCATTGACTGAAAGCCAGGCACAGCTTGTACGAGAGAGACTCCTGACCCAGAGACCCCCATTGCCAGAAAAATTCAAGTCCTTCTTCTTTGGCAGACGGGGCTGATCAAAGGGTGTATTTCTATCGTGCCCTTAAGCCATGTAATCACTGCCCTTGTCTCCGTACCTGGGAAGACCCTGCACAGTGCGAGCAGCCAGGCAGGATCTGTCCCTGTTGCTGTTGCTGGGCTTTTCTTCATCTGTAGCCATGTGATGGAGTTGGAGTGGGAGCAAGGAGGGAGGGTTGAGTTAACATATCAGAGTACAAATGGGATAGTCACAAGTCATTGTAATTGCTCTCTTTTTTTCCCTTCTTTTTTTTGAGCAGGGAGATTCAGTACTACAAAGATAAGGGAAGAAGGATTTGGAGGATAATGAAATAATAGCTGTATTAATCTTCTTGTGAGTGACAGAAAGGGTGCAGAAAAATTTTCTGTTGCAGAAGGCTGCCTTCTTTGATATAATTAGTCTTATGGAACATTAAAATGTAAATCTGGTGTGGGGGGGATTATTTTTATCTGGGTTTGTTACCCATGGTTTTCCAAATAGTTACATACTCTTCACAGTAAGTAGCAGGTTAGCTTTGTTCATTAGTTTATGATGCTGGTGGGGCTGCATTACTCTGCTGTGAACAGTCAGTGCCTGTAGGTAAAAATGCCATGATGCCCAAGCAGTCTGAGTGGTGGAACTCTTGTTTAAAACTCCTGCTTTTTGCTGTGTGCGGGACTGTGTTGTTTATTTCCATGTTTCGTCAGGAACACTGTGTGTGACCCCGTGGTCCTTGCTGAGGTAATTACAGTTCCTGTTGTGGGGCTGCAAAAGTAAAATGGTACAGGAATAGATTCGGAATGAGAAAGCCATCTAAAACTCCAGCCTTTACTAAAAAACATTGCTATGCAAGTCTCGGTTCCAGCATCTAACACACTCATTAGGAAAACAGAGCGGTGTGAAAACAGAGGGCGGCGCGCGCAGTGATCTCTTTGGCAGATGAGGTATTTATTGAAATGTGCTTGTCACAGTTCCCCTGCTTTGCAGCGGGGCTGTCGCTCTTTGTCTGGCATGTCAGCCTAGATGGCTATCTCCTTCCCGGCAGCAGTGTTTCTCTTTGTCTATTTTCAGCACAGACAGGGCTGCTGGGCAGCGTCCGAGGCTTCTGCAGCCTCGTGTAGGGTGGCGGCCTCGGCATGTTGCTGCGCTGAAATGTGCTGATCACAACATCTCAGCGAAGGCGATGTCTTTCCAAAGGCTGCCTGCTCATTTAAAGGTGCTGAGGGCAGAAGTGAACGCAGCAGGCAGGCTTCGTTTCCCTTCCTGGCAGAGAGGGAAACTGCCTCACCCCAGGCTGAGGTGCGGCGGGGCCTGTTCTCCCCTGGCCTCCGCGCCCCATGCCCTTCATCTGCCTCTTGAGCTGAGCGCCTCCTCTGAGGAGGTCCAGAAACCTGCCTCAGCCTGGTTGCAAGTATTTATGATTTGGGAATTTGAGGCGTTTACCAAAATGCAGGTCAGTTTGCTCAGGTTACTCCCAGTTTGACACGTGTCTCAGCGTGGCCCCATGTGCCACTTGTTCCTTAGCAGCTCAGCACACCCCTGCCAATGAGCCACGTTGTAAGCCTGCAGCCCACAGCCCTGAGGGTGGGAGAGGGTGAGGATGAGCCCATCCCCGTCAGTGTCCTGGCTGGCAGCTGCCTGCCCTGAGCTCGCTGTGGCTGCACAGAGAAAGCCTTTGTTACTGTTCCCTACCTCCCTGTGTTGTCATTTAAGAAAGCTGCTCGCTGTTTGCTGCTCATTTGCGCCTAGACCCTTACGATCTCTGTAAAACCACATGGATTATGTAATCTGTAATTGCTTGCTACCCATGCAGTAACAGCCTTCTGATATCCTGAGTCTCCGTTACGATGGCTGGAAAAGATAGATCGTGGCAGGGCTCAACTTTGGAGAGAGAGTACCTGCCTAGAGAAGAGGTTAGAGGAACACTACCCGCTGTTGTCCACTGCAATTTGCAGGACTAATGCATGAATTTCTCCCCTTATATAAAAAGAGAGAGTGGACATTAAGAGATAAAGAACAGATTGACAAAGTTGCACGTTCTTTCACTAAAGTTTTATATGCTTTATGCCTTAGCACTTAAGGGAACACTTTTCTAGTTGCATAGTCTCTAATAAGATGTAATGTGATATAGTTCTTGTATGCAGCATTAATTTTCAGTGTGACTGAGCTGCGTAGACCAGATCAAGCATGTTCAAAAATGAAGTCAAACTAAGGTTCAAGAGGTGTGTGATTCTGGGGTATGCAGTGGCTGTAAGCTCAGTGCATATGTGGAATGCTTTAAAAAAATGTGAAGAATTAATGTTAGTTAAACATCAATTTCCATTGTACTTTAAAATTATTTTGGAGTTTATAGGGACAGATGATATAGGCTGAAATGTTTTCTCTGTTTTTTTTTTTTTTTAAATTAAAAAAGTAATGACTAATTGCCAAAAATCCTTTTTTTATTTTTATTTTTAAATAAAATTAATTTTAATTTTATTTTTTTTTTAATTTTATTCCTTTCCTGTCTTAGCAACCTTTTGTAGACAGTTCCGTTCCCTCTGCACTTTCAGGTCATGGCATGGAAAAAAGAGATCCTTCTCACAGCCATCTTCAGTACCTCTAGAAAGTGTCCAGAGAAATCCTAAGCTCTGCAGGGAAGGTCTTGCTCCTCTGCAGCGTACCTCTGTAGACAGCCCCCATCCAGCTCCAGTAGCTAGTAGCCTGAAATGGATCTGGAGAGCAAAACTTGTGGACTTGTGGTTGTGTGAGGTACCTGCTCACTGCCAAATCAGTAGCTTAAAATGTAGGGAAAAGCAGAGAAAAACTTAGCTGACCTGAGTCAAAGAGAGGAAGGTTGCATAGGGGAGCTTCCCTGGGCAGCTCATCACCACCCTTCCCCAGTGTTAAATGAGGTAAGGTAAAAACTCGTTGCCAAAAGCAACATTTTCCTAAAAGAGTTTCTTCAGACACTGCTCTGATTTCTTCCCTTTCTGCTGCCTGATAGGAAGATAATGCAGGAAAACATCTTCAGCATTTCAGCTGTATTTGAGGCTTCTTTATAGTAAATTGAGAAGCCAGGTTATCTGTATGATATGTGTGCGTCCGACACAGACTGGCTGTAATGTCCGTAGCCGAGCATCATCACAGCCTCTAGTCTCTTTCTGTGCAGCCGTATCTAACTAAACATGAAACGTGAGATCAGGAGTATCTTGAATTTCAGTTATAATTAGGAATTCAATAGTTCATAAAAATCAGAGCTGGGTTATCGTGTTTTCAATGCCTAACCATCTTTGAGTCTCTTCAAGGTAAACCTGAGCCTCTGTGCAGCTGCAGTGGGTTCCTGGGTGCACCTCCTCAGGAGCAATGTCGCCTGTGCTCTGGGGAGACCTGGCAGCTCGTGTCGAGTTCCTGAGCCATGGCTGAGATCCCCAAATGGGAGCTGGCGCAGGGAGGCCAGCGGAGCTGTGTCTGGTGGTGTCCTCCTGCCAGTGGGACACCGTGCTGAAGCGCTACGTGGTGCTGTGTGTTGCAGGATGCTCGGCTCTGATGTGATTCCGCTGCCGCACATTTACGGAGCGAGGATTAAAGGAGTGGAAGTGTTCTGCCCCCTGGATCCACCTCCTCCATACGAAGCTGTGGTGAGCCAGATCAGCTCCGAGCAGGTATGATCCGTAGTGGTCTCAGAGTGAAGTATGTCTGTCTGCTGTAGGGGTAAGATCTGCAACTCACCTTTAGAGCGTGAAAACTTTTTCCCAGTTGGGTGCCATGGGAGAAAATTACTTGAGTATGGGAGAAGGAGCAGAACACACAGTGGAGGAGCACACTGGTTGTCCTAGAGGGCTGTTGTGCTGCCTCTATGCTTTGCTTCCCTTCTCTGCCTGTAGTCTTCCCATGTTGTACAACATTGTGACTTTTACCATGTGCACTGATCCCTTGTCACTGCTGTTTTCAGAAGACAAATGCTTCCCTCCCAAAAAAGGAGGATGAAATAGTCTGAAGAGGATGTTGAAAATTAATTTTAGAAATATACCACTCTTGGTTTTGCAGTGGAATTAAAGCCCTGTAGCATAGTCACCGTGTAGTCAACTGCTCGCTTTCTAAGACGGATGTTGCAGCTCTTGGAAAGCATTGGAAAAAAATGATGATGGTTTCTGATTTTCAACTTCTCTGTTTTATTCCAGGAAGCTGCACTGCAAATAGGTGTGGTGGAAGTTGTTGCTGATTCAGTGGAAACAAGTGGCAGGCAGGCCTCTCAAGGTAAAAAGAACATTTTAGAATTTGCTGTACAGCAGTTCTTCCCAATCCAAATGGCTTAATATCGCAGCAGCATTAGTATTTCTTCGGAAGCCACCCACCATATTTCAAGCCAAAGATGCAGAATTACAATTGTCTTGGGCAGCAGGAACAGAGATTAACCTTTAAAATACAAAAAAAAAAAAAAAAAAAAAAAGTTGTCCCTTCTCAGCAATCTGCAAGTTAAGTTGCTGACTCTGCATCCATACATTGTAAGAAATGATCTCCAGCTCCAGTGTCTCCATGTGCTTTGTACAGACAATGGTGCCTGTTTGACAATTTGTTGCTGATGAAAAGAGTAAAATGAACAAAATAACATGTTGAGCTAGATGTGGGACCTCTCCATTATTGAGCTTGCACTGGAAGAATTGCTAATGAGTTTCTGCATACTGGCACAGGACGTGGCTACACTACAAGTAGAGGTTACATCAGACCTTTTTCAGCATTGTTTAAGAAAACCATGGAAATTTTTCCAGTTTGTCTTCAGCCTAGCTTTTCCAATTTCTGTGCTGTACAATTGCAGTTAAAGTATTTTTGGCTCTCCCAGGTAAGCAGCAGGCAGCTTTTCCAGTACAGCCCTGGTGAAAATCCGTTCTGCTTTGCATTTTAGCTTGCTATTGCTACACAAATCATCTGTTGTTCAACAGATGGTTGTGTGCTTATCCACACAGTGATTACAACAAAAGAATATGGAGAGTAAAGACACCTACAAAAACACACACACACAAAAAAAAACAAAAACAACCAACGTTGCAAATTTCTTATATGACTCTGACTCCCGCTGACTTTATAAAAAAGCTGTGGAAAAACCTTGGTTTGTGAAGTTAAACAGTTGAAATTATCCCTACCAAGTGATGACAGGAGAAAAAATAGTTTGTTGGTTGGTTTGTTTTTTCCCCGCAGAACTGTACTTTAATCAAATAACAATTCTTTCAAACTTGGCTTACACTCTAGCAGTCTGCCTGAAACTGCTGAAAACCAAGACCTGCATGCTTCTGGTATCTCATCAGTTGTGATGGCCAGAAAGAAATTCAGAAGAGTGGCAGCACACAGCTTAGTTCTTAAGGCCTCCTGGTAGATGAAACTGCTGTTGCATTCTCCGAGCACTTTGAATGCAAACTGGTGTCAGATGCGAGACTGCATGGTGGCTGCTTGAAGTTCTGAGAACAGAAAACAGGAAAAGAAAACTATAGAGAGGCAGCAGAGTCAGGAAAGTTTCCAAAGAAACAAACAAACAAAAACACCCAAAAACCCAAAACGCATGATAAGGCATTGTTTGAGGCATTGTTTGTATTTAAAAACTTCCTCTCAAGCAAGCAGACTGGAGCACATGTGGTAAATTGTACTCTCCTCCCCATCTTTTTAGTGTGTTTATCTGTCCTGCTTTTATTAATTAGCCTGCAAAGTGACTTTTACCTCTCAGCTTGGCTATTACATTCATATGCAAGAAGAAAGAAAATTAACATTGCTTCATACAGATGCCAAGGCTTTCCAGGGACAGCGAATTGAAGAAAATAGACTGAGCACTATCTCTCCACTTATTTATATTTGTGGAGGTGTATTTGGTCTGGCTGGAGTGAAGTTCATTTTCTTCATAGTATCTTGAATGGCGCATCACTTGTCCTACTTCATTTCGCTTTCTATTTTTTTTTTTTTTTATTAAGCTGTCTTCATCTCAACCCAAGAGTTCTCTCACTTTTGCCACTCCGATTCCCAGCCCCTGTCCTGCTGCGGGGCTGTGACCGGGAGGCTGTGTGGGGCTCGGCTGCCTGCTGGGGTGAGGCACCAGAGCAGGGGGGTTACACATGGGGCAGGGTGACTCCACCAGCTGTCTCAGCTGATGCCACATAACAGCCTATAAATAAGTGCTGAGCTTGTGGTTCCTGCTGGGGGTCTGTTGTGCCAGGGCGTTTGTGTTCAGCGCCACGATTCCCTTGGCTTCATCAGGACTGGAGGACAAGGCGTAGCTCCTGGTGGAAGTGAAGGCTGCCTGCTGCCCACCTGAATCCCAGCTGCTGGCTGCAGGAGGACCTGGGACGTTCTTTGTCCCAGCTGAAATGGTTTTACTGGCTTCAGAAGCCTTCTTGTCCAGCAAAATGGTACTTTCCCTGCCAAATGCAGTATGAAGACAACCTCCTGGTGCCTGGGGATGCTTGGCAGCTGCCCTGTGTCATCACGTATTGGGTTGGTGCATTTCCAGTACGCACCAGCTTTACGCCACTCACACCTTAACCTCTGAGGCACTTTAACACCTGTAACATTATTAAGAATTATCATAAGGTCATGAAATCAGGCTATTCTTCTGATTAGTATTTTTTTTTAAATCCTTTACCAGAATACCAGCACCACTGTACCTGAAGGACTGACAGGTAGCACAGCCCCGCTAGGGTTAGTGTTTTTATTGGTGATGGATTTAGTCCTGCCTGGTCCTTGGTCTGCCATGCTCTGTTGCTATTTCCTGACGTTTCAGGCTGGTGTCTGCTTTATATAGGCTGTGCCACGGTTTCTTCTCTTCAGGAGATTCTAGGCTGTATTCGTGTGGGAGATAAGGTGTTATCTTTAACAAGTACACATCATCCAAGGCTTAATTTTCTTGACGGCTTCAGCCACTGGCAGTTTTCTGGTAGGGTAATTGCATGAACATTTTCCATGTTCTGAATAAGACACTATCTGCATTCATTTTGGTTTTGCCTTTGTGTGAGCAAGAATATTGTTTCCTTGTAAGATGCCAGGTGCCATCAGATGGGGGCACAGGACCAGGTTAGTTGCAAAACGTGTGTCTTCATCCAGTCCTATGCACTTTGCAGGAGTGACACCACATAACCCCACCTTCAGGAAAGGGAGGAGTATTGATTGACTGAAAAGTTGATACAGATAACAAGAATTCAGGGGAGTCTTTATTTTAACAAAGAACCTTATGAAACAAGGTCTTTAATTCCTATATAGGGACTGGTGACTGATTTATGAGCTACATAATTGTAAACAGTGACTGACTTCTGTGGCCAAATGCTGCTGTATCTTGGTACAGCTTCTTGTATGCAGGAGTATTTCAAGCTCTGAGAGGTTTAGTTTTCTCTCTGAGAAGCCACCTTATTCTCTGAACAGGTAGTTCAAGGTGAGGTTTCTGTTAGGCAAAGCTGTATTTGCTGCTGCTCCCGTTGTGTAAGGGTGAACAGGTTTCTGTAAAAATTTAAGCAGGCTTTAGATGAGTATTTCTGGTGAGTGTGGGCATACGCGCACATACAAGCACCACGTCAGATTTTGTGTCCAGTCATTACTCAAAAAAAAAAAAAAAAAAAAAAGGAAATAACCTGAAATAGTGATGCTTGCAGATCTGCTTTATTCTAACGACTTTTCCTTTGCTATTCCTGATTCTGCAGGTGATGAAATTCCTAAGTCTTCCAGCAGAGTGAGCCTTTCACCTTCAGCTTCGAGCCCCGTGCCTGCAGAAGGAGCGTACAAGAGAGCCTTCAACCCCTTGCAGAGGCGCTCCAAGAGTGACCCTGTGCTGCACTGCCTGTTGCCCCAAGGTGACTTAATTTTCTCTGTCTGTGCTTAGGTAATGAACCCTCAAGGGAATGTTTGGGCCCAGGGCAGGGGGTTGGAACAAGATGACCTGCAAGGTGCCTCCAACCCAAACCATGCTGTGATTCTGCTGGTCAGAGAGGGTCAGCACCCTGAACCCGCTGCCTGCAGATGTCAGCTACTGTCTCCCAGCAGAGTGCCTAGCAAGAGAGCACAGCAAGGTCTGTGCTCTGTCACATCCCCTCTGTGTAACGCCCTAGTCTTGCTGTCTCTGTAGGCTTTCACCTAAAAGAACAGGGTCTGCAGCAGCAGGCATTGCTACTTCAGGGAGGAGGGAGAATGGTGGAAGAGGAGGAGATAACACCCAGGATTGCTCAGTGTACTTGCACAGTAGCATCTAAAAGCTTGCAGAGGCAATGTCATGGTGCAATTAACAGCAAAATTAGCTTGGGTATTCGGTATTAGCTTCTAAATGTACTCTCCTCCCTCCCTCTTTTCTCCTTCCTCATAGCACAATAAATAAATAAACCCACAGCAGAGAGCTGATGCAGTCTGTTGCAGATACTGTGGTGTCAGTGATCCAATGCAGTTGTTGTGGGAAAACTGCGAGTGTAGCTGCACAGCCCTTCATTCTGTTGACAGTCTCAAAAATCCACTAGTCAATAGTCTTGTGGTTTTTATTACAGGCTGTTGGAACCCTGTAATAGCTGCTGATACACATTGTCCCTCACAGAACAGAGGTGGGGAGGGGGCCTGTTAGCCGTAACCGTTTGTTTTGAACACAGTTTTGTGGAATGTGTTTGTGTCTCCACTGCATCATCTGTTTTCTCTTTCCCTCCTATCAACTTCCACTGCAGCACCCCAGAGAATCTGCTGCTGCAGCAATAGCTGAATGACACAGAGCCCGTTCAGAGCTGGGAAAGCAGAGCAGAGCGTTTCTGGGGTGGAGGCAATCCATCAGCCGGGGGTGTCTGGGCCCTTCAGGTTAGGCCTGCTCAGCACCGGGCCTGACAGCAAAATAACTGCTGCCAAAGGGGAAGTCAGCTGCTGTAGCGGCGGAAGCTGCTCCACGTTAGTTAGTGCTCATCTTGCTGGAAAGCCTTGGATCTCCTCCTGGTATTGTTGTACTTGGCGTAACGCCATCATTAAAGAGCTGCTTCAACAACCCATGGGTGTCCTCTTTTCAGGAGGGACAAAAATTAGTGATTGTTACTTAGACCAAAGGCGGTGGATTTTTATTTGGGCTAAAGGCAGTGGAACTGATGCCCTGCTGACCTTTGCTTGGTCCTTGCAATGTCATTTTGAATGGCTTTTTGTAGTAGATTTCCAGCTTCTGGTATTACTAGCTTCCAGCTTGAGAAGCAATTATTTTCAGATATTTGGTAAACAGACCTTTTGTCTGGTGATAACTGAGAGCTCAGGAAGGATCATAAAACTCCACAAACTGTGTTCAGCCTGCTTTGTGTGTTAACATTAATACTGAATGCTCACTGCAGCTCTCACCAATCAGAGGAGAAGCAGAAGAGAAGGTAACTGATGTATAGAAAATGGCAAATAACATTGACAGAAACGTTCCTCCAGGCCCTTTGATGTGTGATACGCACTCAGCCATAGCTGTGTACTTTATTTTACAAGCATTTTCTGTAACATAGGTTCAATGCAGGGTGAACCTTGCATGCCATTCTGGCTGTGCAGTACTGTTCAGTTTTACTTGGTTAAACTGTGCACTGCATCACCACTGAATCAGTATTGAAATCTCACAAGATACTTGTTGAAAAGTACTGTGAAGCAAGTAAATTGTTTGCTCTGTTGATCTTTGTCTTCAGGCCCAGTGCTCAGCTGTGAGGCTGCGACTCAGACTGAAGTAAAACCACAAGTTGATGCTGTCACGTTGCGGAAGAGCTTGAGAACAAGAGCTTTGAGATCAAGACCCCGATCTTTGATAGACTACAAGTCTTACATAGACACTAAGATGCTTGTGTCACGGTTCCTGGAGCAGTCCTCCTGCAGCATGGCACCTGACATACACGAACTGGTGGAAAACATCAAGTCTGTTTTAAAATCAGATGAGGAGCACATGGCTGAAGCTATCACCAGTGCCACGTTCCTTGAGCAGGTATTGTTACTTACAAGCTGGTCTTGGTTTGGGAGTCTCGCTTTACATTTGCAACTCTGCTTTGTGTGTCAAAATTTTTGAATCCAATTTAAACTCTGTGGTATTTTAGCTTCATATTGGGAACGTATGAGAAGTGATGAGGCTGTGCATGTGTGATGTCTCTGGCCTTGTGGTTGACAGAGCAAGGCAGGTCAGAAGACTGAACACTGTATTTTTTAAAGCTGAAGGAGGTGGTCTTTTGTAGTAGAATCACGAATAGTAAATGGCATAGCAATGTTTTATCCTGATGGTGGCAGGTGAGAGGAAAGAGAAGAAACTGGCACGAATGGAGGTTGACAAGAAAATTTTGATGTAAACCCACTGGCAGCAACTTTTTGTGATTTGTGGCAATAATAAGACCTGAATAAATATAAGACCTAGTACTAAATGAAAAAAAAAGTAGAAAAGATATGCTTACATCAGTGGAATGAATATTCAACCATTTCAGACACTGCAGACGTCATCAAACAAATGTTTCAGCAGCTTATACAGCAGTTGGGAAAAAGAGTTGATTCAAGCACAGCATGAGTGATTTGCTGTGATAACTGGTTTTGGTTTGAATTGTCATGCAAAACACATCAAAATTTTAATTTAGGCTGTGGAAATACAGTGCAATTTTCCCACTGCAGCCTACAGGCAACAGAAGCCTCAACAGATTTGACACAAAAGAGCTGAAAAGTATTTTACTTAGGAGAATTTTATTTTTCACGCTGGCCTAGAGCTTGTTACAGCCCAGTTGCTTCAGCAGGAAGTAACACTTTGATTCCTGTTAAGCTCTATCTGATGTGCCATAGTTTGGGGTGAACCAGTTCTTGTGCAGCTTTCACCAAAAAAAAAAAGGGGTGGGGGAAGAACAATTGAGGAATGACAACACGCGCCTTTTCTCAGTGGCACTTTTCCTATCTCTCTTGTACAAATGCCAGTTTTACTTTCAGATATATTTATTTATATGTATATTTTTTGAAAACAGGCAACACTACAATTTCTTCCTAGTTGGGTAAGAAACCATCTCTGTGGAACAACAGCCTGAAAACAAACCTGATTTATGTTTTTTCTTTTCGAAGGTGATGGCACCTGCCCCGCAAGCCATGTCACTGAGGGCCCACGAGCTCCCTTTCCGGCAGCGCCCTGGGCTGCTGCACCTGGAGAGCTGCGGTGACCTGAGTACTTTCACAGCAGGTGAAGGCCAGTCGGCAGAGAGGAGGATCCAGAGAGCAGAGCACGAGCGGCCTCACAGTCTGATTGGAGTTGTCAGGGAAACTGTGCTGTGAGGCGGTTTCTCTCTGTTCCTCCGGAGAGCGTTTCTGTCAGGCATTCACGCTGCACAGGAAAACCACCTCTGACAAGCGGGTGGAAGAGGGTGTCGCCAGCCTATTTTTTATACCCCCATGCTCAGGCTCCCAATGGGAAGCTCTTTCTGCAAGCCCTCTGAGGCAGATTGCGAGCTGACCTGCGAATGGGGCTGTTCAGGTGCAACTTGTGTTCATGAAACAGCATCTTCTGCTGCACCTCTGTAGGCTGCTGCCACTTAGGACAGAGTTGTTTCTTTCCTCAACTTAGATGTGGCAGAAAGGCTCTGTGCCTTGGCTCATTGGGCTGAGGCAAGGACAGTTACCATGTGTGTGCACTTTATGTCTCAGCGAGGAACACAGGGCAGAGCCAATGCCTGTGTTTATTTGGTGTAAATTACCATAGCTCCACTGATTTTTTTTTAGCTGGCCTGTTCCAACTTACTTCCTTGTAGAGGTGCTTTTTACGTATTAGCCGACTGACATATGCTGAAAGCATTTACGCAGCCATCTCAAACCCTCTGCAGATGTGCAGGTGACTACCTAATATTGTTTTGGCAGCCTTAACCACTAGGCCACAGTGACCCCTGAGTTTACACTCTTTAGCTAATAAACGAATGTAGAAGCCAGTTGGCTCAAGCTGTTGACTGCAGATAGTTTGTCAAGCTCTGTTCTGTATCTATGCTGCTAACTGGGAATACACTAAGTGTTTCCAGAGGCTGGGATCAGGCACAAAATTTTGATTTGCAAGGCTAGTTGCAGCCTTCTGTGTCTCAGCAGGATGAATAAATACTCCTGCTGCTATTTCAATGATAATGCTTCATTTAACAATTATTAAACAGCTTTCATACTGAAAACCAAAAAGCTTTACAGTGAGTTTTAATTAAGCTTGTTCAGAAGTGGTAACTGTGCAGTTTCACTTATGAAAGATAAGTTGAGTAAAATAAAATGCTCATCTCTACTCTCGAATTGGTGTTTTATTTTTACTGTCTGGTAGAGGAAATACAATAGGGCTCTTAGGATTGCTGGATCACTGGCTTATTGGTACATTTTGCTCTCAGAAATTAAGAGCATAGCAAGTCAAAATTGAGGGATTGTGTCTTGCAGAAGAAAGAAAGCATCACAAGAATGTGCTGGCTTTTACCTCGCTTGTGTTAAATACTTTGCAATTCCATTACATTTAGAACCCCAACTTATCTTGCTAAATGCATCACCTGATGTGGGAGTTCTTTCGGAGCCTCAGCATCAGCTTCCTTCCCCCAGGTAACATTCCCCTTCCAAAAGCAGGTTGTGGAGTAAGAGAGGGTTACATGCCCCATCAACACACAGAGCTGCTTCCTGCAGCTCTGAACAGCTCTTACCTGGTGTTGTGCTCTATATAACTGCCTGTCACCCTGCCGGGGGAAAAGGCTGCAGTGTCAGGATGGAACGTAAGCTTATACTTTGGAAAACTTGATCAGATTTCAGTCAATTGCTTGTTATCCTAACAAAACAAGACGAATCTGAATAATCACCTTCCTATCTGAAGATTGGAAACAAATCTACTACAAAATAATGAGTAGTTTTCCAACGTGCAAGTTAAATTTCTCCCCAAGTATTAGAAAGTAACATTGTTAGTTCCAAAAAAGTGATTTACAAAATGATCAAAATTATTCCCAATGTAGCGAGTTAAATTATATCCAGGTGCTATTCAGGAGTTACCAGTCACATACCCATACTTACCACGTTTAATGCTATTCCAGGAAGTTTAAAACATGCAAAGATGTGAAGAGCTACAAGGTCTCTAGCAGCTACCTTTAATCTCCAAGTTCCTGTGACAGTGCAGCCCTTAGCAACTGAAGAATCATTTACATTTCATAGTTTTTTTTTCTCCCTTACGGAAAAGTTTATGCAAACCTCTTTCACAGAACCAATTTCCCATGAGCAGTTTTTCATTTTTTTATTTTTACTATCAGCTTTATTAGCTCTATTACACTGAAAAAATAAACTTTTCATGCCCTTTCTCACTTGCAAATTCAGTCTCGTTTCCATTTGAGGCAGCCCCCCCTTGATGGGTAGCACACCTGCACACACAGAAGCCTTACTGCTCTTCCTCCACCTCCTTACCCAATGAAGAAGCCGCCATGGGAGCTTGGTGGTGGATGAGAAGCTGCCCTCATAGCCCCAGATTTTCTCATTCTAAACTGGGGCTGGGGGTGATGTACAAATTTCAGTGCTGCCATACTGTGTCTTTCTTCCTCCTGCTGCCAGGGTGTGTGTGTATATAAATACATAACCTCCTGAATTTCCATGGTCTTAAATGAAAAGGCCTTTCTGGAGAAAGAGCAGAATGCACATCGCATTCAGCAGGGAAATTCAAAGAAGCCATTCAAGAAGTATGAGGTGAAGTATGGGAGAAAAGATGGAGTAGGTACAGACTGTGAAAGACAAGGCAGGAAAGAAGCATCAATGCTCATAAGGTTAAGCATAAAGGATGGACATAAAGTGAATAAAAAACAACAACAACAAAAAAAAACATCTGTATGTGGTTTCAGTTTACTTCCCTAAAACTCATGTCTTGTACATATTTCCCCTACATAAATACACTTACACACCGAGGCTATAAGAAATGACCAGTGGAGGGGGACGGCACAGGCACGTTAGCCAATTGTGTAAGATGCAGAGACATTTACTCTGATAGCTTTATTTGCTCAGCCATAAAAATCATACAGTAGAGAACAATTCTGCACAAAATTGTGTTTTGGGTTTATGGGACAAGGTTTTGGTAGCAAGGGGAATACAGAGGTGGTCTCTGAAGGGCAGAGGAGTCCAGGAAGGCTGGGCGCTCTTCAAGAGGGAAATCTTAATGGCGCTGGAGCAGTCTGTCCCCACGTGCCCAAAGACGAGCTGGCGTGGAAGAAGACCGGCCTGGCTGAACGGAGAATTGTGGCTTGAGCTTAGGAGAAAAAAGAGGGTTTATAATCTTTGGAAAAGAGGGCGGGCCACTGAGGAGGACTATAAGGAGGTAATGAGGCTGTGCAGGGACAAAATTAGAAAGGCCAAGGCTCATCTGGAGCTCAATCTGGCTACTGCCATTAAAGATAACAAAAAATCTTTTTACAAATACATCAACGCAAAAACGGAGGACTAAGGAGAATCTCCATCCTTTACTGGAGGCGGGAGGAAACCTTGTTACAAAAGATGAGGATAAGGCAGAGGTGCTTTATGCCTTCTTTGCCTCAGTCTTTAACGGCAATACCAGTTGTTCTCTGGATACCCAGTACCCCGAGCTGGTGGAAGGGGATGGGGAGCAGGATGTGGCCCTCACTATCCATGAAGAACTGGTTGGTGACCTGCTACGGCACTTGGATGTGCACAAGTTGATGGGGCTGGATGGGATCCACCCAAGGGTACTGAGAGAACTGGCAGAGGAGCTGGCCAAGCCACTATCCATCATTTATCAGCAGTCCTGGTGATCGGGGGAGGTCCCAGTTGACTGGCGGCTAGCAAACGTGACGCCCATCTACAAGAAGGGCCGGAGGGCAGACCCGGGAAACTACAGGCCTGTCAGTTTGACCTCAGTGCCAGGGAAGCTCATGGAGCAGATCCTCCTGAGAGTCATCACACAGCACTTGCAGGGGAAGCAGGCGATCAGGCCCAGTCAGCACGGCTTTATGAAAGGCAGATCCTGCTTGAAGAACCTGATCTCCTTCTATGACAAAGTGATGCACTGGGTGGACGAGGGAAAGGCTGTGGATGTGGTCTACCTTGACTTCAGCAAGGCTTTTGACACCGTCTCCCACAGCATTCTCCTCAAGAAACTGGCTGCTCTTGGCTTGGACTGGCGCACGCTTCGTTGGGTTAGAAACTGGCTGGATAGCTGGGCCCAAAGAGTCATGGTGAATGGAGCCAAGTCCAATTGGAGGCCAGTCACTAGTGGCATCCCCCAGGGCTCGGTGCTGGGGCCGGTCCTCTTTAATATCTTCATCGATGATCTGGACGAGGGCATTGAGTGCACCCTCAGTAAGTTTGCAGATGACACCAAGCTATGCGCGCGTGTTAGTCTGCTCGAGGGTAGGAAGGCTCTGCAGGAGGATCTGGATAGGCTGCACCGATGGGCTGAGGTCAACTGCATGAAGTTCAACAAGGCCAAGTGCTGGGTCCTCCACCTGGGGTGCAATAACCCCAAGCAGCATTACAGGCTGGGAGATGAGTGGCTGGGAAGCTGCCAGGCAGAGAAGGACCTGGGAGTGATGGTGGATAGTCAGCTGAATATGAGCCAGCAGTGAGCTCAGGTGGCCAAGAAGGCCAACGGCATCCTGGCTTGTATCAGGAACAGCGTGACCAGCAGGGCTAGGGAGGTGATCGTCCCCCTGTACTCAGCTCTGCTGAGGCCGCACCTCGAGTACTGTGTTCAGTTTTGGGCCCCTCGCTACAAGAAGGACATGGAGGTGCTCAAGAGAGTCCAGAGAAGGGCGACGAAGCTGGTGAGGGGCCTGGAGAACAAGTCCTACGAGGAGCGGCTGAGGGAGCTGGGCTTGTTCAGCCTGGAGAAGAGAAGGTTCTGGGGAGACCTTATCGCTCTCTACAGGTACCTTAAAAGAGGCTGTAGCGAGGTGGGGGTTGGTCTGTTCTCCCACATGCCTGGTGACAGGATGAGTGCGAATGGGCTTAAGTTGCACCAGGGGAGTTTTAGGCTGGATGTTAGGAAGAACTTCTTTACCGAAAGGGTTGTTAGACATTGGAACAGGCTGCCCAGGGAAGTGGTGGAGTCACCATCCCTGGAGGTCTTTAAAAGACGTTTAGATGTAGAGCTTAGGGATATGGTTTAGTGGGGACTGTTAGTGTTAGGTCAGAAGTTGGACTCGATGATCTTGAGGTCTCTTCCAACATAGAAATTCTGAGAAATTCTGTGATTCTGTGAGCAAAGCCCAGCAGCTGCCCCATGTCAGATCAGCGTTGGCTCCAAAAGGACTTGCTGCTGGTCAGAGCTGAGCCAGGGGGTGATGCTGGTTGTGTCTCTGGGAGAGGAGACTGAAGAAAGCAGGGAGAGGCGGAAATAAAAAACTGCTGGACAACAGCAGCTGGGAATGAGGGGTGAGCACCATCCCTGCAGTCCCCAAGGTGAGTGCAGCAGGAGGGCAGGAGGTGCTGCAGGCAGGCAGCAGCAGTTCCCCTGCGGGCTGTGCAGGGAGAGGCCCCTGGTGGAGCAGGCTGTCCCCCTGCAGCCCATGGGTCCCACATGGAGCAGATCTCCACACTGCAGCCCGTGGAGGAGCCCCCGGTGGAGCAGGTGGATGTGGCCTGGAGGAGGCTGCGGCCCATGGAGAGCCCCCGCAGGAGCAGGCCCCGGGCCAGAGCTGCAGCCCGTGGAGAGGAGCCCACGCAGGAGCAGGGGTCTGGGGGGAGCTGCCGCCCACCCATGGGGGACTTGTGCTGGAGCAGTTTGCTTGTGGGGGATGGATGGACCCCGTGGTACGGAGCCGTGTGGGAGCAGTGCTTGAAGAGCTGCTGCCTGTGGGCAGCCCCCGCAGGCTCGGTTCGGGAAGGACGGCATCCATGGGAGGGACCCCACAGGGAGCAGGGGCAGAGAGGGACCGAGAAGGAGCGGCGGAGACCAAGCATTAGGGTGGAAGTCCTAACCGCAGCCCCCATTCCCCTGCACTGCTAGGGAGGAGGCAGTAGAAGAGGGTAGGTACAGTGGAAGGTGTTTGTAGTTTGCTTTTAGTTTCTCACTGTCCTAGTCTGCTAATGAGAGGCAATAATTTCTCTTAATTTTCCTATGCTGAGTCTGTTTTGCCAATGATGGCAACTGTTGAGTGATCTCCCTGTCCTTATCTGAACACTTGAGCCCTTTGCATTGTATTTTCTCCCCGTTCCTTTGAGGATGGGCAGTGAGAGTGGTTGTGGTGGAGCTTGGCTGCCCACCTGGGCAAAACTACCCCAAATTGCAACTATGAAAGCATGAGTTAGCATAAAACATAGATATGTTGTTTGTCTGAGATGGAATACAAACATTAAACATAGACTCTAAATTTTAATATGCCAAGAAAAAGTCTGGATTGCTGAGAAGAGGATGGTTCTAGGAGAGCAGTCATCAGAACGGGGGTATCAGAATATACTGTACTGGAGAGGGTTGAAACTATCTACACAACAGTATTTAGGATTGACATTTACAGCACAAATCCACCTCTTTAATCATTAACCATAGTTCCCTTCCCCTGTGCACAGCAGTTATTTAGTTGTGCACTGGGTCTGAGAAACATCTCTCCTAACTCGCACACTACCTGTTCAGATTCTTTTGCTGCTCACCCTCAAAAAAATGTCAGCGTGCAGAGCCATAGATAATCCCTTTATCCATACTTCTTTTTGCTAAAAATTATAAATACACCCTATTCTTGTAGGCTTGTCTCATCAGTAGCCTAGTCTCCATGTGAACAGTTTCTACATCCACTACGACCATTACACATAACGTACAGTGTGGGCTTCTTTGGGGAAGCCAACGAAATCACAGTTCAGTGGTTGTCACGCTGGTGAAAAGCAAGGAAGGAAATCTAGCAGGATGCATTGTCACAATCTGGGCATGTTACATACCACCTTCTGTGAAGTTATGAAAGAGAAATGTTTGCTTGGCTCTTCTGTTTGGTAGCCTGTGCAGAAAACAGGTATGATTGTTCCAGAAGCAATTACCAAAAGCAGGAACTAACAAAACTGCAATTTTCAGTGCTGTGGTTTAAGCCAAAAGCTCCAGTAGCAAAGTGCAGCTATTCAGATACAAGTTGCCTTTCAGTAAAAAACAGTATTAGAGAGTTCTAGGAGTGTCCTTTATAAAAGAAGGTTCTTTGTTAATTGCAATCTGTAATTAAAATGCAGACTGAAGGAAGTGCTCTGTGTCCTGCTCTTTTGGCCTAGCAGCCTCCTCACGTAGTGGTGGGACATTACTCTTGCCTTACTGACAGAAACAAAGCCAAAACTCCAAAGTGTGTGTGTTATGCACCACGAGGCGCTGATTTACTATTATCCCAGTAAAAAACAACAACCACTTACGGTCTTGTAAAGCAGCATTTAAAATGCTGCTTATTAGAAGCAATGCTATAGAGAGTGGGAACCACGCTGACAATCTTGCATCCCCTGAGATGTGGGACCCGACCCCCGAGCTGTGCGGTACCTGGCAGGCTCCCTGCTTGCAGTCACCCAGCCAAGCTCATCCCGTGGATGAGGGAAAGGAGCTGTACCTGTGCGTGCACAGGCTGGGCCCTCCTTGGGCTGTCTGATAACCTGCATCACCGAATCCTCGGGAGATTTTGTGAGATTTGTGCCCGTACCGCTGAAGGAAAAGCCATGCTTAGGTTTGCCCAGTCAAACGTGGAGGAGTACACTCCGGTTCCTACGCTACAAGAAGCCCTAACAAAAAGGATAACAAGCAGGGGGAGGATGGAGGGCGGCGTGCAGGCTCAGCCTGTCTGCTGCGCCATTTACCAAATGGCTCAGAATTTCTCCAACCTACCATTTAAGCAAATAACATGAAAGGTCAAGTGCTTCACTCTCCCATGCTGGCAATATTTGTATCTCACACTATGGAAAGCCACTCAGTGGCTGAAGGCCCCCATGTAGTTTTTCTCAGGAGTCAGCTGTGGCGTGTGTTTTAATTTCTGTACTCTCAAAGTATTCATGACAGCCTATAGAACACAGAAAATCCTGTGAAGCCTTACTTGAAGAAATGCTCCTTTGTTGGCTTCTGCTGGTTGACTTTCAAATACCATTCATAATCAACCTCTGGTTATACAAGTATTTCCTTTTCTTTCATTATTATTACTTTTTAAACGTTGTCACAGGCAGTTCCAGGATTTATTCCAAGGACTGACCTATTGTAATTTTAGGTTGTTTATTCAAATCATATGAGGTCTTTAGGAATTAACCATGCTGATGACCTTTGAAGAAAAAGAGTGTTTTCAGAAATGGTAATAAGTGAGGGCTTTTGTTTGTTTGGTTGTTTTTTTGAAAATCTCATTTATGGAAAACACCCCGCAACGTTTGAAGATATTCAGAAATGAAATGGTATTTCTGTCATGTACAAAGCATCTTGAAATAATGAATTTTTGGGAGGTTCAAACATGGTGACAGTTCACATGGTAAAAAACTGGGATGCAACACTAGGTAAGAAATCAGTTTCATTTAGTGTCGTTTGCAACCTGAAGATACTGCTGTTTAAACAACAAAGCTAACAGCTCTGGTTCACACCTGCAGAAATACAGGTACTCGTACTCCAAGCTTTGTGGCAACAGAGAAGTCCAGTTACCTTCCGAGCATCCATGCATGCAGTACCAGCAAGCCAACTCCTGAATTAGTATGAGCAAACTCTCAGCCTTGTCTGAGGTATTTTTGTTTTGTATTTTATTGTTGCAAATCTTACAGACATTAGCGCTCTGTTAAATAAAGGAATGTAGCACAGTAAATACATCACAACAAAACAGCTGGCCAGAGCTCCTCCCACCACCACCACCCCACCCCCCAAATTCAAAGCCCATTCCTCCTCTGCGCCCCCCACCCCCCAAATCAGACCACAGCAGCTTCGTTACAGAGGTCAGAGACCTGTGGCAAAAAACATCAGAGGAATTACATTCAGTAGATGTGCAGTATCAACATTCCAGGCTCACATGTATTTATATATATATATTTATATTTTTATATAGAGATCATTAAATGTTTACAAAGAACAATATTGTTACAAATACAATACTATACTTCTCCCAACGCTTTACAATAATTTCTATTCACCCTCTTTACAGAACAATAATATAACTTCATAGTCTAGGTACTGCGCTAAATATGTACAAGAGATCTCAACCACGTTGCTGTCTTCAGAAATTTATTTTATTTAAAAAAAACAAACAAAAAAAAAAAAACAACACAAGGAAAGCAAGCAAACCTGGTAACCCCAACTGAACCTCACATTTGAACAACTCAAAACAAATGTGAAACTTTCCAGTAAAAAACAAACAAACAAAAAAATACACACAGAATGGATGTTTCATCCTTAATGTAAACACTGAAGAATCAGACTGCACAAAGCAGTGAGAAAGAGAAAAAAATTAGGTCCATCACTGAAGGAGGAATGTAAACCAGCTGTTTGTTCCACCATTTTTGTTAAAATTTAACACGGCATCTAACAAAGTGCTGCGACAGTCCAGAGAACTGTAAGATCCCCTCTCTGAGCACATTTTTTGGAAGTCTTTCACTCTAGGAATTGAAAAGGGATTGCTTAGAAGACAGTTACCAGCAGCATGCACCATGCCATGGGCCTCCCAGCTCAAAAGCCTTACACACACATCCCAGCTGGAACTACAGACTCTTTACAGACCCTGATCCTGCTAACATTCACTTGCTTTATGTTAAGTGGCTATGTACCATGAAAGCATTCGATTGCCCAAAATTTGGCAGAATCTTGGCTGGAAGAATTAAAAACAAAGCCACAGTTGTTTCCTTCAGTACCCTTGCGTGTTCAGGTCTTCCTCATTTCCCAGTGAAGCCAGTTAAAGACCCTACCATGTGAGTTTTGTAGAGCCACAGAAACATGTGAAGCTGGGAGTGTGAACATGGCAGGAACCAGGAGCATGGTAACTGTGTCTACAGGAGTTCACCGAGTTTCCTCAGGCAACTTATGGAAAGGCTGCACTGTATATAATCTAAATTGTACATGGTTATATATCATATTTACATATATTACTATATATATGGAAAGTTCTGAACAAAAAGTTCAAATGATCATCATGAACTAGATGTCTACAGTTAAACAATATACTCACGAGTCATTCACTATCTACTTGCATCAGCCTGGCAGCAGAGGTAAGTCACTAACTGGAATACCAACACCACGCTCTCGTGCAGCCTGCTATTCCAGAGACTGGGATTAAATGATACAGCAACAAGAACTGCAGTAAAATCAAGTCATCGTACATTAACCTCAACACTAAAAATATTCACTTACTACAATAGTTTATGCACCACTTCATTACCTCCCTTAAATATTTACTACCCACTGAAACACAAAAGGTTACTTGTTCCCTCGCTCTGATCAGACCACAGACGCCCACTATTTCTGAAAGCCAAACGCAGACCTCTGCTCAGAGTACTCGATGGCTCAGCAGTGTGTGCACCAGGTGTGCCCATGCACACGCACATGAGCACACACAGACACATCCAATCCATGAATCCCTAGGATTTCCAGGTGTTGTTACTGGGCTGCAAACCACGCCTGTTTTGCACGGTCCGCCACGCAGCAGTAGCAAAATGAGTGACTGTGACCAAGGACGCGTTCTCAAAACAGAAGGGACACGTCCTCGTGTGTGTGTGTGTGTGACCTGTTCTTGTCTTCATCTCACTGGGTCTTCCTATCGCACTCAGACAGAGCAGAAACTGTTTCCTTAAAAGAAAATCAGCACTATCAGCCTGGACTAAATGCATGGCTCAATTTCAATGTAAACACTGGTATACAGTCCTGCCAAAAGTAACTACAAGGAATGGAGAATTTCCCTCTCACTACAAAGAAAAAACGTTTTTTAAATTAAAAACAAACAGAAAAAAAACAACAAAGAAAACAACCACCAACCCATTTTTCCCCTTCCCCTGTTGTCACTAGCATGCAAGTTACAGGCCAATCAAATCTTATATTTCCTACGTCTTTTTCATACGAGTGCATATAGTACACACATATATCCGTTAAGTGCCATACAAATGGAAAAAAAATATAACAACTTAACTTATATAACAAAATAAATACGTTTATTCCCACCTTATCCCTCCCATCGTTATCTATGTCATGAACTAAAGAGGATAAAATTAGACAAGGTCTTTGGACAAAAATATATGTTAGAACTGGCTCAGAGAACAAAATTACTTAGAATAGTATGCAGATCTCTTATATTCAAACTTCATAAATAGCAAGCACAATTTTAAAAACATCTATATACACTGGCACACATTGCTGTGTGCATCAAATGCAGAATTAAGAGCCTAGAAAACGTGTAGCTATTCAGCAAATCCCCATATTGTTTCTCTTGTTCTCCCCTCCCTCTCTCCCCTTTCCTTTAACTTCTAAAACAGGCAAGGGACTATAGAAGACAAGTTGCATTTAAAAACCAAGTAGAACAAAAGGGTTCAAAAACCGGGGGTAGAGAGGGAGAGGCAGTTGCCTCCCCAGTTACTTGGTGTAATTAATGCAATTCTAATGTGCTTCAGCAACTTGCAGAGTACCTTTCAGAGTCCTAAGATCATGATAAACTGGTAACAGAAGGTAACTAAAAGGTATTTGGACAGTCCACTTTACCACAGCAGCATTTACTCATTCTTCATAAGCAGGTATTCTTCCTGAGGGCAAAAATATCTTTTTGGTATTCTACCTTTCCTACAGACATAAACCGTTAAACCAGAGCTCAGTGCCTGTGGGAAAATAGGGGAAGAAAAGGAAAGCCATGTGCAGGATGTCCAAGCGAACACTTCGCACCCTTCACTTCTCTCTGGTAAAAGACATCTTTCATTTAGCAACATTTAATTTATTCAGTTTACCAAATAATAGTCACAAAAATAAAACTGGTTATTAGAACGAATCGGAGTCGATCCTTTTTGTGAATCCTGCTGTGAACAATGCTGCTGCTGTTTTCCTGTTTTGCATGTGGAACTGCATTTAGTTTCACTTGTAAAGAGATGCAACCGAAATAGTCCCATATATTTTGCCCCTTCCCAAAATACAGGACAATGTTACGGAGGAGGGGAGAAAGGGAGGGAAAAGAGATATAAAGTCTCTTTTTTTGTGAGACAAAGAAAGAAATGTCTCTGCAGACACAGAAATGCAGCACTAGAGAGACAAGCACTAATGAGGAAAAACATCCTCCATGCACATTGTGACAGTGAGGTGTCGGCTTTAGATGTAAACTGGTTGCTCTTGTGCAGTCAACAGTCTGTACATAGCAGCTGGCATAGTCTTCATATGAATCTAGAGAAAATAAAAGAAATTAATCAATATTCCTAGCATGTACCACACTTTGGGAAGGAACTAGCTAAAAGGATACAGGAAAGAAACAAAAAGGAAAGCCTGAGAGTTTTCATACTCTTATTATAGTATCGCAGGTGGTGACTTTATGGAACAGTGTGATTAGCATCAACCAACACCTAAAGTTGTGGACACAAATATTTTCTGCTTAGGGTTCACCTAAAACACTTGAGAACTGTCAGTAAATAAAAAACGAGAAATGGTGGACTGTCTTTACCCTGGCTTCCATTGTTCAGATTTGAGTAGCAAAAGGCCAAAAGAAGTAACGATGAAATATGTTACGCTGCCTGCGGGCACTGCTCTTACCTCACCAACAGCATTTGACAGAATGTGCACAATTTTCTCATGGGGTGTTGCCACAACACTCTGCCCATTGATTTCAATGATCCGATGGCCAACACGCACACCTCCTCGCTCTGCTATACCACCTCTCATAAGGCTACAGATCTGGAAGAGAAAGAACAGATTTAGCAGGGTCTAGATATGGAAGAGAGGGCTCAGATTGCCCATTTTTGCCTCTAAATTGTAACTCAATATAGACTTGCAACAAATTCTACAATGTAATCCATCATAGATTCAAAGTATAATTTTTTACTAGCAAATAACTGCAGTGTATTCTTTTCCAAGAACAAAACTGTCAGAAACAGCTATTTGTGTTTTACGTCAAATACACCACGGTTTGGAAGTTTAAAAGTGTATGAAGGACCACAGTTTAACAATGTTCAGGATGCAAATGCTTTACAAGAGAAGAGGATTAAGAACAGTCTACTTCTTTTGAGAACATACAATAGCTTGCTTAGACAGGAATGAAGCAGATGAGAACAGTTTCATGTACACAGTTTTCTTTCTCTGACCTGGCAGAGCTTTTCTGTTCCTCTGACTAACTCTGAATTTGTGGACTAAGGAGAGTCAAAGACAAAAATAACGTTTACATCTAAGACTTCGCACGTGTGCCAAGTGTTGCTTGCTGCGAAGAAGAAAATGGCAGCTTCCCTCTTCCCACACTGTCACAAATAGATGTGAAGTTTCATGTATATTAAAGCTTCACCAGGGAGTCTGGAAGCTACTTACAATCCCGTTTTGCACACTGAAGCCCAACTGGTATCTGAGGTCCGGTCTCCTGATCAGGACTGTTGTTACTGGAGGACACCTAACTATGTTCAGTTTAACCCGGGCCTGGTTTTTCAAACCCTGCAAAAAGAAACCACCATGAAATATGCTGGCAGAGATAGGGTGAAACATTTAACACAAACACTGGGTAAAAAAGTAAGTGTTAAAACACTGACATGGGAACAGTCCTGAATAAACAGCTCGTTGTATGCTCTAAAACAGAACCAAATCACTGAACACCAGACATGTGTACGTGAATATTCAGTCAGATCAGCACTGCAGCATCAAACGTTTCTTGCCAAGAAGCTGGCACTGTTGTTTTAAGAAACATAGTTGGCAATTCCTTCGTTTCGTAACACAAGTAACATACAAAAAGAGTATGAAACTGGTTTATGCAGCCCACCAGAAAAGCTGACTGTGGTTAGGAAATGAAATTTTAAATAGGTAGCTAAGGCAGTAACAAATACATGGCTTCTCCAATGGGATATACTGCATTCTGCCACACAAATGGAGGGTGCCACCCATATCCAGATCATAGAATTCCCATTCCTTCTTCTCTCTAGATGTACCACCTAGACATACCATCATGAACTTCTTGTTACCAGAAGAAAACTGAAGAAATATGTGTATATATAAATAAATAATACATATATATTGTTGTGAGGGTGGTGAAAACACTGAAACAGGTTGCCCAGAGAGGTGTGTAGTGTCCATCCTTGGAGTTATTTAATCCCCAGTGGGCACAGCCCTAAGCAACCTTCTCCTGCTGATACTGCTTTGAACCAAGGCGCTTGCTAGTCTCAGAGACTCTGTCACTGTATGGCTCCATGAAAAATCAAATGTTAAAATGCAGACAGCTGCAATCTGACCCCTTGTACGATTTCAGGTGTTCAGATCTCTTACTTGTAGACTGTTAAGATCCTTTTTCTGTCCAACACAGAAGTGGACACAGATTTTTCTACTCATAAATGCTTAATTCACACAATTCGCCTTCAATAAATAAAGAAATCCACATCAAGAAATAAATGCTTTATAAAGAATACAGCATCTTCCACCTTACCTTATACAACACATATCAATACCAAAACCTATTTCTAAATTGTTTTTATATGTGCAGTTGAAATCTGGGTCCCACTGAAACTGATGGGTGTCCGACACTGACTTTGAAAGGTTCATTTCCACCACATCTAAGGTAACACAATGAATTTTTTACATCCCGTTTACTGCTAATGATTCTGCTGGTTCTGGACTCGGCAGTGACTTGAACAACTGAAATGGCATCCAGCCAGTGTTAACTGCCTCAGAATCCTTTTTCTTGTCAATGCCTTGAACTGTCTGGATGCAGTCATCACACGGGCAGCAGCTGGCTGCACCTCCACACAATGCTGGGCTCGGCTTGGCTCCTTATTCAAGGTTGCTCCAAGATTAACTGCATGTGAACACCAAGTGGCAAAGCACATGCCTGTGGGGAGTGCCTCAACGCCACTCTCAGCAGAAGGAAGGTCCAAACTCCACCTCTCCTGTGACTGTGTTTAACTCAATGGAGTTAGCTGCAGTGCTCCAGGGCCATCAACATCTACCTGCAGGTCTTCAAATCAACACACAGAGTAAAAGATAGGAGGAACTAAACCATACTAAGCTGTGGCTGTAATGTTTGGACAAAAGTCTGAGGGGATTCTGCCTTAATTTTCTAAATCTGGGAGGGCAGGAGTCTTGCAGAGATGACTGTATCTATGAGGAATTTAGGTGTCTAACTAGGGTCATCTGAGTTCATCCAGGCTGCATGCCTTCAACAGAGTTGAAATCAATGCTCTCTTACTCCCCCTGAAGCACACTCAAGTTATTTAAAACTATTCTTTCAAAAAGGAACTAATGTGGCCCCCAACAAAAAATTTAGTAATTTTACAGAAAGCACAATTGTTGCAATAGCGCCTAGCTCCTAGTACTATGCAGAATGGTAGTGCATGCTTATTAGAAAAAAAGCACCTGTATCATTTGAACAATTTAGTCGCTTATTTAGTCCTTGAGTTTGTTTCAGATAATAGGCATCACCAGAGGCTTCCAAAAAAGAGACAAGTAGCGCAATACAATCAGGGAATAGCCACCACACGTGGTAAGTTTCTTTCTAGCTCTGTGGTTTTCAGTCTGTTAGTAGCAGAGCTTACATCTATAATACTAAAATTACCTTATTTGAAGTGCTTGCAAGATATCTTCTATATAGCACTCATCTTTTCATAGGATTCCTTAGAACATGCTAAATAAACCTGAAATCTGAGGTATTTCTGCCACATTTAAACTTGTGCTTAGGTCATTCAGTGGTTCCTCTGCTTGATGTGAGAAGCGCCATATGAACAGGTTTACACGCATGGTTATGAAGACATGAAAATATGCAGACTCTGCTTTTGTCTAGAAAGACAAAATAAATGGCCACCAGTTCCTATAGCAACAACCGCAAGTACCAGTGAGGAAGAGGAATGTCTGCAGAAGCTGGAGAGAGCAAAGCTGACTGCTGCTGTTTTGAGAAAGTACAGATAAGGCTCATCATAATGAAACTCTACCTAAAGAGGCTCTGAATCAGAGAAGCACAACTCATCAATGTTTTAGAGATAAAACTGTTGTGAGATAGGAAACAAGTAAGGCTAACATGAAAAGTCTGAATTTGTGGTGGGTTTAGTTTCACTGAAGTTGGCACAGAGATTTTTAATATGATTTTATTTTTTTTCATTCTTCACCAACGTAAGACTGCTTTTGCCACATTTTTAGTATACTACACTTCCAGGCTGTAATTTCCACTCTCTGAATCTAAAATGGCTGGCCCAGGGATCTATGCACCTATTACTCATTAGAGCACAGAATTCATGTTCTTGGAAACTGGAATAGGAAGGAAGTCTTTAGAACAAAAATCTGAGTTCAAGCATTACAAAACTGATTCGAGGACAAAAAAAAATTAAAAATGTACTTTGTGAAATACAAAAGTACAAAATGCAAAGAAACGTATTGCATGAAACAACCAGTCACCAGAGAGCTGTGTAGCAAAGCAACTTTAACAGCCATATACATAGGAATCAGAGAAGGATTTCTCTTACAGTATGACACCAGATTTACACGTCTGCATGGAGCTCTGTGAGGTATGTCAATAAATAACCAGGTCCATTTCACTTCATCGCCAGCATTCCCCCATGATGTACCATTCCTGCTCTTGAAACTCTGATGTTTAAAATACCTCTTCCCTACAGCTAACCCCAACAGTTCCAGTGTCTCCAGCACCTGTATCTCCATTCGTCATATAAAACGTTAAGGGCCTTCAGGTGTGCACCTGGTAATACCTTCCTTTTCAACAAAATACTCTCATGGTGTGAGGTTCTGCACAGAATCCTTGGCTACACAACTAATACACAGCTCACTTTCTGAGAGTCAGAAAACTCGGCGAAGCATAATTTGCAACATACTCCGAACATCACTAAATGAGTAGTGCTATACAAACATTTGGTAAGAATTATTACTTAATAGTTCTGTACTTATAATGCTCTCCTATCATGTAACCCTTTGAAAAGATCCAGAAACATTCTCTGTACCTTTATAATGCTCTGACATGTTGAGAGTGGTAAGCCAACTAGGCTGGTCCCGTTGATCGACATGATCTGATCCCCTATATTCAGCTTCCCAGACTTCTCTGCTGGTCCTCCGTGCATCATATTGGCTATGATAACTGTAGGCAAGATGGATCCCCAACCAGACTCCACAATCACCACCCCTAGGATTTCTCCTTTTTGCTTTTCGATGTAAACCTGTATCATAAGAAAAAGTGTTTCAAACAAAAGCTTTTTCTCAACCATGGAACTGGCCCCCCGTCCTCCTGCAATCTTTCCTCCCCTCACCCACCAAAACACATATTTAATGAATCAGCAAACACATAACCCCTCACTATTTGCAACCTGACTTCCTAGTGCAAAACAAACAGAGTACTACATTTCAGTTGTATTCAAACATGAGTTAATCAACACTAAGTACACAGGTTTTGCTTAGGGCTGAACATGCCCTCACACAACTTATTTCTGTTTATGAGCAGAGGGATATGGAAACGAAGAAACCGTTGTGTAATGGGGGTTCAGTGGACCAAGCTAAATAGAAGTTTGTAAGAGCTTATGACTGCACATTGGAAGAACACTAACTGTATGTTGCAGTGGTGCACAGGTTCATCATTATTAGAAGCACCATGCAGCAAATCCTTTCAGCAAATACAATCCTTTAAAATCTGGAATCAGCCACTTTCACTGACACTAGTTCCTCCACAAATGTTAAATTATTTACTGTAATCTGTAAATCATATTAATTGTTAATCTGTTTTACATTCATTTCATTAAAATACAACGTGAAATATTTGAAAATTGTTTAATAAAACAAACAGATGGAAAATCACTTCACTGCTCATAGACTTCGGGTTCACAGTTTGCCTTTGATACAGAACTGACAACAGGTTGACTTACTGGGGGAGATATTCTAGACTCACTCAGGTCATTTATAGGAAGCATTAATGGTTTTCTGATTTCTGCCAGCATGGGCCTGCACCTGGTACAGGGGATCTTAATGCTGTTAAGGAGAAAAATGTGAGACATACATCTTTGCAGTTTTCAGATTTGGAGAAGTGAATGAGGTCGTCATTGTACATGTCCTGGGTATTGAGCAAGTCGCTATATTCCTTCTGGCTAAGGTCTTCTGGATTGATCCCATTTGCCCTCAGAAACTCCTGGTAGGCCACGCTGAATGCTTGACCTATGGACTGTGCAATCAGCTGTGCCTGCAGGGAAGGGAAAAGAAAAAAAGTCAAACGTTGTGATGGTCTTGTGCACTGCCATCTTCTCTGTTACAATCACACTGTAAATGGTTTATCCCTACAAGTCACGTTACAGTTTAAAAATATTTCTGCATTAAAAATTAACTTAAAAGGCTCAAAAAATGTCATCACGTTCATATGAGAAGCATAAATAAAGCTATCCTTTCACGGGTAAGAAATGCTAGCATAAATGTAGCGGTATACCTGCTGCAGTGACTGAAGCACAGATGGCAAAAGAGAACTCTACCTCTCACCTACAACTCTTCTCATGCGTGCAGCTCCCAGGTGGCTCCCCCTTCTAGTAGAGGCAATGCCATTCTCTGACAAGCCAGCAGAGAAAATGAAAATGTCTGCTAGAAAGCACACAACCGCATTTAAGAGGATATTTCCTCCCTATTTTCTCCCACTCTCTTAAAACCACCACGTCTGTATTGGCAGCTCCTACCTCATCCCAGATGAAGGAGGAAAAGGGCAGCACCTACTGACTGAAGTAACCAGCCCTTGAAGTTATGAGAAATGGTCATGTGCAGCTCCTTCTCCACCCTGAAACCTCCTTCAGCCTCTCCCCCCTATATTTCTTGTTTCCCTCCATCTCCCTCCACTTTCCTGCTGCTGTGCATCACTGGGTGATCTGTGCAGCACAGAGGAGCTGGATTTGATGTGTACTGAAACAGTCCCTTGGAGAGCAGTGCTGGCTAGGGGGAGGGGAGGGAAGAGAAGGTCAGAGCTCCACAGCTAACTGTCTAGGCCTTAGGGGGGCTGGTGATGAATGAACACTGCCAAGGCATATTTTCATACAGCCTACCAGCTGTATTTTAAGGTCCAGTTTGGTCCTTAATAAGGGAAAGGTTCCCTACCCTGAAATAAGCTGTGTTTTAAGGCAACTCAAGATAGCACTAAACCTGCTGATGAGAACATGAGCATGATTGCTGGTGCTGAAAAGGTCACAGTCCAGACAGCATTACTTTGCCAATGCTCAGATCAATCCAGCTTAATGGCAAGAACAAGACAGCAAGATAACAGGAAAACTACATCTCCTTAGCTCTACAAACTAAAAGAGGAGACAACTGTGGACTTTATGTTCGCACAGATGCATCTTGTCTCCAGGACAAGATCAACTCCCATTTAGACACCCAGCATTTGGACACATCACTAAGCATTAGCTCTTCTGAAGATCTAGCCCTAGACAGAATTGAAAATCTGGTGCCAGGCTCCTTAGATAAGGACGTTTCCAAGCAGGTACACATTGTGGTTAAAATCCACTTGAGGACTTAAGAGTTTCTGTGACAGTTTCTGTGTAAATTCTTCTAAATACCCAGCTGTCCCAGAGGAAAAGATGACATTGATGCAATTTCTCAGCTTGTTTTTGTGTCACTGAACAATGCTTTCACTGGAACTACAGACAGGTCCTTTCTAAGCCAGGATCAGGTGGCATAGGGATGGATGAACTTAACCAACACAAATGTGGCCTGACCCAAACCAACCACAGGAAGGAGTAATGCCAGTAGTGACCAGAAGGAAGAAGCACAGATTCCAGCTAGTCAGGGTATTAAGAACAGCCTGGGAAACGGATCCAGGAGATCTAGATCAGAGTCAAACTACCACGTGCTGAAGGGAAGCAAGCCACAGCCTCTAGCACCTGGCAGTTTGAGTTCTGCTTTTCCAGCTGGTCAGTAAGAGAGCTACGACTGTACAAACTTGGAACTGGAAATATGGGAACAGCAGTCTTAAAACAGGCAACATATCAAATGAAATTAAATGAAATAAACTTTGGCTATTCTTTTCCTTTTTTTGCACCAGCTTCTTGAAAGGCTCTGCAAAACTGGCCGGCATGCTATTATGGAAAAAAAAAACCTGTGATTTTTTATGTTCTTTGCTAAATTTTTTGTAGAGGATCACTTATATCAGTGTGTTTATCTTTACTTTTTAACCTCAGCAGGGGGTGACAGTATGCACATGCATCTGCAGTCACATAATTTAACTGACCATGGGTTCAGACTAGGTTCACCATTACATAAAATCAACTGCTTATTCAAGGAAACCTTCCCATCTTGCTGGTACACCGCAGAGTAGAAGGCATGTGAGGATATTAAAAGAACCTGGTATTTTCACTTTACTTCTGCTAACTAGCTCAGCATATCTGACATTGCACTACAAAGACTTTCTTCAGACTGATGTGCAAACCACAAGAATAGGAAGTAAATCCTTACCTCACCCTCCCTAATTTGTGCAGGATGCCTTCCCTAACTGGCATCACCTCTGTAACATGTACATAATTGACACATGGGAGTGATCCCCCTTCTTCCACCTCCTGCTACAGGAACCATTTGACTTGACTAGTATTAATATGACATTTTCCACAGAGACAGTTAACACTCTTACGTGGAGGGTTTAGAACTGGGAATTTTTGCCTTCCCAAGTTATTAGAAATACTGTGTGATATCACTTCATCTAGGGCTGACCTGATTATGAGACTGACAACTATGTATCTGGCCACCTCAGTCTGATGTGTGTGTTTGATTTTACCTTTCATTTACAGACTTTTTAAAAGTGTATAAAATCAGCATGTTTTATACACTGATCGTGAAGACAGGCTATCAAGTAACTAACAGGTAACTTAGCTGACCTACACCGTAGACATTTACTCAACTGTTTCTATTCAGGGTGCCTCAGGATTACTGGAATTATCAATTTTCCTTGCTGGCTTTTAATACAATGTCAGCAACTACTCTTCAACTCAGATCTTCTCAACAACAACAAAAGTCACATTTCTGATACGTATCAATGATCCTTGATGTAGTATTTAGGATTATAATTTCCCAAGGAAAACAAGCTTCTTTGATAGATATTCACTCTCACGGGCAAATTATGAGCTGGTATATGTAAACTGTGGCAGCTGGACCTTCTCATCGCTACTGAAAGGTACTGTATGAGCTAAACAAAGGGAATTTTTACAACAGTTTTGTGAGTAAAATGCCAGGTCTGAAAGTGCCAACAAAAAGCAAGATGAAATATCTTATCATGGTTAATGAACAAACAGGACCACTTTCTGTGGGCTTCAACACTACCAAAACGTGTTTACATTTCCACCCCTAGAAAATTATGAGACAGAGTAATTCCTTACATCTTCAGACTCAAAGACATGGCAAATCATTTTGTACTGTCTCTTTCCATCCTGGGAAGGGTGAGATGCTTCCACATTATCCTGCGAGTTGGACCGTGGCATTCTCCTACGAGCCATCAGAACAACTATGTTCCCTATATCTGCGATGTAAGAAATGGTCCGTAGGGGATGATCCATCATGGTTTCCTGTGGAATAAAAGAAAACAAAACAACATAAGCAGGTGCTTCTTCTTAGTGTACTCCTGGTATTATGAAAACACACAAATGGTAACATAAGAACTCTGTTAAGTCCACATAAAGAATCATGCATGAAGGGAGTTGCCAATAGAAAGCAAGTTACGCTTTCCAGAAGTAAATCGAAGAACAACTTTTACAAATTAAAGTTTTATTTTCTGTTGAAAAGTACAAAGAACTCAGTATCAGAGCCTGAATATGCTGGGCAGGCATGGACCAGCACACAAAAGACTATAAACTTCAGATTATCAAAACCAAACATTCTGGGCTGCTCTAGGCACAATCAATACTTGTCACAACACAGCCTGTAAGAAGTCAGCTGAATGCAGTTAATTTACTGACAAATTCTAATCATTTTCTACAGACATGGCAGACTAACTGACATGGCCCTTGAATGGATTTTGACCTAGGAAATCCTGGGGAGAAGTACAAGACCCAGCACTTCTTGAAGGATAAAATTTGGCAGGTAGGTGCAACTTTATTTGAGTGGCCTATTATAAAATATTGACAAAGACATCTGTGTTTATACCTGCGTATCTGCATTCAGTACTTTAATTCTCTGTGTAGAAATGAAGAGGTCCACTTCAGTCATGGGCTGAGATTCACCTTCGGGAGCCTGCAAATAAATGGATTAGAGTCAAACACAAACATAAGGTAACATCCTTAATAATGATGTTAGCTCACATACAGGGGTATGCTAAAACACAGTCACCAGAATAGCAATGCAAGATAGAATATTAGACTGCAGAAGCTAAACACAAAGATATGGAAACTATATACAGATACATGAAAGTGAACTGGATAGCATTTGAACAATTTCTAACCCCGTAAAAGCTTCCCTGATATATTTACTGATCCAGTAAAGTTATAGATGACTGTGACATGAACGGTTTAAAGATTTCATGAAAATCAGAATGATTCTCTCATTTTCACCACATTAGGAGTCCCACTTTAAAGAAGTTTTTCACACATGCCATAGAAAGGCCTAACAGTAGCTCTTACTTGAGTAATTTCTGTATGGGCTTACAGTGACTGCTCGGGACAATGGAAACACCTGTACCGCAGGTAGGTACAGTTTAAGCCATTCTTAATACAGTTCTGGTAAAAAGGCCTTCACAGTCAGACATACCATTCAAGCATGAATACACTTTGAAGTCATATCTTTGTCAATAGAAAACCAATGCTTGCAATTTTTTAAAAAAGTTAGAGGTGTTAAAGGGTACTCACAACCTCCATAAACAAAACTTACCACTAAAATAAGTCAATCAGCATATTACTGTGTATATATACATAAACTTTATTTTTCTTTTTTGCATCCAGCAATTTGACACATTTGTGAATCAAACAGACCAGTCTTATAGATAAATGGTAAAATAAAAACCAGACAATTTTAATCTGTCATTTTACAAAGTTAGAACCTTTGCCATGTCAGTCCTGTTTCTTTAGCATGGATTTTGGGTACTGCCTGTAACCATTTGATAATTCCAATCTTTACTCTATTTGTAACATGAAATGGCTAATGATAAGCAACAAAAAATGGCCAACCAGGCAACTGATTTCTGAGAAATGTCAACTTGTATGGTGGCTCAGAAATAAATCTAAAAAAAACTTGCTGGATGCAGAAAATAACTCAAAATAAAAGCAAAAAAAAAAAAAAAAAATCAAACAAACAAAAAAACAACTCCCAGAAAACAAAAGAACAGGCATAACATCAAGCTGATGGAGTTTGTACTGCACCTTCTTCCTGCTTTTGGCTAATTTCTGGGCCATCTGCTTAGCATGGAATAAACAGAGACAGGAGAATAGTTAGAGAAGACTTTACAGAGACTCCAAGCCAAGAAGGAATCTGCATGCTAATGCCAGGGCTCACAGACTATTAGCTGTTCTAAATTAGTCCCTGCTTCAATTAATTTATTTATTTTTATTTTTATTTTTTTTTTGTTTCATGTTTAGCATAACCAGTGTAAAAAAAAATGAAAAGAAACCACACCAGAGGAGACTGGAAAAATACAGAAGGATTTTATTTTTTTCCATTTAAAATGCTGCTCTCAAACAACAGGCTTTATTTCTTTGTTCGTTCTTAAGGGGAAAAAAAAAAGCTTCCCCTCATCTGCAGCAGGTTAACCATGCATGACCCATGAGGTTACCTTCTTTGAAGCATCACCAGTGTAAAATGCAAGAGAAGAATTTTAACTATTTTTATTCCAACTTTTTTAGAAATCAAGGAATTTAAATTCAAGTTGCCTAATGCTCTCACACATGAACCATCTTTAAAAAAAAGCCACACTAAAACTGTACTAGTTTTTCTTGGAAATACAAAGCAACAGAAGCTAATTGTCACCTCCATTTTCTCCTCCTTCCGTGCATATATGCCCAAGCCAACGTTCACATTGCATTTCTGAACAACAGGTTTTCCTGTGACACCTGCATACCATCATATTTTTTCAAGAAAGGCAGTGGAGCACATACTTCATGTCCACAACCCCTCTGAAAACACTCTCTTGTCACTGATTTAATTGCCACTAGTTTAATTGACTTACATCCAGAGAGATATCACCCCATTGCAACAAATTGATATTTTATGTGCTATTACTGTGATAACAATAACAACATAAATAAGCATCATCACTCTTACAGTCTTGCAATCATTATTCAAGCCAAAGTGAACTGAGCTTATGGACTAGCTTGCTAAAGAAATTCAATACTCACCAGGCTGGCAGATATCTTTTTACTTCCAACAATTAGTGTTAGCTAATTAAATTGACAAGTGTTTTTGTGGAGGGAAGGAGGCTTACTATTTCAAGCTTCATAGAATCACAAGAAGCAAAACATTTTATACTGATGCTCACAACTTAAAATTTGCCAGTTTTAATATAATCAAGCCTGAAAGCAGCAACTGAAACTTTAGACCGTGCTGCTTAGTTACAAGTATGATTATATTCTCACACCAACTTTGAGGCACCTTTTTCAAACTGATTAATAGCCTGGTGATAACAAACTATTGGAAAAGCGATTAGAACTGCTTCATGCTGCAGGCTGTGCATTATATTAATTTTCACTGGTACTCAGAAATATTATAGTTATCTTGAATAGCAGCTGCCTGGCATACAATGGGCAAAGGGGAGACACGCATGAGATATACCATTTAAACTGTTCTCCAAAATATTTCATAGAGCTAAGGTGATGACATGGAACAAACAATTTTAAGAAGTGATTTGGCACTACACTGAAATGGCATGAAAGAAAATATGGTCCACAAAAAAAAAAAAAAAAAAGGAAAGGAAGAAAAAGAAAAAAAAAGCGTCAACGCCTCCCCAATTTAGGACAATTCTATACAAGTGACTTTATTATTCGAATCCTTTTCATCACTGAGTTATTTTTCTGATTTAAATCAGATCATTTCAGAATTCTTAGAAAGAACAGCAACTACCTACTCTACACAAAATAATATATTTTTTTAAATATATAGAGTCTGGAATTTTCATTTAACTTAATTACGTGGCTAGTTGCAATTCCCAAAAACTCAGATTTTTAAAAATCAACACACTCTCTTCTGCTCCATGGATGGCTTAGATATAGTCAACCAATTTGATTTCTACAAAAAATGTACTGCAACTCTGTGAACACACAGATGACACTTGGTGAATGAAATATGCAGAATATTAAACTATTTTCACATATGACTTCTTAAATTACAATCAGCAATTAAATCAGTTCTTATCTAAAAATGGTCAAACCTGACACACAGCTCAAATCTGCTGGTGAAAAATAAAAAATGAAAGCTGTTACTCCACAGGTGAAATGTAGCAGCAGTTCTCCACAGATCAGCTGTGAATTGTAATCATGAACATTATTTTTCCTATACTGCTATTAAGATTAAATGGATTCATTTCAAGTAAACTATAGAAAGATGTTTCTCCCACGCTATTTGGAGAAATGAGACTACAGTCAGAAAATAGTGAAATACCTTTCGTAACACTAAAAGTACCTCTTCATGGAAATATGAAATCAACTAAGTTTGATGAATGTCTTCAAAGCATTGTTTCTGTTGTAACTTAGCTTGACTTCACAGAGATAACTGCTGAAGCAAGAAAACCCTCAGTTCTTCTACTTTTAACTGTAGAGATATGTGTTTACAGAAAAAGCACGGAGAATTGTTTTCAAAATCAGTTCATATTCTGAACGAACACGTGCATGGTCTGAAGGCTCTGCTACAAGTAAGCATTAAACAGATTATTTAATTCAAAAGGAACGCATTCACATGGGAGGTATGTGTATGCAGCAGGCCTTAAACAAAGTCCTTCCCACTTCCAGTAATTTTAACTTCAGATTTGTAGATTTTTAAAAGCTCAGCCTTAATTCATAACCTTTCTTTTCTTTAACTATAGAGAAATGTTTCATACACAGCACCTAACTTGCTCCATAAACAAGTATGAGTAGGGCACAGGTATCACTAGCATTGCATGAGCAATATTTTACACATTTGGCCTAAAGGCAGTGATGAATCTAGCAGCCAGAACTCTGTCATAATGATGTTCTCAATAAAAAAGTTTGCTTTTTATGGGAATCGCCAACAAAAAGAAGAGCCAAAATCAACAACGATGACCCTACAGTGCAGGGAAGCATACTTAGATTTCCCAAACTTCACCTAGAAGCAGTAGAGTACTGTCAAAGAAGTGTACCATGGTATTGTGTGCCATGCAGTAGGCAAACCGTTTTATGAAATTCACTTACTTTTAGAAAATTATGTGTGCAGGCTAGGGTGTTACCAGGTCAACCATGTAACTGCTTGGACCTCCATGCTGAAACAAATTTTCTATAACCAAGAATATGCATGCCTGGTCATTTACACGGATGTGTAAATTACAGGCTTGATGAGTGAAATGAGCTAAACAGATCCCTTCTGTGCTGAGGCACAGCAGTGCTGAGGCATAACAGAAACCTCAGAAATAACTTTATTTTCCTAATTATTTCTGAGAAACATATTTAGTATGAGAGAAGGATTCTACTCTTTTCAACTACATAAACCCACTTTGAATTGGCCTGTTTCTACTTCAGTTTGCTCTAACACATTTGTTCAATCTTTGCCTCTACTAAAGCAGGCCTCATGTCCAGAACCAGGCTCAAGTTAAACTCCTGATGCCAGTTTCCCATCACAGCTGATGCTGATCTTTCTTTTCAGCTTACAGTGATGTGTCCCTCCTAGATCCAGCCTCACTGAAGTCCTTATTCCCTTTCTTCCTGTAGCTTACCTTTTGTTGCTTACCTGTGCATTCAAATCAGACAACTTTTCTACCATGCAGACAAGGCACAGCTTTACTCACACCCAAGGCAGGACAGCAAAAGACAGTGGAAGGATAAGTCTCCACTACAGCTTTATGAAGAAGCCATGAAGACTATAACATGCGAGGGCTGAGAAAGCCGAGTGAATACCTTTTACAAAAATTCCACTGAATACAGACAAGCCATTGCTTTTCAAAAGTTTCTTAAGTTTGTGGAGATGTCCTATAGAGATGGCAAAAGATGACAGGAATACTACTTCCCTGCCAAATAGAGCCTTCTCTAAAATGCTAGCATGCTAGACATTTTTAGAGACAAGGTTACAAAAAATTCTGTATTTGAACACCAGCAAAATTAAAATTGTTGGAAGTGTCTCAATATTTCTATTTGGAGCATTTATCTGAGAATTTCATGCACTAACTGAGCCGAGCACTTGGCAAGGAAGCATTGAAAGTAGTAGTAATATTAGGAAGCATAAGCTGATTTTAATAGACAATATTATTGGCCTTCCTGATAACATGCTGTATCTCTTCCTCTCTTTTAAACGATTGTACAGACAGAGTCTGAGTTGGAATCCAAAATAAACCATACAAAGGAAAAATGTATAAATGTTAAACTAAAGAAAATGTTGACATGAGATTGTCTTGGTTAGCTGAGTTAGCACAAGATGAAGCTGTGTTCCTGACACACAGCGATGTATGAGTAGGAGAAATGTTGTAGCACCTTCTATGAGTACAACACTCCATCCATACATCTTAATTTCAGTTGACAATGTCATCATTGTAACTTATAATACAGCAGCATGCCCGTCATGCTGTGACAAAACAAACAAATGACATGAACATACCATATTCCAAGACAAACTATTTTTTTCTATACATCCCTGTACTGCCTCGGGCTTTTCTTTCATTTTTTAAATCAGTTCACAGCTATTACTAGGTAGAGAAAATAGTATCCACAGCATGGTCAAAAATAACTGCGGACTTTACCACAGTACAGGTTCCCCTCAAGCACCAAGCCAGAAGCAGCTGTAATACCTCCTGGTTATCCTCTAAACCTGTTTTCTCTCAACACCCTGTAAAACAAAACTGAGACCACCACTCACTTCACATTCTGGCTTAGAGAACACAGCAGCAGTATTTCTACAGGGAATTATAATGATCTGGTAACTTTTACCTACCACCCTTGTTCCAAAAGCAGCATTATGCAAGTGATTTATCTTGCAGAAAGAAAGATGAGGCACTTAACGTTCCTGAAACCACAGATAACACAATACGGGAGTACTACTACATATGTAAGAAGTTCATATCTGCAATTTTAAGGTACCAGTACGAGAAGTAGCAAGAGGAATCACTTCTCACCTTGATCCTGCTGACAGCTTCCTGAGCTTGCATCATTCTCACATTCTTGGAGGGAGTTTTATCCGAAAGGAGTTGAGTTGAGCCAAGGTAGTTGGCTGCAAAAATGATTCCATCGATTAAGTCTTCAGGATCGCAAGGTCCAGGAACTGTAACACAGGAAAGAAATCACTGCAGAAAATTATACTGAAAAATGGCAAAACAGCAGCACTAACAACTTGAGCCTGTGCCTGATGGCTGTAGATGCTCCTTTGAAATACCACAGTTTACCATGATGACATGGTAACCAGTACTTTCAAAGGTTCGAAACATCAAGAAAATGCTCTCAACATCTCTCCAGCAGAAGCTGTAATTGTTAATCCAGCCTGTCTCCTGCAATAGCTCAGCCTTTTGTGAGCAAGGATCACCCCAGGGCTAAACAGTATCTCTGAGGTTTTGCTGTTATGAAGAGACGTGGGGACTTGGCTCTTCCCTCACCCACCAGAAACAGCCTTGCAATCCTGAGGCAAGCAGTCGTAAGCAGTAAGAGGAAGGGGGCAATTTAGGAACAGCCATCAGCCACTTTCTCACTTGGTGTCAGCCACAGTTAGTACACAGGTAGAGGAAACTCCCTGGCAATGCTTTACAGGTACAACACTGCTCCCCTTACTGAGACTGAGAGCCCAATTATCAAATTGCTGCTACCCCACAGGCCTTTAAAAATCATGATTAGTCTCAACAAGGATACTGAGGGGGAGTATTCAGTACTTTCAGAATTCAGTAAAAGTGTGGTTAAACATTCAGAGCACAGGATGTCCCACTGGAAAAAGCAACTTTGAGTCCCCAAAGACTCTTAATGATCTGACTCCCATTAGCTTCTGTGCAAAGTCCGAGGGTGATCAAGTGTCCAACACCTAACAATTTTAATCATTATAAAGCAGCATTTATGATTGAGAAGACTTCCAGTGTTTGGCAATTATATCTAAAAATTGTAGGGCTAAAAAGATGTATTTTAGCACCTTGCTATATGTTAAAATTGTCATGATCCAGTAGGGTGGTTGGTTTAGCTAAGCTTCCTGTTTTTGTACAAGTGACAAAAAACAGCAGATGCTGAAGACTTTTTGAGAATGCAAATCATCCTAAACAATTCTACTGGTAAAAGTGCCCACATTTTATCATTAAAAGAAAAAAAAAAGAAAAAAAAACACAAAACAAAAAAACACAAAACAAAAAACACAAAACAAAACACACAAAACAAAACCTTTTTTTTTCATTATTCTAGGAACAAAGCAAAAAAAAAATCTTACAGTATCAGAATGTAGCTTTCATTAGCTCGGGGCTTATCTTGAGAAATGAAGCGATGGGGCTCAAAGCTTAATACTACTCAGAATGCCAGCTCTAGCTTAGTTTTAAAGGAAGAGGTTAACAACCACTTAGAACAAGCACGAGAAACTTCAGCTCTGAAGAAATGCAAGTCATTTTTAAGAATAAGATAACAAATGCAAGAGCTGAAGATAAATATCACACTCAAATTACATACAGAGACTTAAGTAGATGCATAAACCTTATAAGGGAGCTAGTCTCTTTTGTGTTTTCATTAAATATGAACATTTAGGACTTGTAATTTTAAGATGTTCATCTTGCGTGCTGGCAGAAGCTGTTCAGATACTAAATATCTGGAAGACCCTCAAAATGAACAAGTTATTTTCAAGGACACACAACCAAAAAAACCTGAATTTCTCCCTTAGGGAAATTTATGCATCTGGAAGTGCTATGTATTTACAAACTCTTCCAGTCATGAAACTACACAGCATTTTAAAGTGCTGCCTTTCGTTACTCTATACTCTATAAAGGCCTTATCACAACTTCTATTACCAAACAATTTATAGTCCTATTCCTGATTAAAACACACACACAAAAAAAAAAACAAAAACAAAAAACAAACAAACAACCAAAAAAAAACAGACACAAAACTAGTCTGACATTCTGTAAAGGTGTAGATAAGATTCCAAGAAAACATAAAAAAAGGCATGTGCTCTATATTTTCACTAGAGGTGAACATACATAAAACGCTGCTTTTTTAAAGACCCCTTATATTTATTATCTCTAACAACAGATAATATCAAATTATTATCCATTGAATAGAAGTGTAGCAAAAGTGCTAGCAAGCTTTTTTGGACTACTAGTGCACAAAGGACTTTCTTTTTTTAAAAGGAATTTCCCACTGGACAAAGATTTAAAAAAAAATTTAGTTTACTATTTTTTTTTTTGTTTGTTTTTAGGAGAGGAGGATGCTTTTAGATAGCCCTTGACAGAGAGGACTACAACCAGCAGACTCATTGAAGTTCAAGACAGATCATTCATTGCCACAAAATTCCAAAGTTCAACTAGTTTAGAAACAATATATGAGATTTACACTAGTTGATGACCTGGATATAGATTCCAAAACACGCAGCACAAATACTGAAGACTAAACGAGTGATCAATCTGTAGTCAAAAGAGAGCGACCATGTAATTGTTTAAACACAGCACCCTATAAAGCAATCCAAGGAGTTCCAGGACAGTCCAAATGAAGCATCACATCAACCATACTTCTGGCATGTCATAAAGCACATAGCACAACCACTGCTGGGGCAAAACAGCAATTGCAAATCAGAATTTGTCTGCTTCTGTCATGCTCTCATAACAAAATGAGTGAATTTTACAGCATGCAGTCTTTCAGTATGCACGTAATGCAGACTCATAGAAAAGCAGTTCAGGTAGCAGGTAACTTGTTTGTTGACATTGCTCTAAATAAACTCAGCACAAATACAAGTGCAACCTTAACTCTAACACAGGAAGCAGTAGTTAATTAGAGGACAAGTGGCTGTAAAACAGTGCAGATTTCCTCTGGCAGACCTGCCAAGTAATCTTATTAATTCAGTCCTGCAAATTAACACAAATGAGGCTGGATTGAGGATGCCAGTTGAAATCAGTGCTACAGAGAGCACTGGTCAACTTGCCTAACCTCTTTTCCTCATCCACCACAAAAAAAAAGGACCTGAGACAGAAACCATGAATAGAACACTAAAAAAAATAATAAAAAATATGCATGTTTCTGCACTTCAGAAAGAGCCTAGTACAATTTAATTCAAGCTCCAGACTGAACACAATTTTATCTAAATCAGTATACGCAACCCTGGCAGTTTTTCTATTTAGCAAATTAAAATAAAAAAATATACTTCATAAATACTGGAGTTCTTTGCATATATAAAAGTATTTAGTAATTGTAGAACCATCTTACCTTCAACATAGGTTGGAAATGAAGCCAAGCTTTTTCTGGACTGTAATTAAGACAAAAAGGATTTCAAACAAAACAAGGCACGTCAATATATGCATTAAAAATTTCCTGACGCCAAGCAGAAAAAATAAATAAATTATTACCAAGGGAAGATAATAGCTTATTAAGATTTGTTATTCTATCCAGTAGTTTCAAACTCTAACCACCTAAGGTAAGTTTTGTTTGCTCCATTGACGGGTTTATCTATCAGGCAAGATGCTAAGCTCAGTTTTCAGTTACCTGCTGGTGTTTGGTAGTACATTAACAGTCTATCAGTCAGGGCTCCCCTTTTACTGATCAACAGGTATGCAGGAAAACATGTGGTATCTCAAAGACACTGAATTTTCCATACACAAGTATATGTAGCAATATACAAAATTACCCCTTACTGTTATTACTCATGACTGAAACTATCAGCTGTTAGTTATTCATTACCTAAATTTTGTTGTTCATTAGGGCTGTTCTTAGATGTATTCTCATGTTAATACAGCCTATAAGAAACTTTCCAAATTTTAACATGTCAGGTAGCAACCTGTGTTCTGCAGCATAACTGAATTCTCGAACACTTCCCCACCAGCTGTGTTTATACGGTATCAACCACAGAAAGATCTGTTTGTTTCAAATTCATAAAAGATAAATGAATCAAGAAAGTCCTGTCTTGTATGTGTAAATACTCAGTGTAAAGTAAGACCTTCCAGCTGCAGCTTTCCACAGAAGACACTGTGGCTAACAATTCAAACACCTGAAAGCTACAAATTCAGTAAGACTCACCACTTTGTTATATTCAGTAACAACCCTACGCAGGAAAATATACCAAATAAAATTTTGTGTGTCAACATATAGGTGGTAATAGATGATATTGAAACAGACGCTGCTATCATACATGTCATAGATAAGGATTTTGGATAGCCCAAGGCTTACAAAACTTTAATGAATCTACAACTGATTGTACCAGCAGTAACTTCTTCAATGACTGCTCAATACAATTGTATTAAAAGAAGATCTGTGTGTGATCAGAATAATGTATGGTATCTTTTTAGTGTCTTAATAGTATCTGCTTTTATACAAACATACACTTATACATATATGCCAAATTATTTTCCTTTATGGCAAGCAACATAGGTTCTATATGTTAGTAGGAAAAAACAAACAGGCAACTAGGCAGGTTAAGTGACAGGCTGAGTGACTAACCCCAGGGAGTTTTTTCCATTGCAACGAATGGAAAATAGATGTAACATAAGTAATATTTTTCAAGGAATGATGCTAGTCTTGCTATAAAATAAAACAACTCATGAAAGAAAAACAAGTTGCATGACAGACAACAGAGCCTGTGCAGCCTTTAAGTACTTGTTGTTCCTTACGAAAATGACTAAGCTGTACTGCAAAACCAAGAAGGCTCTCCATCAGATAGTACCAGCATCAATAAACGATCATCTCCTGCTGCCAAAGCACATCAGTTGCTGTGAGGGTACAAAATATTCCTTTTAAGATCTGTGGCTCTTTCATCTCTCCAGATTAATGTTTTTTTTACCAGACAACCTACCTATACAGATTCAACAATGGTTTGCAGTTGCTGCTGGTGTGGACCTAAGAGGGATATTCAACTGCTGGACTCTGACAGCAGGCAGAGGACAAATCCAATGCATGCCTGCGACAGCTTATGCATGTAAGTGCATTTTCCAAAGCACTTTTATGTTAAACAGAGTGCCCAAAGTTTATAAATACAGATTTAGTAATTATTGAGCAATCTGACGAACTGATGCAACTTCTCAGGATAAAACAATGTAAACTGTCATTATATACATGTATGCTCTTGCTGTAAAATCTTACACACTATGAATTTTTTTTTTTATCTTAACAAGGGTCAAAGGACATTTAACTAAGACCACAAGAATACTAAAGAAACAGATAAAGTTGCTGATAAGAGGAAATCTACACCTTTTAATTTTAGATACCCATGAATAATGAAATATTGAGGTATTAATATTTGATTACTCCTGTTAATAATCTTGTTGCCTTTCAGCCTACTATTAGAAAATTTCTATTAAAAAAAAGGTTTTATTAAGACCTTAAAGTAATTTCCCCATATTATGAGGCTTCTTTATGACTGTTGTTCTTGCATGGAGGTACTAAAACAGTCATTATTGCTCATTTGAGGGAAACAAAACAGCCTGATGCATCCTACTGTGAATCCTGGTTTACCAGGATTAACTCTGAAGCCATGTGTGAGCACAAATAATAACGCCTAAAAACTGTTAACAGTCAGAATGTACATGAAGTGATAAAATCTGTAAGCTGAAGAAAGCCAGAGGCTTGAATAAGCTAACAATATTGCAGGCAAAAGTGCAATCCGCTATTGAAGGCTTTAGCCCGTGAGAAATTACGGATTTCTTAAGCCTTTTGAATCCTTCCATTTTCTTCTAAATGCAAATACCAGTTAGGAGAAATGCATACTTGATACAAGCTTTATTACACCCTTGATAATAAAAAGAGAGAAAAAAAAATAATTACTAACTAGTGTTCCAATTTTAATCGGTACTTCCAGTCACAGTAGGTCAATTTCTTTCACTATGGAAGATAACTCATGCATTGTTATCAGTAGCAATGTGGTCTTTTGTAGTCTTTTGTGAGCTACTGTGCCTACAGTTTCCATATTTTTTTTTTATTATTTTTTTAAATAAGCAAAAAAACCAAAGATTTGCATATCTTTCTGTTTACACAGCCAGACAGTCTACACTAATCTAAATACTTTTTATATTCAATTATTCTCTTCTCATAATGTGAGAAGTTCTACTCAACAACTCTCATTTGGTGTTGGTAGAGATAGCACACTGTAAAAAGCTGCGGGGAGAAATGATAGATAAATAAATAAATAGCTTTATTTTGAGGAGCACAGGGTCAAGAACTCCTATATTCTGACTGTAAATCACTGACAAGTTATCACCAAATCAGTCTCTTCTTCCAACACCTCAGGTTGTACAATGCTAATATAGTAAGCAGCATAAATTACTACCCAACTAATGTTATTTAATGAGGATTATTCATCTCGCTGACAAGCATTACGTTCTTTGTTGGGGGACATTCTGCAAAGAAAAAGGAAAAGGGCTTAATTTGCCTTTACTACAGAAGTGATGTTGGCTGTTCTTCTCCCAGCCTGTTAAGTAAATTTTGTGGCAGCCAAACACAGAGTCAGAAATGCCATGACAAACAGACTTAAGCATGTTAGAAATTCAGTCAGACAGCCAGGCACGCATAAGGGAAAGGAGCAGCGGATCAGCTATTCAAGTTAGTTCCAATTTCGGTAAAAGAGAACGGATTTGCACAGGTATAAGGGGGCAAGGAAAATAAAAAGGCATGAGCATCATGAACAAGACTGTGGCTTTTAAAAAGATTTCACTCTACCTCTTTATTAGTGGAGGGCTCTGCTGTACTGCAGACATCCTGGTGATGTTGCCTACTTGACGACTCAGCACCCCGAGGTGAAGAGGAATCTGGAGATGGAGACTAGACATGGCAAGGAAATAAAATTAAATAATAATCTGAGTGACCAATGTAGAAGTTCTTCTTTCATATTTTCCTCTAACTTGGTAGAGGAAACAAGAGATGAAAGTGAAAAAGAAAAAAACGAAACAAAACCAAACAGGACAAACACATTTTGAAATGTTGTAACCCGTGATTTTGTCACAGTGATCAGATGTAACTAACTCAGTATCTCACTGGACTCAACCTGAACATCTAAATCTTTTTAAAAAATGTGTGTGTATGAAATGAGACAAGTGGAAAACTTAAAAAAATGTACTCAGTTGCAAACAAGACCGAGCCAAAAAGTATGTCCCAACACCACACTTTTATGGGATAAATGGAAGTTGTCTGGGCCCACTGCTTCCATTTATTGTCAGCATTCAAGTAAGCTGCAGTTACAGGACTTGCAGCTGCATGAGCACATGCCTGTGGCATGCAGGCAAATGGATCTGAGTCTGCTGAAAGCTGTAAGCAGCACAGACCCACGTCCCAGAATTGGGGCATTCCAGGAAAGAAATTACAAAGAAGTGAGCTGTGATGGCAGACGGGTGAATTGTCCATGAACAGAAAAGGGATTCTGTAAAGATTACTTATTCTTAACTGTCGAACTGGGAAGAGGGAAGAAATGCCTGTGGTTTCCTCTACAAGCATACAGGCTTCCAGGTATGATTAACCTGAAGTGGTAAACTAATCTCATCTAAGCAGAGATGGGCTTCAGTGGTTGTCCATACACGTTATCCACCATCTATAAAACACCTTTAATAAATTGTACAGAGCAATATTAACATATTCAGGGGCTTCTCAAGGCATTCAAGGGCTATTCAGTACCAGTGCAACCAAAAACTATGATTCCTCAACCTAGATACAATGCAAAATATTAAAAAATTTCACAGTTTATGCACTTCATCTTAATATCATACACGCTCTCTAGATCAAATTTTCTCACTTTTCTTCTTCCACCTGTACACAATTTATTGGAGAAGCTGTCCCTCATACCACTTCCTAGTAACGCAGGCAGTGTCATAATGAACATCACTGCAGAAAACCAAAGGGAACAGCATTTGAGAACAGCAGCATGGGATTTCTATCTCTGTGTGACCTGCCTGCACGTATCTTGGTAAGCTGCTGTGGGAAAGACTATTCTGATCACAGGCAGCTCCTGATGGATGCTGGTGACACCAAAAAGCCACGGCGAGGTACCTAAAGTCCCGAGCAGGGCAGACTGGAATGAACGTACAGCACACGAACACCGAGCTGGAATTAACGAAGGTGACCAGCTTGTGAGAGGGAATAAAGCTTCAACCCGGCACGCATTTTGAAGGCAGATTTTAAGAAGGCACTTGTAAAACACGTCCGTGCCAACAGGTGAACCCTCTAAGGAGGCTTCAGTGCTTAGTTATGCAAGCTGGGCTTTTAACCCAGCAGCACTGGGGTTCTACACTCTCCTTTGGCACAAGGAGTCTGGCCCCACCTTTGCCAGCTTAGCAGTACATCACTGACAGAAAAATGGCCCAATGCTGTTCTGCTGCTTTCCTAAACAGCTACGTGATGTATCGGCCACATCAGGAAAGGGCTCTGAGCTGGCAGCAGCTCCAGCCCAGGAGTTCCCTCTGCTATGTCTCTGCTCTAGCTAAAGCGTTGAGCTCTATGAAATAGTGTGCAGAAAGCAAAGTTTCCTTAAGGATGTTCCCTGTTTCCCTAAGGATGCACCCCCATGGTGTTCCCATTCCCACTAGCTACCTAGTATTTCTGCACTAGGATTGAATATGAAGGATGAGCACCACTACCAGCCTAATAATGGCATCAGGATATTGCAGGACTGAACTCTAAACAGTCAACAAAGAAACAAAGTAAAGCATATAATCTTTTAGCATCAACTGTTTCCACACAAAACATTACTTAAAGTGCCAGAAAGCTTTCTTACTGACACACACAATTAGTAACTACAATAAATTACCTCATTTAAACCCGTTGGTTGCTGACGTTTAGGAACTTTGCACCATCTAAAATGTATTAACAGTTACTCCAGTTGCACTACAAATATCTTCACTGTCCTATCTTCATCTACAAAACATCAGTATCAAGCAATCACCAAAACGACCACACAGCCTCCCTCCCATGTGCTGTTTCAAAGTTCACTATTTTTTTCCTGAAAAAAAAGAAAATCCTCTGCCCTGACCAAAAATACACACATCAGATATCAAGCTGGCTCCCAGGTTTGCTACGTAGTAAGAAGTGAGAGCTCTCCCTGAGAAATTCTGTACAAGAAAGTTCAGCCTTTGAAGAACAGCACTCAGTTTTCTTCCACATCAAAACGCGTGTTCACTCGCAACGCACAAGGAAAGAATGCAGTCACAGCCTGTAAGTAGCTTTCATACCAGTATCAAGATGGGAACAAATCTGATAGACAACTTCCACAGCTACTCGAAGCACGACAAACCGAAGTCTAAAATAAATGCTTAGTAACAGCCCCATTGTCTCCTAACAAAACAAATTCTAAAAGCCTCAAGAAAATGCTCTCAGAACAAAGCAAATGCATGTGCAGCATGCTGCTGTTACACGGAGAGGTCCAGCAGCAGAGCTACCAAGTGTGTGTTCTCTGACGTGCAGTAACAAAGAAGTAGCAGTTGCTGTCATGAATATCTACTTACATTTTTCTTACGATATTCAGCCTGGTACATCCAAAAGTTTTCCATCTCAATTTTGGTGTTGTTTGCGTCTGTCTAACACACAGCTCCCTCCACCTGAGAAGTCTTCCCTGCTCCTGTGCACTGGAATTTGGTATCAGAACTGGTAACTGGAGAGGAAGGAGTATTGTGTTGCTTCTAACCTACCCAGGTCAACCCACCTGGCTGCTGAATAACTCGTGAAGACAAACGTAACTGACCCTGAAACATCTTCAGGTGCAACCACCTGCTTGTGCTTCATGAAAGCAATGCTGGTTTACTTGTTCATGGCAGCAGCTTATCTGAAAACAGTGTAACTTTGGGTGGCATACAAAGCTGGGACAGAAAGGATGAAATCAACAAATACTTCAGCAAAGCAAGATGAACTCACGCAAAAGACCACTACTTACACAGCAGTAACGTCCACGTACAGGCATCTTGGCAGAGGACTGGCAAATGTACTCTTCTTCTACATTAGCTCATAGGATACAACTAGGTAAAGCACGGGTTTTCAATTTAATTGATTTCAGTGATAGAAAGTCTTCTCAGAGATACCCACATATACTAGGCAAAGGTTGAAGGTCCAGCATGTAAGTACAGTTAGATCCATAATTTCACAAGGAGCTGTAGCCTAGCCACTGCAGGTGTCTACCCACTGTGACTTATCAAAATATTTTTTGCTATTGGTATAAAAGCTACTTTCAGACTGTGACTATGTTCCTTATACACTGTATATAGCCTTATGCATTACACATTATGTATTGTTTTGAGCTGGTGTTAAAGCTGTTTTTCCTTCCTTCAGTAGAAGAGGAAAGACAATGCACCCGAATCCCACAGCCAAGAGCTTTAATAAGCAATCCACCACAGCAGTCCTATTTCAGGACCTGATCACAAGTCTATCACATGGAAGGCATCACTGCAGAGTGTCCACTGTGATAAACTGAGACCATCGACAAATGTTCATAGCTTTTAGATGACATCAAGCACCTGGAAAGGATGGAGCTGAAAGCCGAATTTCCTTATGGTATAATTAATCATCATTACTGTCCTACAAACACAAACACCCTACACTATTATACACATATTTGCATGGTGTGACACAATCTGTGGAATTTAATTTATACCCATGGCATGAGGATGAAACTGGAGTTTGTCTTGTAGATAAACCTGTGGCACAACTGCAGCCAGCTCACTCACCCACCAGTTTCCTTGTGTGGTCCAGGACCCCCTCAACACGGCTAATTTATGCACAGATGGTAACGACGGGCTGCCTTGAGACAAGGTAACTGACTGCTGCTCGGCCCAGAGCAAAGCCTTTGGTTAGCTGCTGTAGCACCTCTCCACACAGGAACTGCAGGCATCGCCCCGTGTGTCACCTGCTGCAAACATCAGCAGCTTGGGGTGCATTGGTTTGAGGAGTGCCCCCAGTTCAGCTCTGCAAAGCTGGGGCCTCCCACCACTTCCCACTGCCTGGGCAGTGACTGAGAAGCCCACTGGAGAGATCCCAATGTCCACAATAGTCCTACAAAGCTCTGAACAAACCAGCTTTCTAAAACACTGTCCACGAGCGTCTGTACAGCAACACTGTAAGTAATTCTGCAGTAAAATTCACAGAATTTACAAAAATGGAGATTTTGACCTAAGCCGTAACTGCGTACCTATGCCACAGCCTTTTAAGATCCCTACCCACTGCTGTTTATATTACTGAATCACAGACACAAAATAAAGATATATGTAGAATAAGAAGGGGGTTAGATTTGACACGGAAGATTCAGAGTGAGCTAGTAATAAAAGTAACTGAGCCTGCTAAGGGAATGTGGGCCTTTACTTCGTCCATTTCAGAGAACCTCACGGCCACAGGAGCCAGCAGCAGGAAGCATTTAGCACCACAGCCGCGCTTTGTGAGCGGTAACTTCTCTCTGAATAAAATCTCAGGCTGCTGCTTCTCGCTCAGCTACAGACCTCCCCACCTGTACTTCCACCCGAACTTGCAGTTTGTGTGCAGCTTCATGGGTCAGCCCGAAAAGATCAGTGTGGATGCCTCCTGTATTTTCAAAAGACTGCAAGACTAACAAGTGCTGTTCCAGCGTCCAACAGCACAGGGAAAAATCACTTGGAATTGCCCTCACCCATTCAATAATTTAGAAAATACAACAACAACAAAATAAAAATCACCACCACCAAAAAGAAACAAAGCAAGTAGTTATGAATGCAATGCTCACTGTAATTTTAAAGCCAGTAAGTCACCAGGTGAGTGCCTGTTATCAAGCACACTAATTGATAAACTTACGCTTTCTTCTGTGTGATTGATGAACCACCATAAAACTTTCTGCCCTGGGGATTAAAATGCTGCTTTTTGCTTTTTAACTGGGCTTACTCTTTAATTTTAAGACTGTGGTCTTGACTGAAAGATAACCTCTGTTCTTTGTGCTCGGCAAACAGTTTTAAAGGGTCCATTCAGAGAAAAAACACGATATCTTATTAATACAAACTCATCTTTATTTCATTTCTTTTCTCCCCCTCCTATTTTCCTCTCCCCCTGTTCATCTATTACTGAAACCTGCTTAATTATTTAAAGCAGACTTCTTTATTCCTTTTTTAATAATACATTAGTCCTGCTCCGGAAAAAGTGAAGCAAATTCATCTCCATGAAGACACTCCGTTTTTGGAGTCATCACAATGGAGAAAACCCTACAACTGAGAAGTCAAGGGTTGAAATTAAATATAGATAACCAAAAAGAACCGAGAAGCAAAAGAGCACAGCTCGGTTCTGTTCGACCTGAAAGGTTTGTCTTCAGCTGTGAATTTCCACTTCATAAATCCAAACCACCCATGTTTGTAGTTTAATTTCGTGTTAGGTTTTATTTGATGTTCCGCCACCTCAAGTGTCTGCAGAGGAACAGAGACTGTGGCCACTGATGAGAGAAATTTACAAACCAAAGTCTTGGAACACAGCAACAAAAGTGCCTTGCAGGTCAGCAAAACGTGAGATCTAGCTTTGAGATCTGTAATTCCATAAATAACTGAATGGGCCTCGGAACAAAGCCATGGTACTTAGTTCTGGGAGCAGCGAATTTCTCCCTCAAAACCACTGTTTTCTCCTGATTATGGCAGAAGTGAAATAGGCAGCCTGCTTCTCCTCTCCGGTCATGAGAGGACAGGACTTCTCCTTAAATCCTCGCCAAAAAAAGATCTAATTGAGTGTTTGTGCCTTTTTCTGCTTTTCTCATCAGGTTCCCTGTGTTTCCACTGCTGAAACAGCCACTATTCTCAAAGCTCTATGACATTTTAAAGATGCTTTTTAGACTTCCTGTACAATCTATGTACCAGAGTATGCCACCATATTCTGAGATACCTACTACACGGAACTACTCCCTTTTCCTCTCTGTATCCATGCACTGCAGATATCTTCTGTTTAGACCTGCAAATACCACTGCTCCTGTGCTTGGCTAGGCACACTCACAACGTATTTCTGATGGACAATCTGACTGAAAGGAGAAATAGGCGTGAACTATGTAAACAGGGAGATAACCACAGGCATTCAGAAGAACAGTATTGTCTAAAGGATATCCCTGCCCACCGCTCCCAGACATGTGCATACCGCAAGCCTCACGGTTGTCTCAAGCTATGAACACGATTCAGTAGGATGTGAATAGACCATCTCCAGTTTCACACACAGGAAACAAAACCTAGCTGCAGCTCCACAGTCTTTTTCCATCATGGGTCAGTTTCCTGATGTCTCATTTCGCACAGCTGTGCAGCTCTGACTGCTACTGTATTTGAAAAAGATAAACACCTGAAGCTAAATCCAAGTCTGCTTGGTTTTAAAAATATATATATTCAGATAAATAGATTTTAGAAATATATATCAATTGCTCATATCTCATCTAAGTGTCAAACTACAAAAAATCTTACTGCATTTACTACAAGGACACTGAGATAATTTTTCAGCATTTATCAAATACGCAAGTTTTATACCTTCCCACATATGGTCCAGAACATTTCTTATCCCAGTGAAAGCATCACTAACAAAGGTGCACAGGACCCGTGGCAGCAAATACTCTCCATTGTTAACTGTTAAGCAGATACTCGGGTATATTATTTATTTATTCACAGAAGTCTGCTGCCTACATCATGGTACTGCTATTGCTTATTAAAATAGAACCACCCGTGTCTGCGAGTAAATTTTCTTTCATTGTGTACTACAAAACATCTCTTCTGGGGAGAAATAAATAGAAGTGACTGAAATTCCTGTAAATTAAACCTCAAATAAACCTGGGAACAGACCTTCTTAAAAACAAGCAGACTTCTGCTGAAGTGATCTGTATCTTTCTGTCGTGTTTGTTGCATAAATCTTTCCTAAGCCCCAAACTACACCCAGCTGTAGGCTAGCCAAACACTTTATTGCTAGCTTCTCAAAATAGTCTCTGGATACTTCAAACTCATCCTCTTCCAAGGGTTCTACTGTGAACATATCATCTAAATGCTCAGCACTGAGGAGTGACAGTCACTTTCTTGTGAAGAAGTCAAAAGAGGTTGTCATATTTAATGACTCTCAACTGCAAATCACGCTTATGGCTCCCTGGCTTCGCCACTCCCTCTTGCAGGGCACCTAGCTAAATGAAAAGTGACCGCTACTTAGATCTAGAGAGGCCTTACCAGTTTCAGTATCTTATAATTAACTATGCATAATGATTACAAATATTTCCAAACAAGTATTACTTTCAAAATCAAAATGGTTTTGATAAAAAACAATGTGGGTACAATTTCCAAAGCAGACCTGCAAAAATAGTGAAGGTAATAAAAGACGCAATTTACATCAGGCAATAATACTTTTAGGGGAAGAAAAGGGTTCAGCGTTTGCCTGAAGGTAAAACACTGTCCATGTAGTTCCTTCCTATTTCAGGACCAATACCACTAATTAGATTGAATTACTTCTCTGGCTTAGACTGGTTACACTGAAAGGCTTGTGTCTGAGATCCTTTTTCTTTCTGAAGGGAGAAAGAAGGAAAATCTACATTCAGATAAATGGGCTCTAACTATATTTTCAGTGTAACTGATCACTCATGGCCACTTAGACAGCAAAATCCAATTTTGCCCAATTTACTGCCAAGCAATTGTAGTAATGCTCTGTTTAAGAAAGCAGACTGTTCAGAACAGTACATTGTGAAATCTGATTTAAAGCATACAGTAAGGCACAGACGCAGTCTTCAGTGAAAAATAAAAGTCCTGCACAATCCCAAATCTCGTATTATATTCTTCTTCTGCAATATGTATTCCCTTCAATCTGCTCCAGGTCTGCTAAACCATCACTCAGCCAACTTTCCCTTTCCAAGAACACAGACCGCCCATACATCTACAATCATCCTTTCACTTTCCACTGAGCTGTACTTACTGTCATTATACATCCCTGTTTTGATTGCAGCCAGCACTGAAAATCTTGGTCAGGCTCTTGTCTGACAGGCAATGAAAAATGCTGAATGAGAAATTACCTTTTGGTAGAAAACCAGAGCCCCAGTGTACTTCACTACAGGTATTGTTATTGATGCAGACTGATGGAAACCCCTGTTTGAGAGGCTGAGTCCTACCAACACACTCAGGAAGCCGAATCCTGCAAGGTGCAGCAATGTTTTGGAAAGCAGATGGAGCAGAAAGGACTCAGTGCTCCAGGGATACCCTGCCTAATGCTGGTACTGGGTGTTAGGACCAGAAAATCAGGAAACAACAGCAAGTTCTTTGGTCCTCCCAGAAGAAGACAGCACTTTGATGCAAAGACAATATGGTGACCAAAATGTGCAGAGAAAGAGTAATGTCACCCATATTTGAACAATAGGAGAGGCTTAATGAAAGATTCTGGAAATTTCTGAATTAGTTATGCTAAAGATAATTGTTCTCTTCTACAGCATAATCTGGAAATGTTGCTTTAGGCCTTCACAAGACTGCTAATCAACTCTGTAACAGATTTATTTTTTTAATAATTTTAAGAGGAATAGATTTTGCAATATATTTTTTTAAAATTAAAAGTTTAAATGAAACTATAAAGAAATAAAAAAACAAACCTAAACACACTCATCACTATGTGTTTCTGTTTTCAAGCAAAAATAAAACCTGAAAGCTAGTTCTCACAGCTAACTTGCACGTTTGTCAACAACTCAAACCCCATACTCCAAAAATCTCTTTCCACTTGCAGAATATTAGCCTTCACAGCTTTGAAGACAGATGAAAAATGCAGAAGCATGTCATAGATCTGTCTCTGAATTCCCTTTGAAAAGGTTGAGGTGTTTTGAATAGTTCTGATGCATTCCTGTAAGTTTTCAGTAATTCAGTTTAAAAGGCCAAAAACCCCACAGTTCTATCATTTGGTGTTTTTCAAAAAAAAAAAAAAAAAAAGTCACAAAAAGCATTCCACAGCAATAAAAAGGATAGAGCAAGGATAGAGCAGATGTTTGTAGTGCAGCTACCCTTGAAGTAATGGCATGGTTCCGCATTAGAGATAATTTTTGGTCCAATGCTTCTAGTATACCAGCCATTTTCACATCAGGCATAAATTTAACTTAGTTAGTCATTTATGAGTTTGTTTTATTAGAAATACAGAAAACCCATAAAACTTCAGGGAAAGATTACCAAATAGACAGCTGGAACCACAAACTGTGAATTGATTCTGATCCAAGTTAAGTCTCATGCCAAAAGTACAGAGTTTGAGAAATGCTAATGCTGTAAACCTGAACAAGGGTCTTTGATATTTATACTGCAAATACGTTTTACAATGATAACATATTGAATTTCATAGCACATTTCTAGACCCTGGAAGTGGACAAAGCCAGGACAGGTTTTCTGGAATCTGGATATGTGGTACCACTACAAATAATATTCCCAGATTTCTGATGGAACCGTAAGTATTGCTATGTGACAAAAACTGAGATTTAGAAACCTAGAATTAACAGAAACACGTACGGCTGTATTATGTGAGACAAAGTGTTCTGCTCAGTAGCTACTCTAAGTATCCCATGGGATTTGTTCCAGAAAAAAAAAAAAAAGAAGAGTTGTGTGTGTCAAACTCTTGTATAGGTTTAAGAGTCAGTGCTTCAAAGGAAGATTTTGGTCCACTGATGATGTACATGTTTATCTCTTACGTGCCCTCTAGAGTACAAATTTAAAATAGGCAAAGCACTACATAATTTAAGAAGAATGAGTCACAGAAGAAGAACAAAGTCCGCCCTCTCTCACTGCAATGTATGTCACAATTAAAGGAACAGGACATACATACGGGAGAGCTGGAAGCTTTGTATACTCACATCTCCATCTAGTGGCCTCTGGTCGTCAGAGTCCCTGGTTGGGCTGATGTCCTGCCGCATCACCCAGATCGGCTCCTTAGGTTCATCCGGGGTGTATGGAGAACGGATGGTCCTTGTCTTCACCTCCTCGATAGCCTCTTTAATATCCTTGATGGCCAGTGAAATTGCATCTCTCTTTTCCTTGCTGTACCTCTGCACGGTTTCTCCTGAGCCGGACGTAAGGCGAGAACCAGGTGGAAGCTGCCCATTGCTTTCATGCCCCCCACCGGCAAGAGTATGAGCCTGCTCCAAACTCTGCTCAGCTTCTGGCATGTCTTCAGCTGCCTTGTCCAGGCTCTGGGAGCTCATGCTCTGCTTCACCTCTGCCACGATCTGATCAATGTCCTCCTCTTGTTCGTAACTATCCATCCTCGGGTAGGGTGCAAACTCTGCCTCCTTCTCTGGGCTGTCGGACTCTCCATCAGACCGCTCATCGTAGTGGTGAAGGCGAGCACCGAGTGCCTCCTTGCGGTAATTGTCAGCCTCCTCCCTCTCCCGCTCGTACAGCTGGATCCCCTCCCTGGCGTCCAGGTCTGGCGTATCTCCGATCTCCTCATACACGTGCTCCTGCAGTCCATAGTCGGCGTATGGCTCGGCATACTGCTCATCCTCGCCTCGGTGAAAGAGACGGTGAGTGTAGACGTAGCCTGAGTAGGCTGCATTCATGGCTTCCTCGTGTTCGATGGAGTGGAAGTGGAGGTGGTTGGGCAGCGCGCGGGTATGAACGGCCTCGCCGTGCTCAGCCTCGGCATTCTCCGTGTACTCCTCGGACTCGGGCCTGTACTGCACTGCATAGGCGCTCTCATCCTCATTTTCCTGAACCCTCTCTGTCTCGTAGCTGTCCTCCACCGTGGCTATGACATCCCCTTCTGCGGTATCTGTGTGATTGTGGAAGCCGCTCTCGGTGCTGGCGGACCGAGCTAACATCCCTTCCTCCTCCTGCCCCGACAGGCCCCCTTGGCTGCTGTTTGTGTGCCGGGGGTAGTGACTTGCATACCGCTGCTCCTCTCCCACCTCCGCATGCTCCAGGTCAGCCTCCACCGACTCGTTCACTGCTCCATTGGCTGGCTCTTCGCTTACCTCCCCATCCGGCGGTCCAACCAAATGGTTCATGGCAAGTTCTGGTGGGTAGGTCACTTACTCTGTCGACATTTTGTCAATCACACCTGGAAAGAAAAAAAAAAAAAAAAAACAACAAAAAACCTCTGAGGTTACTCTTAGAAAAAGTGGAGTCAATAAACAGAAGCAGTAAAAGGCACCCTTCCTTCCCCAGCAGACAAACTTTTGACTTCATCAGCCCTGAAGTCTGGGGACAGCCAGGACAGCAGTATGACCTGTGCGAATGACCTCCGACAGCACCAGCCATGAATCCCGTGGGGACAGCACTTCCCACTTTCACTGATGAATTCCTTGTGGAAAAATCATTTCCAAGCAGCTCCTTGGATGTACTCCTTCGGACAGCTGCAGCATTTAGGTGACGTTTGTGGGTATGCATTAGAAAAATCAACTTTGCCATAGGCTCAAGCATTGTAGAGGTGTAACAGAAATGTTTCACCACTCTCCCTACACCTCACTAACCCAGCACAAAGGAAGGATGCGGTAATGTAAAATGACAGACAGTTCCAACACTGCAGTCTGCAATTGCTGAGATACACGGTCCTGTGCATACTACACTCCTTCAATATGGTATCTTCAGCTCAGGCAGTCACCCTATGCACTTTTAAAATCAGCAGAGATAAATAGGGGTTCCCAGGGTGCATCAGAAGCAAGCTATTTCTTCTCCCTAGGGAAGCATACGACAGCTAGATCCAACACAGATAGTTTGCTTTTTCCACCTAAAGAAGGTATGCAAGTAAGAAAATTTCCATGACAAGGTAAGGTCTCTTCCAGCTAAGACTTGCAAGAAATCTGGAAAGAATGGACAGGTGTGTGCCAAAAGTCACCAACCAAATACTCTCCTCTCCCCCCCGGCATATGACAAAAAACATACTATTTTAGGCAACAAGAAAAGCAGCACTGCAAAGCTTTCAATTTTAAGCCCACAAAGGGAAGAGTAAAGATATTAATGCATAACAGCCCTCTGGAAAGCCCATCCCAAACAAGATGCCCTGAAGTCAGTTAGAAGCTCTTCAACTGCTTGCATGGAAACAGGCTGAGATGGAGGATTGCTTGAAAATTCTGCATTGAATCTGTCACACTCCAAGCAGCTGAAAGAAATGAAGCTGCACATAAACACAGGATGACGACCAACTTTCTGAGATCTTTACCACACGCATCCTGGCACATCTTTAACCAAACAATGTTAAGTTAGAAGAGATGGTAAGACTCAACTGCATGAAAACTGCCTACAACCCGAGTCAAATAATTTCATTTAAATTTCACTTATTAACTTTGCAAATAATAAATTATCATTTACAAATGTATTTTTATTTCAATAGAGTTTACATCTAGAACTGGGCATCTGAATAAATGCCCCTAGCTCACCTAAGCCCCAACAACCTTCAAAGAAAAGCATGCATCCAAGTCAAGTACATCCATTTGACTCTTTAACAATCAGTCTTTAAAATGGTAATTTGAAGAACCATGTGTTAAGGAACCATGTATAGAATAACTATATCCCTTTTCACATGTGGCAACTGAAGACTATTAAATAACATTTTTTTATTTTTTTGTTTTTTAACTCTTAGTAGCATTTTCCTCATGCAGACACCAGGTCTTCCCGTTTTTTCTCACTAGGCCTTCCAAGAGCACTTCATCTCCAGCAAGCAAACAAAAATCAATATCCTAAATAAAATGCCATAGACAGAAGAGAATATAAGCAAAAAAATGGCCTTCTGACCTTGGAAATAGAGACGCAGCACCCATCTGAAATATATCATACTCTCACATTAATTACCCAGAACAGCAGCTGTGCTCCAGTAATCACACATACATGGGAAAGTGCTCTCTAAGCACTCCTAGCTCTGCACTCAGGACTTGATGGATGAGCCTGTCTTTAAAACAGAGAAATCAGAGGCTGATTACTAGAACAACCAGCTGTTTGCTGAAGGTTAAGCTAGCTTCTGCCTGTAAAAAAAGAAGAAAAACAAAACAGAAACAACCTCTCCACATATGTTTCAAGCAACAGTAAGAAACAGCTTAAGTCTGAGGATTTTCCTCTGCTGCTTTATGCTGAAAATTAAGTACTTAAGATACTACCCAAGGGCATACTATCGACAGGGAGCAAGACCACAACACTAACGCTCAGGAAAGCATGCAATGGGAAAAGGTGAAAATGTGAGAGCTTCCAGCTTGGTTTATTATCCATTTCCCATGTCCAGATGTACTATCACTTGCTTTCTTCTGCATGTGGCCCCCTCCAGTGCATGGGTGCCTGAGTGTAGTGGGGCCAGACCCTGCCCTGCCACCACCCGGGCACACGGCCCCGTCCCAGCTCCCGGCCACTGTCACTGCAAGGGGCCTTCGTGCCCACGCGTTATAATTGGTCTTTTCAGGTGTGAGAGCCCGAACCATTTCGCACCACTTTCAAAAGAGAAAAGTTAGTGTGCCAGCTGAACTTGTGAGCAAAAATAGTTCTGTCTCAGCCACTCTTTGGGTGTATTTACCCAAAACTCCAAGTCACACTTGAAGCAGAGAAACCTCAGGCTGAATTTGCAAGGGCCACAGGCTCTGAATACAAGTTGTCTTGGCACGCTCTCCAAGGAAATTCACAAAGCGCCCATGATTTGCCAGATTCAGCAATTGTGGTGGTTTTACCCAGGTGGGCGACCAAGCTCCACCACAACCACTCTCTCACTCCCCCTCCTCAAAGAGGAACGGGATGAAAATACTATGGGAAGGGCTCAGGGGTTGAGATAAGGACAAGGAGATCCCACAGTAATTATTGTGACGGGCAAAACAGCCTCAGCATAGGGAGATAGTAAGATTTATTGCCTATTACTAACAAGCTAGAGAAGTGGGAAACAAAGAAAAGAAACCAAAAGGGGCAGCTTCTAGATCCTTCTCACACGAGCCACCCCATGGCCCCCTGCTACCAAACCTTACCACAGAAACCCGCTACAGCAATGCACCGATGTTCCACTTGTATGGCACAGGTACGTGGATAGAGACATGGATAAAAGCTACCTCTAGAAAATCCAGTATGTTCTTTTAGGAAACATGTGTCATCTTCTCAATTTTTAAGGGACTCTTTGGTATGAAATGGCTGAGGACTGAACGGCACACACAATGCCTCTGCAGAGAGAACTCCCCACCTCTCCTGTAAGAGAGGACTTGCTTTTCCAAACTGAAACCTGTCTGGGAAACCTGACTGCTTTCCCTGCTGTGCTAAGCAAGCATACCCCAAACAGCTCCAAACAGAAGTTGTGAAATGCATGTCTATTGCCGGTCAGTGAAAACAGCACCTGGAAAGTCACATTAACACCACACCGTGGGCACACGAATACACACACCACACACAGTCTCATGCTGGCAAGGATGGACAGCTGTAGTACCCACAACACTCACCATACTGGAACCGTAAAGCAGGATCATGTACACATGTAAACCTACCCGGTGCACAACATTCACTACAAGCCCTCATGGAATCCTTGCAAGAACACTGCAATATCCTGAACAAGTCAATCACATCAGTTTTAACACCACAATATGACTTGAATATTTGCTGGGAAGTATTTTAGTCCAATTTCATTCATCTTGGGTGCTTCCATTTCTAAGGTCTGCTTATGAACTCGAGGAGTGACTGCTATTTAACCTATGTTGTATGCCAGGTTTCTCAAGTCAGCTATTCCAAGGACTGCATCAGTTGTTCGTAACTTCCAAGCTCCTTTTCTGCAAAAATGTTTAGGGGATTAAGAAAGGGCTCAACAAAAGGCACTAAACACCCACCTCCAAACATCAACTATTTCACAGAACTAAACAAAATTAAAACTGCAGGTGCATTTATTATCCCTATGCAGAAGCACTTACACTACAAGTGCATGTAAATGTGTGCTTGTTACCCATACGCCTTAGTCTAAGCCAACAAATAAATAGGTAAGCTGTTCTTACTAGGAGCGGGGAGGCTGAATACAGAATTTTCTCTTTCTTGACGTGTTTACTAATTAGGACAAGGTATGTGGATTTCAAGAGGCGCTACCTTCTAACTGCAGAAGTTTCTTCTGATCACAACTAGCCTAAAAGAATATGCAAATTTCTAACAAAAAGTAAGGCAACACTCTTATTAAACGAGAGCTACAGCGTCGGCGTGGCTGTGGTACACCTACAAATAAATGCAGTGCCTAACAGAGAACTAGAGTTAGCCGCTCTGGTACAACTTCAGGCATAATGGAGGAAAAAAAGCCAAACCCATGAATTTATGACCAAAGGAACACTGAGCTGCTTGAATAGGAATGTCAAGAGGTTTAATTCTGTGGCAGAAAAATAAGCAAAACCCCCCAATTCTTGCGAAGGCATAATTACAAGCATTATGTGGATACCAGTAACTATAAGTTTCCTCATATTTAACACAATAAATGTTCTTAACATAAGAAATCCATGTGGCACGATCGGTATTCCAGCCACACTGGGATGGAAATAAATTGGATTAAGCTGCAGTATGCACCTAATTGACTCCAAAGCAAATCATATGTCAGATTTCAGTTTCCGACTGTTTCTAATTCTACTTCGGCTCTATCCAGGGAATAAAATTCTGTGGTGGAAAGGATGAATGTGCATCAGCAGTAGGCTTTCTGAACCATATCATCTCAGGCTAGCCCTTGATTACAGGGAATAAATTTAAATTTCTGCTTTCAATCTAAAAATTGTTTACAACAGATCCCAAATATCTCTTTAAATTTGAATTGACATCATAACTAAAGAACCTGAACAAGTCACACAGCTGTCTTGTAGAGTCTGGAAATGTCACTATTCCCTGGATAACACATAACAGAGTACTCCGACCGTGCCATCCAGGTTCTTGTAATCCCCATCTTAATCAAAACTAAGCTTTAAACCTGAGCAAGGAACACTAGTCAGGAACCTTCTGTGCCAACAGACCAAGTTCCTATGAGCAAGAACAAAGAGACAGGGGTCTCCTGAGCACAAGGTTGATAAAGCTTTACAGCACTGCAGAAGTCTGATTGCAAAGAAGCAGATCCTTCCCATCACATTTGTCACTGAAGTCCTGAAGAAACAGACACAATGGACTCTGGGAGTATCTGAAGCCATCCACATGCTGCCAGAGAAATGTTACATGGTACTACAGCCCAAATAGAAGAGAACGGCCAAAAGCACTAGAGAAAAATCTTGACAAGGACCCACAGGCAACCTGTACCGTGAAGTACAACAGTTATGCTCACGAGGCCAAAGATGCTTTAAAAAAAAAAAAAAAAAAAAAATCAAAAATCCCAGTTTGAAATTGGTTAAGGAATAAATCTGATTGCTCTCACCAACCAGAATGACAAAGCATCATAAATAAAAGTGCTGTTCTAAAAGTGAAGCTAAGGAACCATGGATTCTCTGACAGGTTATTGCTGTTCTTATTTCTGGATGTATTATGGATTGCATCTTTAATTTGCAACTGGATAATCTAAATTATTAATTAAATCAATTTCCAAGTGAGAAAGAGAAATTAAAACAGTAGATAAGCAATGTCAAAGCACAACATCTAAGATCAGTATTACAATGTGAGACTAATTTCAGTCTCTGTTAGAGGTACAGTTATTAAAAATGAATCTTTACTGCTTCTGGGCATATAATTATCTGTAATCTACAATGTTTCCTCCTCTGTGTAAAAAAAAGAAAGGACACAGTGGAAAACAGTGACACTCCAGCGATCCATTCTGAATGCAAATGACGTTATCTCCACACTAGTGACACTTTCATAAGCAATGAAAAAACATATTTTTCTCTAAACAATAGGGGATAAGATCTATGCTACAAAATGAAATAAAAACATATAATAAAGTCGACACAACAAGCCCAATAAACTTTCCATCTCCTTTTAGGTACCATTAATAGTGTAACAAAAACAACCATGAACAGAGCTCATAAATATGATGTGGTAAACTGCAGGACATGACTATCCTCACGGTGAGTAACAATACCCCGGTCTTCACTCACAGAGAGTAAGCTAGCATGTTCAATAAATCCTTGGATATTCCTCCTCTGCACACAAATAAAGGCTTAATCCTACCTTTCTGGTTGAGACAATCTTACTCAGCTGTGTTCTTGTTTAGTGTTACAGTCTCGACACAAACAGCTACCATGCAGCAACTACTCTTTGATGCAATTGAGACAGAAAACATACCAGAGAAGAATCAACGTCCAAAACACTCTGCGTCTATGAAAAAATTCAAGTCAGTTAGTCCTTCAGATTTGATACCTTGAAATGATATTATGAGAGGAAATTCAGTTTCATCAATTTTGTTATGGAAAGGAAAGTTTTAAAGCAAGTTACACATTGCATTTTTGAATTCTTTAATGTGAACAAGCCACGGGTTGTGTCAGGTACACAGAAACATTTGGACAGTGTTGAGATTATTTCAGCAAAAGAAGGACCTGGCGTGAGAGAAGGATCCCGAGCATACATGTTGAGTCCATGAAAACCAAAGAAAATGACAGAGAGGGAAGTCCACCAGTTAGCACCTTAGACGAACTGGTCGAACTTCAGCAGACGGGAATGTGTTGAAGAATACTGTTTCCAGGAATACCTTAAAAATAAAAAATCTAGAGTAACAGAATAGTGCACATACAGAGGGATACAAAGCCCCTAGGACAGCTAAGCAATACCCCTTCTACTTCTTAAAGGCATCTGTGACAAATCTAGCAGTTACCAAGACAACAGAGCAACATCTTCTGTCTTCCCAAATTCAAAGGCACAAGATCAGCTCACTGAACAGGTACAGCAATTCTGCTCAAACCCCAGCAACTTCCTACACTCAGCCTCATTTGATCCGTACAAGGATTTGCTCTCAGGTGCTCGTAACTTCCTGAGGGCTTCCAGGTAAGGATACACCCTCATGGAAAGCACCAGGGCTCAGACATCAAACAAGAGACCTGATTCTTCCTTAATTTCTCATTTAAATTCACAAGTGCCAAAGTAGCTGTATCTGAGCCAGGCTGGAAAAGCCAGTGGGACAGGTGGGGTACAGAAGTTGCTTCACCTTTCCTGGTGGTACAGGGAGTTAAAAAGGTACCACTGCCTGGAAACTCGAACACCGAGCTATTGAAAGCACCGCATCTTACAGCCCCTGCCCTCTCTTTTATCCCCCCAAAATTAAAGACTAGAAAACATCGACTCTTTTTTTCAATTGTTGTTTCAATTAGACCTACACTTAAGCCCACACTTTTTTAGCAGAGGCTTTTTCCAGAAAGGCTTGAAGAGTGCAGAGGTGCTCAGACTGGGGAAGAGTAAGGAAGGTGGGGAGATGCGGTACCTATAAAATTCCCAAGTATTGATTATGGTGGGTATATCAGCTCTTTTCCTTCCCAATCTTAACCTTCAAAACAACTGAGTTAACACTTTCCAGCTTTCACATCCTAGGCTCCTTTTCAAGGACCTGATGTATGTTTGGATTGTGTTGTTAAGATGCAGTTTTTAAGTATTACATGTTTTTTTCTCTTCCTTTAGTGTGAAAGCAACTGACAGAGTCTATACCTGCTTCTGCTCATCAAAATTAAGTGAGAAAGATCATGTAGGAGCTGCTCACTTCCAAAACCTTGTGGAGAAAATGTGAAATCCCACTAACAAACAGATTTCATTTAAAGCTATAGCCACAGCCAAAAAAAAAAAAAAAAAAAAAAAAAAAAAAAGAACCAAATTTACTTCCCTTCCTCTCTCTCAAAAAAAAGTGATTTTCAGCTGCAATATTCATCATGGAATTAAATACTACATCGGAAGGTTAGAGCTTGTATCTATGTAACTTCTCAGGAAAAAAAAAAAAAAAACACAACACAAGAAACAACTACTACGGAGAAAAAAACAGATGCAAAGGAGGAGGAAGTGGGAATGCATAATATAGGTTACAGCAGATTAAAATTAACTTTTTTATCCCCCCTACACAGACAACTTTCTCTTCTACTGGATTTTCTGTTATCATTTTAGCCCTCAGAGCAAGCACACTCCAATCTCCACCCATCACATTCCCACAGCACCTGCAGATCCTTTTACTTCTGTTTCAAGGGCAAGCTGCTGATTTACTCCATGTTAAAAGAAAACAAAGAAACAACCAAAACCAAACCAAAAAAAGACCAACAAACAAACAAAAAAATCACCACCACCAAAAACACACACACAAGTAAAACCCACGTATCTGCAGAGACCACCTCCAAAGGCTCGAGGGAAAACCGCTCTGCCGCTTCCCTTCCCTCTCAGAGCCACAACCGTGCTCCAGAGCTGTACCGTAAAGGCAGCCCCATCACCCTCGCCAGAGCCACGTGGAAGGATGCCAAACATCCTTCATACATCCCCCAGCATAATGCTGAGAGATTAGAGAGAAATGGACACCCCACAAGCAGCCCTCCGGCTGCCGCAGCCTTCCTGACGGGAAGCACCAACGCGGATGCGCCCCAAGGTACCACCACACGCCGCATTTTCAGGAGGCTTGCTGTGCCAAGCATTGTTTTTTCTCCTAGTCTGTTTCAACAATTTTTGTATCCCCAGTGGCTGAGGAAGCCCAGCAGCCCCGTGCTCCTGCCCAGAGCTGAGAAGGGGCAGCCATTCACTCACACGGGGTGGGTGCTCTCCTTGCCCTGCCTGCGGTAAGACCTTGACCGAGACCTGCTTTCAGCACCAGCACCTTCCTGCTACGAGACAGCCACATGCAAAATCTGTTCCCCAGACACAATTAGCCCCTAATGAGGGCCAGCATTTCTCCACTGTCTCCTGCGGCTGCAGCTGGCTCAAAGGCTCAGCCTGGGCACGGGCTGTGCGGGGCGGGTGGCAGGGAGGGCAGAGGCTGCCTGCAGCTGCAGGGTCCCATCGGGATGAGGCAAACACACACGTACACGGTGCTAATCGAGTTACCCTGATCACACGGCGCTGCCAGATCAAGAAAATCAAAACCAGATGCGTTGCATCAGACACATGAAGCTTTTGCCAGTCTCTACTCGCCAGGAAAACGAGCTTACCAGAACCAAGCTGCATACCGCGGAGTTCAGAATAAAACAGAGAATAATGAGGGGAATCACCCAAACATGCTTTTTACCCCATTTCCATGCAGACAAGTATAGTCAAGCCATACATACAGACTATGGGAGAAAAAAAAAGATATAGCATTAGTCATATGGGAAACAGAACATGAGTAAGGGATAGTCTAAGCACAGGTGGGGTGCCGGTTGTCTTACTTTTAAAATCATTTTTTCTCCCTCCCCCAGCGCTTTTGTCCCCATTCCAAATACAAATTATTTCAAAACAAACTTCAGATGACCCACATTTTTGTAAAAGTAGGTTACTTTGTCTTCTCTTCTTATACAGCAACACTTGGATTTTAGTAGAAGAGTAAGTTCCACTGAAAATATTTTTATTATGGATTATTAACCTTATCTTTTAAAAATAATTACAAATCCAAGTAGTGAAATTACAGCAGAGAAAAGCAACAACCAAACAGGGCATCTGAAAGGTAAAACATATTTCACAGAGGTAAGATTACAGGAGGAACAATACAAGTCTAAAATGATTCAATACTTGAAGAAATTAAAATATTTAGGCATCCATCTATTAACTTTTCTCCTCCAATTTGCTCACAGACAGTCTGAGAGTCAATGGCTCCTTTCACTTATCCTTAGAAGCTATTGCAAAGGCCACGTATTGCACGGATGCTCATGACCCTTTCTTTCCTGGAAATGGAAGTCCTAATTATTTCTCTTTATTATAAAGAGAAAAATAAGAGGCCTCTTAAATGCTCCATGAGACCTAGATAAGAGGAATTCTACAAAAATGGGGATTTGAAGTTATTCTGCGTTATCTTTTTATTCCTTTTCAAGGACGGATCATCCCTCCTACAATAGGATGTCTTTCTCTTCCGCTATCCAGGCTTAAATGCCACTATTCTCCAGTGGTATTTCACTAAAATTAAAAACCACGCTGGTCTGGTCTCTGCTCTGCATCATGCAGAACAGTTCGGCCCTCTCTTCAAATACCAGACCTTTTCCTTAGTGACCTTATAAACACGCACACACTAATTTCACTTCTCTTTGCTGTACTTCAGCATCCTTTTGTCCTTAACTTCTTAAAGTCAGGACAAGTACTGAAGATGTGACCTCTCTCAAGAAAAAACAAAACAAAACAGAACAAAACTTTTTAAAATGAACATGGGGTGCCACTGAATTAACTTTAAATATGGAAGTGGATTAGAAAAAAATAGGACAGTAGCACAGAATTAGGTATTTCCCACAGCTCTGTAGGGTGGGTGCTACAGGATTATGTTAACATCAGCACTTCACTACAGGATTTGACTCTGTGTTTGCAATCAATCAGGCCGATGTCTGCTGTTAGGTTACATGGGCATTGCTAGACAAATAGAGCTTTTAGGCCTGCAAACGTTGTAAAGGCCCATGGTAACCAGTAAAGTTAAAGGGGCAATAGATAAATCAATAAATCTGCAGCTTGCAAGAATGCACAGATTGGCACCCACACTGTGCGCTTCTCAGGGTGCGCCCACATTCATGTTTCAGTCTGACTCTGCAGCACACTTTCGAGGGGCAGCTTCTGATGGTCCCTACCTGCCCTGTGCTTCAGTTCATGTTGCAGAGCAGACTTGCAGATGGATCCTCTGCGCCTCGAAGTGGAACTAACACCCATAACACACTGTGTTTGCTGTCACTTTTTCTGGCCAAAACTCAAAACCCTCTGCGGATGGGATATTCCACCACCTGCCCGTGCAACCTGTTCTGGTTTTGCACTGGCCTTACGGGGAGGAATTCTTCCAGGATGTCCCATCTGCATGTCCCTTACTGTAGTAACTTGTTGCACCTGAAACTTCAGAATTGACCTGACCAGCAAACTTCTCATTTGTGCATGTCATGCGCCTGTTCGTACAGGTAAATATGAGCCTGGGAAGAAACATCACAGGAGCTGGGCCTGGAGGAACTAAGAGCTGAAAGGGGAGGGTGAAGGGCCAGCAAAAAAGAAGAGCATGTGACACACAAGATAAGAAAACAAGGCAAGAACTGCTTCACAGCAAAGCTTTCTGCAATTTAAACAGTTACAAGTACCACAGCTGAAGATCTTGCAGACAATTTTAAAACCCTGCCGGTGGCACCCTTTTTGATTCTTTAATTTAAATGCTGCTTTACCCTCCATATTAGTGCTTGGTCTCCTTACTCTTGAAAAGATAAGCAAGACATGAAATTCACTGATATTTGCTTATTATTAAGGCCATTGCTTTCATTTTCTTTGCATATAAACCAACATTTTTCCCCTTTAAAAATGTTTCCCATTTAAAAGATGTTTCCAAAAAAAACACATGAAGAATGAAAACAAAGTCATGTAAGTTATTCAAAAAAATAAGGAGTCACAGAAGAGGAAAAATTGGCTTTTAACTTCTTTAAAGTGTATTTAGAAATTACGTTTTTTTGCTCCTAAATACATTTTGTGAATTTTGTCTTCCAGTATCATTAGATACTGGCTAAGATTTATCTGGTGTGGCACCAAAGCATCACAATAGCCTAATTCAGTTTAAAAAAGACTTGTGAAAATGACTTGTAAAAATGACTTATTTTAGATCAGAATCGTTAAGTGAAACTCTGCATCTCCGGTATCTCTGTATGCCCTCCATGTTTTCTAACCAGAAGAGTGCAACTTTCTTTCATGTAACCACAACTGCAGAAGCTATTAGAAGACTCTTAATTTGGGTACCAGGGTACCTGAGCATAGCGTACCCACGCTAGCAGTGTAGTTACAATTAAGAAGGCAATTTCACCATTCAATCAAAGAACAAAACACACTTTTTGAGTGACATCTTACCCTGCCTTTCCTGTGAGGTATGCACTAACCCAAATCCACATGCACAGAATTACTCTTGGACCAAGCAGACCAGTAAACCACTTTGCGTGACCTCCTACATTAATGCAGGCCAAAATTTTTTGTCTTTTATTTCTAGAGCAACTCTGTTTGCCTCTGCATTTATTTGTTTATTGGCTCCCAAGCATACTCTCTTGCTACTGAGGGACCAATACCTAGAAAGACTAATCTTGTTGGCAAGATGAGGCTGCAGCGCAGCCTAATGACTTTTCGACTTGTACAAACCCAAAATTACAGCTTTCATAGCAACCTTGCTTCATTTCTCAAAAAACACCCACAATTCTCAGTAGGGCATTGTTCTTTGCCAGAAGGGGCTGATCTAACACCTCTCAATGCTGCAGTTCTGTGAATAAATTTACCTTTGAAGTACTGGACGAAAACTGCTTCCAGGAACCACAGAACTAACAGAAATGTTGTAATATCCAGCAGAACGAAATTCACCCCAGAATCAACCACACCAGTTGCTCTGTCACTCTCATATCCACATACAACTTAAGCCAGAATGATGGAGCTTTGCTAGACATGCAGAAATTGAAACAATTTGTGATGCCTTGCCGTGAGGCTGAACAACATCATTCAAATCTCCTCAAAACCCTTTCCTCTTTTACTTACCAGCCTTCTTCTGGCTTAACAATCACTGATGGACGTGGGAGGACTTCCATAAACATTTTGTGCACAAAAATGTTTTCCTGTGAGTTTCACCTTTTATATCTCTTATTTATACAGAAGTACTTTCTGCACGTAGATAGGCTCCAAGGGTTTACAATTTCATTTCAGTTGAAATTCCCACCACTTTGTACCAAAATAATTGAACAGGATATCAGAAACAGACCACACTTTTGCAAGAGAGAAACATTCAACATTAGATGAAAGCTTGAAAGCAAAAGACCTTTTCACAGAGGTTGTCCCAAATAGCTATATAAATAGACCAAATATTGAAGAAACAAACAGAAAAAGCACAAGTAGAAAGACCTGCCTGTGAAACAGATTAGGACTAATGCCCGTATTTTCTTTTAATATTATGCACAGTTTGCCAAAGATGCATGTCTTTTTTTTGAATAGCACTTACTTTTCACAAGCACTGTGTGAATACTTTTTCTCTTCTTAAGAAGAGAAAGGTGTTAAGAAACCCACATAAATAGCTCTTCAGGTCAAGTAAATCTTAATTCTTATCAAGCAAAATTACAGTAGAGTATCATCGGGCAACATGAAGAAGCTAACGCTGTCCACAGGTCAAGTCCCCAGCTTATTTGATCTTGGTGACAATATAAAAAAATGAGTTAAAAATAAGCTAAAAGCTGAAGATGTAGCTTCTACATCTGTATCCCAGACAAAAATCCTCTTTTCAAGTTTGCAGACTGGTTTTGCAACCACTGGAATCGTAATTTCAGCCGCATCACAAGAGGGACTGTTAAATGCGTAAACCTTCTGCAGAAAAAAATGGAGCAACATATGAAACTGTATTCAGGGTTGGAAAAGCCAACTTAAGATTTGTCTATAATTTAGATTTCTAGATGCTAGCATCTAGAAATTACCACTGCAAATGCAGAACACCCTTATGTAGCTTGTTTATAAAATTACATTTGTTTAAAAAATTCATCTCCAAAACTTGTGGCCTATTTCCTTCTAAGTCATATTTTCAGAATTATCTGCAGTTAGAAAGAAAATGGGATGTTCCCTAAAAAAATATATATTTTTTTAAGTCTTTGACTTGTTGACATACAGCTATTGTGAAGCTCAGCATCAAATTTTGTTCAAGTATCAAAATTCCAACCACTCCACACACTGTAAGAGAGTATCATCATCCCCAAAATGAAGATGAGCAGTGAGTCAAATCCACAGTAATTTAAGAGACACATATAAACCTCAGATTGGGCTAGAAGCTAAATGGACAGCCCAAAAGACAAGAAGCACATAACAGACCTTTGGAAAGCACTCATCAACCTGCTTGAGATCAAAAGGTCATTTTAATCAAATGAGAGAAGAATCCCAACACATACAGGAAAAGCTGCAGGACACCATAGGTCAGAAAGTGGGAACAGATCAAATGATGTCATATCCAGACTCTGGGAAAGCAGGTCTGGAGAGGTACAGACCTTTCTTACTGCAAACTTTCAAACTAGGGATTTGGTGAAGCAAAGGTGCAACAGAGGGATGAACTCCTACATCACAAAACTGCCAACATCCACCACAAAGGAATGTCGTGATGGCCTGCCATGCTGCTCTCCATGCACATCTCTGTAAACCCAACTAGGTTAACTGTGAGCAACCCACAGCCACAAACAGGAGAAATACAACAGAAGCAGGCACACCACCAGCAAGCTCTCTCCTGTGGAGGCAAGCACACAAAATCTCCCTCTTAAGAGAAGATTACAAAGAAAACAAAGGGCAAAAAAAAAGCCTTTCCAAACATTATTCAGATTGGACTGGATAGTCTGGCAATAGGTTTCTGTATCGCTGCACATGATGCCACAAAGTGCACAACCACTGAAGCAGGCATTTAAATCAGAGAGTCTGGAAGCAAGCAGAAAAATTTTGCAACAGAATTATGAAGTTATTATTATTATCGCTTTTACTGGCGTGAAAAATCATAGTGCAGAACGCAAATGAGCACATAGTAGACCAGTAATTCTCAAGGGGACTGTGTTCAACCACAAATGGGAACACTGAAGGCTAGATAAAGGTCAGCAATAGAAAATTGTTCAGATGAACTACAACCCCAATTCTTTCATTTAAGTACAGAAATGGACCTAAATAATGGCATCACAGCAAGGGTTCCAACTCTCTATGTACTTCCAAACATATCAGAACAATCAAAAGCACCGCATGCACAAAGCAAGGCAGATCTCACACAAATAGCCACTCCAGAAAGAGTAGAGAGAAAATGTGAAATATATAAACCTAAACAAATGGCAAAAACCTAACAGCAAAAATCAGCAAAGGAAATATGTACTGACAGAAAAACTGCTACTTTATGAGGAGGAACACAATGGTGCAGAAAGTGCCTTTCCTTCCTGATGGTTCAGAAGAAATAGAATTAATTCTTTGTACTTTGATATTTAGCTCTGCATGGTTTGGGAAATAACAATACAAACCACAATTCAGAAAACCAAATGTGTTGAGAAGCTGAAATACAGGTTTATTTTGCAGCATTTAAGAGTAACAGTGTGCAGACAAACACTTTAAAGGGCTCACCCAGGAAACCTGGCTATTAGTGGAAAAATAGGAAAAAAATAAGTATCAACAAACTCACCAGTCCAACTCAAGGCACGACAGATTCACCTGTTAACAAGCTCAAGATCAGTAATCCATGCATACTGTGAAGAACTAAACCACTCTAATACACTGAAGTAAGGGGGCATTTGTCAAGACTGCAAAGGGGACGAATGAACTGAGGTCAAAACACTGCTGCCTAAGGGCTCCAAGCAGGAACATGTGGTTTCACTTCCATCCCCCACCCCAAAACCCTAATACTTCTCGTGTCCAGTTGGACAGTCCTTCCTACAGAAGTCCATGTCCAGTCCAACACCTGCAGCATTGGCAGGCTTGGGGGTCATCAGCAACCAGAAACCTAAGCATATGCATATGAATTTTGCATATGAAGGAGCAGGTGCAAGCACTTGAATTACCTTCCCCAAATTTCCTACTGATGTGCTCTTTCTGTTGTAATTTTCTGATGTATCACACTTTCTACCACACTGTTTTTCTCCCAGCACCTGCCCTTTTATCACTGCAGGAAAGCCCCAGTCACAGCCAGCCATTTCACCAACCTGGCACCCTCCGACATCACCCAGCTCTGCTTCTTGTAAGCAAACACGAAGCCGCCCACAACTCTAAAGTTTTTTTAAGAAGAAGAAAATACCTCACTCGACCTACCAAGGTACCTGCAGGGTTGCTTTTTATGGGGTGTAGTGCCGAGGTGCTGGAGGCAAAGGGCTCCTCTGTGAGGCAAGGTCGGGGATGCCCCATCCCGGCTCCAGGGGGCTCCAACAGCCCCACCACAGGGCATGGCCGGGCCGGGCCTGCAGCCAGGATGGTGGTGCCTTGGGGACAGCCCGGGGAAAGGAGGGTGAAATGCTGCACGGCAGCGAGGAGCGAGGGAAACTGGAGCAGCAGTTCCCCCGCGGGCTGTGCAGGGAGAGGCCCCTGGTGGAGCAGGCTGTCCCCCTGCAGCCCATGGGTCCCACATGGAGCAGATCTCCACGCTGCAGCCCCCCCATGGGTGGAGGAGCTCCCGGTGGAGCAGGTGGATGTGGCCTGGAGGAGGCTGCGGCCCATGGAGAGCCCCCGCAGGATCATATTTTCATCCTCTGTCCTGCTGATCAAGGGGAGTTGAGGGAGCTGGTAAGAGAACAGCTGGGTGGGAGTGGCAGCTGGCCAAGGTCAGCCCACCACATGGACTGAATAAAAAAAAAAAAAAAAAAAGTATTAACCAAAAAGTGTTAACGTATATTCAATGCTCTTTAATACAATATAGATGGTTACCTTCACATGAGCAGGTAACAGTCTCCTCTCTGCAATGCTCTGAAGTTCAAGCCATAGCTAGCAATCCTTCATTCAATGCAGAGAACATACATTATAGATTAGGGACTGCTAACAGATGTATGACTTAAAAGTATGGGAAAACCTCTGGTAAGGTGGGCGAAATACTAAAAGATTGGTTTTGCCTTCTAAGCTCTTTGGTACTAGTAAGCATAGATGGTATTTGTAAACATGACACCGAAATATAATCAGAACTGAGGTTTGAGAAGTGTTTTTTTTTTTCCCATCTCCCAACTAGTGTACTCAAAAGCCCATTTTACAGACTGCACCACAGTAACAATTAAACAAAAGCCCTCTGTAATCACATCATTGAGCTCATTATACAACAGTAACATTAATGTTTTGAATACTCACAATTTTAATCTACACTCTTTTCTCTGTTTTTCTGAGGGTTAAGTCTTGTTTTGAAAAAAATCTAAATGGAGTAAAGTTTCCTTATACTTTCATACACTTTCAGTTCTGAAGCCAGATTCTGGCACAAGACTAAAACACAGAGAGTGACACGCTTCTACCCAAAGGAGAATTATGCCTACTTAATATAAAATATTCAGAAACAGCCAATAGATGAACAGCCATAAACACCTGTGCTTGCAAGTTTTGTGACCATTCTCTCCTCCAAGACATTTTATCATTGTGTGAGTAATTCTATGCAGAATTGCTTTCAGTTTTTAATATAAAGCTTCTGTAAATTTTCTGATACAGCAAAACACAAATCTTTAAGGGTTCTATATGGTTATTAGTGACCCTCTGCTGCCACAGTTGATAACGTACTCTGTTAGCTTAGTGGAACTGCAAAAATGAGCTAAAAGGTTAAAAAGAACCTTCAGAGTTCAAAATTAAACAATAGTTTTAAGCCCAAATTTGTCCTTTCCTTCTCTGAACACTTCAACATTTTATATTGGTGAAGTTGCTACACTGCAGGCATCATCAGCAACGTAGACGCTTACTAATACCTTGATGATTTTTTTTTTTAAACTAGCTGCATAATTGAGAATACCAAATGTTCTTTTTGTCCCCAGTAGTTAATACTGATGTAACTATGATTTCTACAAAACTACAAAGTACAGTCAAGCTAACAGTAAACACAATGACTATCGAGTAAAACTTTCTTGATGTCATTTGGAGCTGGGCACAGAATTCCACCGAAGTCCAAAATGGTAACTTTACTTCAGTTTTTCTTATAAGGAACATCATGTTGTATAAAATGCTAAATAGATGTCCAAATATGATGAACTACTCAACTACGTCTCATTCAAACTGAATGATATATAATGTATGACTTCTGTTTTAACTTCAGTTCTTTACTATTTTTTTAACAGTGTAAAGAACCACCAGTGCAATGTTCCGAATCCTGGATGTCGTCACACAACTAGAACCAACTTACAGTTTGCTTGACTAAAACACACTTACTTGTCATTATGCTTATATGTGGTATGTAGTATGCTGAAGTTAAGCCAGTATATTTAATTTTCAGGAAGAAGTATTACCCAGTTTGCGTTAGGAAATCAGCTTCTCCTTAAAATCCATTCCTAAACAGTTCTGTGCTGCTGCATTTCTCTAAACAAGAAGAGGTTATTTGTCTATGATTTGACATTATTTCAGCAAGAAAAAAACTAATAAACCAAGCCAGAAACAAACAAACATCTCTTCTAAAATGCTTCAGTTGGTAAAATATGGTTTCTAGGACACTTTGGCGTAACCCACTAACACCTCTTGCACCAAATAGATTGACAGATCCCTCCATATGACTGCACACGATCCTGTCTGCAAGGGGTCTCTCGGCTGATGTTCTCAGGTCTCTGCAAGTCAAACTGGTAGAGAAACTGTGGTGACGGCACAATCAGTCTGAAGAGGACAGGCTGAGAGCATAAGGTAAGACAATTTCCTTTGCAGCCATGCTCTGAAATACAGATGAAGACCACAGACATTTCCAGAAGCACACAAATGGATGTGCCTGACTCTCAAATGCAATTCAGGAAGCTTAAATACTAAATAAACGATTTCAGGTGAGTACAGGCTGTAACTTTTTGTTCTGCAATATTAAAAGACTATTGGCTTCAGAGAGTTTAATTACCTTTCCACTCTCCCCTCTGGGGCCCCTCCTTCCCTATGTTACCTAGTCACATGCTATAATGACATTTCCAGATACGGCCGTAACAGACCAGAAATGCTTAGTTTCTATGAGACAGCTAAAATAGTCAGGGACACAGGTGGCTCCCTCTTCTATCTCCTACTCAGGTGTGAAGACTCAAGCAGGGGCAGATGCACAACTGGAAACGAGCACACGGCTACACAAACAAAAAAAGGGTTTTAATTTTCTCAACTGAGAGGTCCTGTCTGGCAAATCAAGGATGGCCAAAAATGCACAGATGAATAATACTACCTCAGCAACAGCAAAAAGTATTAAACCGTTTTTTGACAAAACTCATGGGAAAAGACAGGTTAAGACAACAGTAACTTTGTCTTAGCACTTGTATCTAGGATGCAGCTGGAACTTGCAACAGTTCCTAAAGGATTATAAAGGAAACTGAGACAAAGCACAAAACAGTGTGCTAGTTCCTAACTAGTTACCTCAACTACCCAACAGACAGGCTGTGATGGTAAAATACAATAACTCATTAACTCAGGGAATTGGTGAGACAGCTATACGAGATACAGTTACCGCAGTTGGATCTGATCTTTGTAGGTCCATCCCATCTGAAGTACTCTAATCCTAAAAGAATACAAGGGTCTTTGCTGCTTCAGAAAGTTGAGAAGGCTATGAGGAAAGGACACTTTATTCTGGCTAAATGCAGAGGAATTAGTGTTGAAAAACAAGACGTGGTAGATAATTGTGTCCCAATTACAAAACAATGAAGTTTAGGTTTGTAGGAACAGCAGGATTCTGTGAGTGACAGGATGAGGATAATAGACTTGGGAGAGGCATCAGCAAACAAATAATTACAAGATGCTTGGAATACAAGACCTCTGAGAAAAGGCTGAAGGAAATGACTTTATTTAGTCCCCTGGAAAACAAAGAAAGGGAAAAAAAAAAAAAAAAAAAAGCCAACAACACAAAAAACAACCAGTTTAAAAAGGCAACTACAAATACTGAGATCAGATTTTAGGGTAAGCAAAACAAACAGAAACAAACAATGTCAACCAAATCTAGCCACTCCAAGATGGTAGTAATAGGTGAATTTCAGGCTGCCAGGCCACTCACACTGGGGCAGTCCCATTGATAACACTACATAAAGCCTAAATTGTCTGTATAGCATCAGAAATAGGAAAGCTGGGTATGAATGTAGCAAAACTGGGACCAACAGCAAATAATCAGCTATGGGAGGGCTGTTTGCTTGGCAATAGTTGTGTCAGACACAAGGAGGTACAAAGGTCATGAAAAGCTAGGTCCAAACTCAGGGGGGAAAAAAAACAGGAAAAATATATCAAAGCTGGTGGAGAAAAATGGAAGGAGATGGCTGTGTGGACAGCTACAGATGACTAACACAGGGATTCATGCCCACAAGGAGTTTGGGGGAGACCCCCTTGGGACAATATGCTCTCCAGCAGTTTCTTAAGACTTTGCAGGGAGGTGGGGAATATATTTACACATTGATACTTAAAAAGCTGTAATATGCTGGTGATCATATATGTGATTCCTTGGAATCCGCATTATTCTGCATCATTGTAAACTCGTAAACTGTTATATTTGATTGCAAATAGCACAGACTACTTTGGGTAGATCACTTTATTGTTCTACCCATTTCCTCCTAGTGTTTATTTTCTTATTCCTTTAATCAATAACCATCTTAATAACTTACATCAGCCAAGTCTAAAGTCTTTGTATGATGGAGGGAGTGTCAGACCTTACCAGTAACAGAAATGTATGTAGATAGCAGATATTTCTGACATTCTTACAGGTTGTGTGTTAGGTTATGGGATAAAATCTCATCTGCACACCCACCGAGCAGAGAAAGGCACTGGCAGATGGGGATGGCCCAAAAAACACCCTGCCCCAGCTACCCCAGGCCCATCAAAAGCCCATCTCCACTTGGACAGAGGAGCACAGGCCGTGTGTGTGTGTGTCCCCTGGGAGCTCACGCTTGGCCTCGCTACTGGTTCGGGCCCTGGGCCATGGAGCAGCAGATGCCTCAGCTCCTTCAGGCTGCGGGATCCAGCATGGTACATTTTGCTCTAATGATTAGTACCAAGCCAGACACAGACAAGACACTCCCTGCTCTATGCATCTGATACGCAGCTGATGCAAGCCTGCAAAACTAAACCCAAAACAGCTTGACTAAAATATTTCTCAGTTAAAAAATTATTAAATAAAAATAGTCTTGATCAAAAAGGTTAATTATTTCTGCTAATCACCACTAGAAAAGTGGTTTTGAAAAAATATTGGAGTCCAATTTCCTGCATTGAACTTACCAAAGCACTGAACAGCTGCAGTGCTTAAACAACGTTGATGGTAAACCTTGTGCCACTGCTTCAAGCTTATAATATGTTGAGTATTTTGTACTGAGACAGAAAGAGATGCTCCAAGAACATAGCTAGCACCCAGAAATTCTTGATTTCTATCTAGACCCTTCTTGGCAGTGGGCAAGTCGCATAAAATCTCTCCTTTAGTATCCCTTTCTGTGAACAATAAGCAAATAGCATGGCACTAAAAAATTCAGGTTACTAGACTGCAGTGAAAATCAATCAGTGAATATTTGCTGTGAATTCTGAAAACGAAAAGGACATTTTCAGTCAGCTAGTCCTAAAATGACAGACACGGCACTAGCAACATGAAATACAGTGGGGAGGAGGAAGAAATAAAAAATAAATAAAAATTAAAAAAAATAATCAACTTCTATAAGCACTGGTAACAGTCGCACCCTATTTCCTTCATTCCTTCACCTATTTTATTTTTGTGCCAGGGACCAAAATAAAGCTTAAAATAAAGCGAGTCTACTTAAGAATTCAATTTATAAATAAAAAACCAGTGTAAACCTGTAACACATCTCCTGAAGGTAATTATCTGGAGAATTTATGAGAAACGTCTACTTGGTACATAAATGAATGCAACAGCGGTAATTAAATCAAACATATCTCAAGCACATTAATTATATATGATGTAAATTTTTCATTTCAAGTTAGATCAGGCTTACTGACTGCAACTGACTGAGATTTAAATATCTATAAATAAAGACTGTGAATTTAACTGTAAAATTTATCACCAAATTTTCTGTGCACTGCCACAGAGATGCAAGAGGTTAAGAACAGGAATATTTTATTTCCTTTAAATCAAACTGGACAGCACTTAAAATCAGGTGTTATAGTGAAGAGACATTGCAAGTAGAGAGAGCTGAGTTGCTCTTCATGTTGTAAGATTGTAAGGTCTTCCAGGTGCTAAGTAGCTGGCAGCAAGCTGAAGTGGTATGTTTTTTTGTTGTTTGAAATGGATGCTATATTTTTCAGCAAAACTGCATAATTTTTCAGTTTACAGGGTTGAGGACTGCCTGGGAAGTCCTACTTGCTGTATGTAGCCTCACTGAAGCAAATGGGCATCACAAAGAGGTCAGAAGATTCCTTGCAAATGTCCTAAAATATTATGGGAAACGCTTTTAAAGGCAGAGGGCAATTCAGCAGTTTCACAGCACTGCCTCAGGGCAGACCCAGATTCTCTTCACAGGCCAGGACACAGACTGATCCTTTTAATCCGCATATGCTGTCCATCTAATCTTGAAACTACTTTGGAAGGAAAACTGTCAGTGCCTTCAACAAGGGCTCTAAGGATGCCCACAAGCTTTGTCACCTCCTTTAATACATTTAAAATTTTAGTACTTTATCCTTTAAAAATTGCCTGAAAAAAAAGCAGGAAAACATAAAATCCTTCTTCTGATACGATTCAATAATGGTGCTTTATTAATCCTACTCAACTTGACAGTGGGGTGACAAAAAATAGAGAGAAGGCTGAAAAACCTTCCAAACTTAAGTTCTGCATTAACAATGCCATCTTACAACCCATTAAGAAATACCTGCAGAGTTCTCAAGAGATAGGACTGAAAAACCACAGACACAACCTGACGTTCAAAGAATGGCCCAAATCAGATTTGTTGAATTTTGTAAGGGATTAATTTCACCTCCTTTAAGCAATTTATTTTTCAATCCCAAGTAGACAAGAGGCAAGTTTAAGAGTTTGTTCCTGGAAGAAAGGATCAGATATTTCCTTCCAAAAGGTAATCAGACATCAATCCTATCTTCTCAGCTTTGTAATCCCAAAGGACTGGACTTCGACAGACCCATACCAGGCAGCATACAAACACAAACTAAATTCGCTTCCTGAAACGTCGGTCGGTATTTCACAAGGCAAACTTTGTGCACTGTGTCCATGGATAGCACTCAACTATGCAAGGTGCAAACTACAGATTGCCATCTCTGTGTGGTTTCTCAGCAGACAGCTTCAGACCTGAATGCACACGGAGATATGGAAAACATCTTGTATTTAAACTGGTTAGGATCAAAAGTTGTAGGCACACTAGCAGGCTGAATGAGGAAAACCTACAGAATAGTGCTGTGTACAGACAACCATGTTGTACAGAAAAAACTTACAAAGCCAAGGCTAACCATTCGTATTTCTGGAATGCTACACTGAAAACCAGTTCTGTGATGAAGTAACCTCAGTCTGACTAACTCCAGCTCCAATTATACCTTTCCTGAAAGTGGACTCCAAGGCCCATGCTACAAGACAAGCGAATCTTAAAGGTCCTCTATAGGCACAGAAGGGTCTGTTCTTGCAGTCCTCCCTTTGATTTGAGACCAATGTGGTATGAACCTGCACAGCACTTAGCTCTGCATGAGGCAAATACATAAACATTGCCAAAATCAAATTCTGATTATTTTGGGCTCATTTTAAGTGTACCTTGACAATGTACACTGCAGAGGTTTTCTAGGAAGACTGAATAGTTAGTTTAACACCAAGACTTTAGTCTGAAATACTTTTAACATGGAACAGTTTAAATATAGCATTGTGGAAAATGTTGTCAAAGTTTCTTGCTTTCTCCTTCTTGGCTCTAACTTCTGAAATATTTTAAGGACTGCTTTTCTGAATACAAGAGTTGTTTTACCATTCCATTACACAATTTTATGTACTTGTTCAGTGTTGAACAAAAGAAAACCCTAAAGATCAGAAATTTAGATTTCATGGAAGGTCATCAGGCACAAAGGGAGGAGGAAAAAGTACAGAATCTTCAAAAATGAATAATGAAATGTAAAAACAAGCTTGCACAAGGTTAATCAAGGTAAAGATACCATTTAGATCAACAAAATATCTAATTGCACTGATTTCATCATTTAGACTTCTTGGTTTTTGCTTATTTCAAGATGCTTCTAATGCCCTTTAGTCTAGAGCATCTTAAGATTTACTGCTTGAGAACAAGGCATCAATTTTAATTCCTGTAAACGCATCTTCATTGGACATTTGCATCTTTGGAGAGCTCCTTCATGTATTATTCAAAGGAAAATAGTTACATATATTCAATACAGAGGTCTCACTCAGTCTGTGGAGCCCAGAATTGCTTCTGTTCAGTTCCCAGGAATCAAGATCAGAATTCAGGCAGCAAACCAAACAAGTTCACAAGCAAAACCACAAGATCTTACTGAGTCCTCAGCTGGCATCTCAATCAGAACCAATGAACAGGTACAGAAACTGGAACAGGTACTGGAACAATTCACAAGCATAATTAGGGCAAGCTTTCTGGTTTCCTAGAAGAGTCTGGAAGAGCTGATCTTGATTTTAATAAAATAAAAACCTAAGAAGCTGGAAGTGGAAAAAAAAAATCAACATTTTTTAAACTGAATGATGGTATTGGTAAAAGGATTAACAGGCGTTAAGTTTAGTAAGGAAATTAGTTGGTTTTGCAACAGCTTTCAAATCTGGGGCTCTGGGGAAAGCAACAAAAATGTTTCAAGCCTAGCTGTTCTTAAAACATCAAATTTTTATGCACAGGATTATCTGAGACATCAGGAACTGGTGAAAACACACCAATTTCTGTAGAAGGGTATTCCTCTACACATTTCACCTTTCTCTCATTTTGAAAGGATGACTATACCTCATTTCTGAGTGAGGAAATTCTTGGAATGCTGTAAGGTTGAGAAAACACCATAACATACTCTTTGTTTTTATACTTTTTCCTAAGTGTTCCTGGCCAGAAACAGGACACTTGGATAATGGACTTTGACTAACACTGTAGCACTATTCTTGCAAGCTTCTGTTAATCAATGCAATTTTGTTAGATTTAGCAATTGCTACGGTAATGCAGGATATTTGCATATAGCTTACATTTAACTGACCAGCATTTAACTAGTCCACATTTTCACAACATGAAATTTTGAGAAATCTTTCTTCCCTCCTCAGGCTGAGATTTGGTCCAACACCCCTTCCTCTCTCTTCTCAGTCTCAACTTTCCTTGTTTTCACTGCACGTTATGCCTAGTCCTCAAATCCTATGGTAAGGCAATAGGTAGGGTAGGAGGGTGGGTTTATTACTGTGTACTTCTTCTACTGCTCTTTGCTTCCTGCATGTCTCCTTCCACTGCTCCTTCCTTATAATGCATTTTCTCTGTTCCAGGCTTCTGTTCCTCCATGGGCTGCAGTCTGTCAGGGCTGTCACCTTGGTGTGGATCCTCCAAGAGCTCTGATCTCTTGATGCAGCAGCCACTCTTTTAACTAAGTTCGAGCAGCAACACCATGTGCTTCCCTGACTGGCTGACATTTTGGTGCACGATGGGTTGTTTTATTCAATTTTAAGCCTGGCTGAAGTGGCTGGGACTGGTTTATATTGCAAGGTTTTGGTGGGATCTCTGCAGGGGGAGGCCGTAGCTGCCTTGTGCTGGGCACAGCCACTTCCTGCCAGCTCCAACAGGAGCCAGCTGGGCCGCACTGCCAAGATGGTGGCACCTCTGGGAAAACATGTTTAAGAAAGGGTAAATAAAAAGCTGTACAGCAGCTGTCAGAGAGAGGAGTGAGCACCAGCCCTGCAGCCCCCCAGGCCAGTGCAGCAGGAGGGCAGGAGGTGCTGCAGGCAGGCAGCAGCAGTTCCCCTGCAGGCTGTGCAGGGAGAGGCCCCTGGTGGAGCAGGCTGTCCCCCTGCAGCCCATGGGTCCCACATGGAGCAGATCTCCACGCTGCAGCCCCCCCACGGGTGGAGGAGCCCCCGGTGGAGCAGGCTGCTCCTGATGGAACAGACCCTGCTGTGGGAGGGATGCCATGCTGAAGCAGGGGAGAAGTGAGGAGGATGGCGCAGCCGGGACGAAGTGTTACAAACCCTGATTCCTCGTCCTGCCTGTGCTGCTCCGGAGAAGTTAGAAGTCAGGAATGAAGGAGTGAAGCTGAGCCTGAGAAGGAGCTGTGGGGAAGGTCTTTAGCCTTGTCTTTGCTTCTCAGCATTCCTCTCTATTTTTATAAATGACAAAACTTTAATTATTCCCAAGTCAGGTCTGCTTTGCCTGTGACAATAACTGGTACATGATTTCCCCTTTCTTTATCTAGACCCATAATCTTTTCACCTTATTTCTCCCCCATCCTGTTGAGGAGGGGGAATACAAGAGTAGCTGTGTGTGTGTGTGTGCAGCTGCAGCCAAGGTCCACCCACCTTACTGGCACAGGGCAGCTCATGATCTCTGTAGAGATGCTCCCTGGCCCCTTCGGTCCAGACCTGCATCACTGCCAGGGATTCAGCCACACAGGGGCTGGTCTCAGTTTTTGTCTTTTTTTTTTTTTTTTCTTTCTTAATTTCAACCTGTTCAGTTTCTCTTGTCCAATTAGGTCCCTCTGGATGGCAGCCCTGCCCTCCAGCAAACTGACCATGCTACCTGCTCCCAGTCACTGCCTGCTACAACACATCCCCAGAAATGTGTTCCAACAGGACCCACTCCAGGATTTTTTCCAGGGACAAAAGTAAGGCTAATCAGACTACAGTTGCCAGAAGTCCTTTTCTTTTGAAGATGGGGGCAACGCTTGCCTTTCTCAAATGGAGGGAGACCCTCCCCGATATGCAGGACCTTTCAAAGATGACAGAAAACAACCTTAAAAATCCTTCCAGATTAAAACCTTATTTCTAGAATACAGACAATATAAATGACTTCTGTGTAGTCACTAACCACCCAAAATGAAAAAAAAAAAAAGGAATACTGTTGTATTTGAACCGGAATAAATCATGATTGTTCACCTTCAGAAGTCATTTACTTTATCTGTTTTGATCTTATTTATCTTATTATTGTCCTGTTTTTCTACTGTGTAAAAAAAATTAATTACAATTTTAAACATTTTCATAAATTTAGCTATACTATTCCCTCTACAAGCTCTAGAAGCTTTAGGCCAAACTGGACAGCAAGATGTCCCAAGGTACAATTTGGATTGAAATTCAACATGGATAAATGCTGAGATAAACTAATTACATTGCTCATTCATTTATGTTGAAGCACTCTAATTCTATAGAGAAACGCACAGGATAAGAATCTGAGCAGAATGGATTTGCAGATTACACGTGCAAAATAGTACCCAGCATAATGCAGTCCACTCTTCCTTACTGCATAAGCAATTTCCATTCGTGTTCTCTCAGGCGTACTGTTCTATTTGTGACATGAACCAAATTATATTTCTATTCTCAATTAGTTAGAGATATGACAGTATTTTGCACCAAGCAGACCTCCTCCAAATTCCTTCATTTCCTTTGGGAATTATTTTGGACATTTTCCCCAATGTAAAATCATTCAGTAAGCAAAAAGAAAAGAGCAGAGCTGCTCTTGGAGACAACACCCAGGAAAATTGAGCAAAAGCAACATCAGCCTGCAAAACCGATTACTCCAAGCTTCAATTGTGGCCTTGACATTATTAATTTGCAAACACCCACTGCGCTGTTACATTGCCTCACAGAACCTGCATTCAGAAGACAGGCAGGAAACATGCCATGATCACAGCTCACAGAGCAGATGTGTCCTAACCCAGGTCATGCTCCATCATAAACCAAAGTTTCTTGTCAGACTGTCAGCCGCACGGTTTACAGCCCAGGTGAAAATAGTTCACATATACAGACAGGGGAAGAGGCTTCAAATTCTGAAAGAGAGAGGCTCATCCAACTGGAGCTTTCCTGGATCTCAAATCTACTTGAAAAGCAAGAAAGCCAAACTCCTTCTACACCATTCACTGGCTACCTGTGTAAAAAGGATGCTTAGATGTGTTACAATTTCTAACCAACATGGGAGAGGACAGCTAGCATTCAATACAGAATACATACTAACATGTTTAAAACACTAGTAAAGAACCATTCATTACACTGGGTCTACACCCCTCATTTAAAACCATGAATAATAAACAGACGCCCTGTTGAGAAGAAGCCCCTTGGGTATATGTTGTAAGATTTCAGCTTAGCATCTGAACTGTGTATTGGAAATCGCTAGTTACAATTATGACAAGGTCTCTGGTATTCTCCCAAATGCATACATGGTTCTCATCTTGCCTGCTACAGATTACATATTAATTCTAATTAGTACAAAGGAAAAGATAATGGAAGAAGTCAAGTGTTATAAATTACACAAATATTCTGCTGGAGAAGCTGGCAGCCCAAGGCTTGGACAGGTACACTCTGCTGGGTTAAAAACTGGCTGGACAGCCGGACCCACAGAGTGGTGATGAAAGGAACAAAATCCAGCTGCTGACCAGCCACCAGCGGTGTTCCCCTGGGATCAGTGTTGGGGCCCATCCTCTTTAATATCTTTATTGATGATTTGGATGAGGGAATTGAGTGCACCCTCAGCAAGTTTGCAGATGACACCAAGCTGGGGGGGAGTGTCAATCTGCTGGAGGGTAGGAAGGCTCTGCAACCTGGACAGGCTGGGTTGATGGGCAGAGGCCGATGGGATGAGGTTCAACATGGCTAAGTGCCGCGTCCTGCACTTTGGTCACAACAACCCCACGCAGCGCTACAGGCCTGGGGTAGAGCGGCTGGAAAGCTGTGCAGAGGAAAAGGATCTGGGGTGCTGGTTAATGCTCATGAACCAGCAGTGTGCCCAGGTGGCCAAGAAGGCCAACAACATCCTGGCCTGTATCAGGAATAGTGCAGCCAGCAGGAGCAGGGAGGTGATCGTCCCCTTGTACTCTGCTCTGGTGAGGCTGCACCTCGAGTACTGTGCTCAGTTTTGGGTCCCTCACTACAAGTAGGACATCGAGGCCCTGGTGCATGTCCAGAGAAGGGCTACAAAGCTGGAGAAGGGCCTGGAGCACAAGTCCCATGAGGAGCAGCTGAGGGAACTGGGGGTGTTTGGTCTGGAGAAGAGGAGGCTCGGGGGAGACCTTATTGCTCTCTACAGCTACCTGAAAGGAAGGTGTGAGGAGCTGGGGGTCAGCCTCTTCTCACAGGTAACTAGTGATGGAACTAGAGGGAATGGCCTCATGTTGTGCCAAGGGAAGTTCAGGCATTGGGACGGGTTGCCCAGGGAGGTGGTGGAGTCACCGTCCCTTGGGGTGTTTAAGGGAAGTTTGGACATGGTGCTTAGGGACATGGTTTAGTGGGTGGTATCTGTGGTAGGGGGATGGCTGCAACTTTGTTACTCAGACAACTCAAGAAAAGCTCAAATTCCTATGGGTTTCTGTTCTTTGCCAAACAGAACAATTTGTGATGAGTCCAGAGCTACACATGCAATGGTTGTCCAATACACAAATCTGCCTAGTCAAATGGCTACTGCCAAATTTACATGTAAAGAAGTTCAGCTCCTCTTTTTCTCAGTGTAGGTACTCAACTCATTTTCCTATTATCTGATCATTAATGTCAAGAAATATGAACGGATTTATTTATTTTTGAGATCTCTGCTTTTCTTCCAAACTTGGCTGAAACTTGTATAAATTTCTTTTTCTTTATAACATTGGGCTACAAAAAGAAAGGAAGGGGTGGGCATATTTAAGCACATCCCCTCCCCAGTGGATTAACTTCAGGCCTTTGACAAAAAAAGACCAACAATCAAACCGCACAGGTGGCATACCAAAAGCTCTACAATCACTAGTCATTCATACCTTGAGATGTTGTTTTACATAAAATGGTATCAATGTCCCTGTTCCTGTCATAAATGACACCTGTGGCATTTCTGATAAAAGTATTTATTGATTCCAGAGGCCTCCTAGCATCCGTGGTCACCTGCTCTGGTTTGAGTGTTTCAGTGTTCTTACTATTAGCAAGGTTTTCCCAAACTCTAGCCTGACTCTGCACTGCTTCAGTGGAAGCTGGTTACTCACACCATCCCTGTCAAACCAAGCACAGACTGCCCACCTTCTCTTTAGTGCAGCTGCACTATTTCAGTAACCTGCAAGGCCCTCCTCTTCTCTGGCTGAAACAATCCCCACCTGTCTCACTTTTCATAGCCTTCCCTACCCACCTAAGTGCTCGCTTCCAAACTCATTCCAATGCAGAGTGCAAACAGGACACAGCACCCACATCCTCTCCAGGAGCCCTTCATGCCTCTGCTAGGGCTACATTGCTGTACCCTCGGTACAGCCCTTGCCTTTCAGCAGCAATACCATACTGACAATTCCTCTCACACCGTGAATACCTGCAACCCACACAGACGGTTTCTGCAGACCTACTGCTTAGCCCGCTGCTCCCGTCCATCTCACCCTTGCCCCTGCTGAAGAGCAGCACCAGCCTTTCCCTTCACCCTCTGAAAACGCGTCATGATCGTTTTCTGTCCTCCAAAACACCGGTGTTGCCTCCCAGGCTGCTGCCTCTCCACTGAAGTTTTCACACCATTAATGAAAATATTGAGTATTACTCACAAAATCCTACAAAATCCTGATATAGATTTCCAATTCAGCACTGAGTTAATGGTATGTGGTTGCTCTTATTTCACTGACTTCCTCAGAAATGCTGAGAATGTAAGAACGGCTGAGAAAAGAATACTAAATTAAACATAAACAGCAAAACAAAACATCTCCATAGCAGATGCCTCTGCTTTTAGAACAAGGAGACTGTGAGAAACAAAGTAGTGTTTCTGCAATAGGAGGTGTTTTTGCAGTGGAAAATTCCACTAACCTTGCGGATTCAGAAGTGATTGTGCAGGCATGACAGCAGCACAGCAGTGAGGAGTATGTTAAGCAGGTAAGAGGAGGGTCCCACTGCCCCAAAATACAAAAAACAGAACAAGCAGTGTGAAATCAGTAAAAACGAAAATCATGGGCCCTCTAGTCAAGAGGGAAGAAGGGAAAAAAAAAAAAGGAAAAGAAGAAATTAAAGGTTGGTCAAATAAAATTGTACATACATGGTATAGTAATAATTGCCTAGTAGTTTGTAAACCTGTAGTACTCAGCCAATGAAGAAAGCATCAAGTAATAGGGAATATAAGGTTACGATAGGATGCCTGCCATTGCAATTGTGAATAAAATAGCTTCAAGAAGATCCTGTCTGAGAAAATTATTGAGATATTTCTCACAGAGACCTTTGTATCTCACAATTACCAGAGAAATATTATAAATAAATAAATAAATAAATGGCCAAAATAATCAATCACTAAAGGAATCACAGTCCTTGAAAAATTCCTCTCCAGGAAGCAGAATGAAAAATGCAGAAGACAATAGATTAATAAAAATGTATTGCCAAACCTTTACAATTCTTAAAAAAAAAAAAAGAGGAAAAAAGGAGAACTTACTAGAATTAGACTCTTTTCCACTTCTTTAACCTGCTTTTCAAAGTAAATCTCTTGCTTCAGCATTGACAAAGAACACATGCATCTCCTTAAGCTACTTAACCTTCTTCCAAAGTTCACAACCTCTGAAACCACCACATCATACCAATGTAAGGTCCATGTAGTTTTACATAGTGCTAAATGTGACAGAATACGGTGCATTCAATGTTTTAAAACTCCTACAGACTGAATCAGTCTTTCACTGTAACAACACACAGAGCTACCATTATTTCAGTACACCAATACTTGAAAGAAAAACACTAATTTATAACAAGAGGTAGCAGACTAAAAAAAAACCTTCTTCTGCCACTAATCAAGTTTCCACCAATGAAACAAAGTGAGAAAACAGAGACAAAATGCCACAGTGCAGGTCCAGCCAGTAAACCTTACCATAACGTATTTATCTGGTGCTGTGCTCCAGCAGTAAAACCCCCAGCTACTCACAGAGTACTAGTACGTGATACCACCAAGGGGCATTCTGGACTGCTAAGCTGTAATGAAGTACAACCTCCTCCACACATGACCTTGAACAGCGTCCTTTGAGGATGCTGAAAAAAAAGCAGCAGATCATTCTTCAAATCAAACATGAAATTCAGCATGACTACACAGTAATGTTAAACAGAAGAATCAACTTAGCTAACAAGGTCTTTTTTTCCCCTGAAAATGACCCACATGAAATATACAAAGGAAAAATACTGAGCAATTCAGTAGAAGAGTAAACCACAAGCTAGAAATTTTTTAAAAATGTACTGGGTCTGGCTGGAATGTTAACTTTCCCGGCAGCAGCCCATACAGTGCCGTACTCTGTACTTGTAGCTGGAACAGCAGTGTTATCACACCAGTGTTGTGTCTACTGCTGAGCAGCAGTGGCACAGCGTTGGGCCTTTCTCTAACCCTCCTAGGGGGTGGGCAAAAAGTGAGGAGAGAAACATCACTAGGGCAGCTGACCTAAACCAATCAAAGGGATATTCCATACCATGTGGTGTCACACTCAGCAATAAAAGGTGGAAACAGGAAGAAGAGGGGAGGGGTGGGCTCTCGTTGAGAAGACGTCGGTCCTCCTCTCGAACACCGGCTGCGTGCGTTGAGGCCTTGCTTCAAGGACGTGGTCAATCATCGCTCATTTGTGGGAAGTAGAGAGTAATTTCTTTCCTCTGCACTTCCATATAGCCTTCATTTATTTTGTTTGTTTGTTTTCCTCCCTTTTTCCCCTTTCCCTTTTATTTTCCCCTTAGTTAAGTTGTTTGGTTCATGGTAGTCTTTATTTAATTATTATAATTATTTCCCTTTAATTAAATTATCCTTATCTCAACCCGTGAGTTGTTCTTTGCTTTACTTCTCCCCCTCCTTATCTAAAGGAGGGGGAGTGAGAGAGCGGTTGTGGGGTTTAGCTGCCCAGCACGGTAAAACCACCACAAAAAAATAAATAAAAATAAAATCCCCTGAAATCCAGAGAAGCTGTGTTTTTAAACCAAAGGTTAGCACCAAACTCCTAACACACACACACACACACACAAATAATAAAAAAATAATCCTCAGCAGCAACCGAATGCCTTCCGATATGGCAGAATTTACAGCAGTCAATGTTTGTAGAAGCAATCCTTTCTCTTCATTTTATTGTAACACTGATATTTGACATTGTTGGATTGAAGAAAATAAACAAATTCTAGCCTTCTTGCTATGTAAGGTGGTCACATATACCAAAAGCATGTGGAAGGAGAGATGGAAAGGGAGATTAATAAAAGCACAAGTTGAAGGCTGGACATAATCCACTCATTTGTAAATAAACACTTTATATTGTTTACACATACCTGAAAACAACTGAAAATCTAAAGCAGAAGAAAGTTACGATGTCAATTTCTAAGCTAAATATTTCAAAATAAGAATTGGTACCTCTTAGAAAAGCTGTGAAAAGGCAATACTTAGTTTCCTTTCGTAGTCTACCTGAATTATCAGCTGAAAATAGCACTATATTTTAGGGAAAGGATAATTGTGGAGAAATTGTGCTGGTGTATACGGTAGATAAAAATGCTGGCTAGAGATGCACCAGTTATCATCATCCTGTGACAATAAAAAATGTCCACCACATTTTCATTTGTCAATTCAGATAATATCCAAGAAATCCAGACAAAATAGAGAAATAAATATTAAAAATAAATAAATCTAAATGGCATCTCTGTCCTAATAAGTCATGCTGATACATTCCTTTTGATGCTTTCAATTCTCTTTTGTGGCACTGAAAAGATAATACATGAGATCAGCCAAGTGTCTAGCAAACCTATTTATAACTGAGAAACAGATGAGTTTTGCTTTCTATAACCCACTGTTTTTCATTGTGTAGCAACTGGTTGATGCACAACTACTACTGATAGCAGGGATTCAAAATTATTTCAAACTTCTGTTGAAAAATGTCAAAAGAAAATACTTCAAAAAACACACAGAAGCAATCACTATGAAGTTCTGCATCTCTTCTAAAGTAATCATAAACACTATCCTGAAGAGCTCATCCATCTGTAAGAAATTGTTTGGGGCAAACAAAAGTGTTATCAGCTGCACGATCTCTTCATGAAGAGATCACTGCAATTGCAAAATGGTTAGTGCTGAAACTAAGAGAAGCCAAACTTAAGGCTTCTAATAACCTCCCTGAGTAATCAATTATTCAATTAATCCTAAATCAAGCTTCTGTATGAAAGAAAAAGCAAACAATGGAAAAGAAGTAGTCATGGTTTGGCATACAGTCCATTCAGAATTGCAAATGAAATGTTATTTTTTTAAAAGCATAACAATTTAAATCTACTTTTAGATACATGAATCCCAATTCTACACTTCATACAAAATTAACTCTTTAAGAATCCATATTGCACCAAAATTAACACAAGGGTTCACCAAAAACACGATCAAGAATGAGCTCATCATTATAAAACAAAATGCAGATGAATGCTATGGATCTACATGTAAGCAGTTCTGTGGAGAGGCCGTCACATTCATGAAGTATACCTGATGTTTTCACAAAACTTGATTCCTTTGGAACAGAAATACATAGGCATAAATAAAGCTTCATTTTCAATTACTATTTAGCAAAAAAATAAAACAAAGAACCAAACAAGTTTGTAAGATTTACAACGTATGCATAATACTGCAATGAAAAAAAAAAGCTACAATGAAATGGCCTGGAAGGTACTATTTTATTAGGCTGGTACATAAACATGTTGAAGTGATTAAACACTTCTTATTTCTCATCCATAACTTTTTAACCATTGACCAATTTTAAATTAATAAGGGCAAGAGTCTTAAAGACGGTACATTTTCTTTAAGCTTCATGGGCAATCCCAAATCATCTTCCCACTTGGGGAAACTCAAGCGCAAGTTTGGTAGCTGCTAGCAGGCCAACCTATGGGCATGATCTGGTCAACAATGCTGCACGTGTTCAGATTTACCTTATCCTCATCCTATCCTGTTTCTTAACCAATTTTCTGCTTTTTTTGGGAGACATGTAGATAGGATATGGGGAGTGGGATAAGAAAGAAATAGAGCAGTTTAAGAAAGGCAGTCTTCTGAAATCTTTCAAAAATCAGGTTCCATGTGACCCAGTCCTTGTATAATTTCTCAAGTTTTTTGTCTTCTCAGAAGCGCTCTGGAGATACACGACAGCTACATATTACAAAACAACTCCTCAAATCCTGTGCAAAAAGACATACAGAAGCTGTATTCATGAGCCATGTAAGGATTCTGCATGGGACACGTCCAAGACACAGAAAGGTCATTCAATCCCTGAGAAGTAATTGTGCTCATTCTCTAGGAAAGATACGTGTATTCCATTTGCCTAATGCAATTTTACTGATTATAGTTTTAGTACAAGGGATTCTACAGAAGGGTCCAAACAAACCAGAAGTTTAGCTCTTTCCCTGTGTACAGAATCAACCTACTCAGCAATCACTTCTTTGATGAACTATGGTCCTGCTTGGCATTACTCCAGGACTGATTTCTTCTCAGTTTTGCAACACTCTTATTGAACTTTTCTGGTTTCTGGCATTATAACCATACGAAGATGAACTGTGACAGAGAGCAAAATATCAAGTGTTGGAGAAATTTCACAAGCACTTCTCAAATACAGAAATGCAGATCTGAAAGTGACAATTCCTTGAACATGCAGTTTCCCATCCCAGTATTTAGAATATTTTGTAACCTATCCATACACTCATAAATATGATCTGATCAGGCAACAGTTTTTTTTTTTTTTTTTTTTTTAAATTTCCCCAAGTTTCATAAACTTCTATGTTAGAGGAGAACAATTTCTAGTTGTTCTCAAGAAGAAATTCCTTATTAATATAAAAATCACCTTAAACCAGCTATGCAGAATCCAAACTAACTAGTTTGTGGGGTTTGTGTTTGTGTTTTTTTTTTCTATGTTGTGTTTTTGTTTATAATATTACCCAATTCACTTCTTAACCAAAAACAAACAAACAAAAAATGATAGCAAATTCTTCCAGCAAGAATAGAATCAAAGCTACCTACATTATGAAAAGACAGACAGAAGAATGATAAAGTCACTTTGCTATCTGAAGCCTGAATTAAATTAAAAATTAAATATTAAATAATTAAATTAAAAAGCCTAATAAATAAGCATATTACCTAAGAAACAGCCTATCTAGCATGTTTTTCTCTTACAGATTCCTTTGGGTGGATGTTTTTTTTGCCAGTTACAAGCAAGTGTACAAAATCTTAAGAAGCTATCTTTCCTTTTGAGCTCACCTGCTTCTGAAACTTGTTTTCAACGTCTTACACTGTACCTTCAAAAAAATGAAAAATTAGAATACACAATTAGCCATAAATCATTGATGGCTACAGGTTGCATCTTGTTCTTAGCTACATCAATGCAAACATTGGGTTGAAAATGCCACTGATCAACTGAGCCATTCTGAATTTAAAAGAGAAAGTGTGAAAAGAGTATAATAAATCGCTTCCAATAAGAACTAAGAGTTACTTAAACAGATTTGTTTGAGAACAGTACCAAAAAGGAAATGTGGAAACTTGCTTCCAAAATAGCTTCCAAACAGCATATGGGCATATCCTTCAGAGATGTCCACAAAGCCACAATGACATCTCAGTTTAGTTCCCAAGTAAGCCTTTCAACAGTAACAAACACATGGATTAAATACTAAGGATAGACCTCCAGTTGGTTCTAAATATATGTAACTCCACAAAATTAAATATAGCTTTGCATCACTGACAGCTTTGTAGCAGAGCTACAAAGATGTAAATCAGCTGTCTCTAGATGTTTTTTCCTCATTAAAATTATGGCTTTTTCTACATTCTTGGTGCAAATGAAAATCTCTGTTAGGGGCTTAGCTAGTTACCCTAGAAACAGACAGTGAGCTCTGCTAAATTGAAGGATCTTTCGGACCCTTTCTGCTTCCCATTCATGTGCTGTTCCAGATTCCCAAGGATTTGTAATCCTGGGATACCCAGCAAGAAAATCCCACTTAGGGAAGCTAAATTCATAAAGAATGCCACTGATCGTACTCTTCACTTGCACTAATTTCCACCTCAGAGGTTTTGGATGTCACTGCTCAAATGCATGGCCTCAGCTGCTGTTCAGGGCTTCCACAATGCCACCCCCTGCTCTGCAATGCCATTCACTGCTCTGGAAGTGCTTATGGGCTGGTCTCCATGGGGCATTTCTGGGAGCTATTCTAGACCAAGCAATTAGTGGAAGTGTAAACAGAAGCATGCGACATGATAAATACTATCAAAATTAAGTAAATACTGCTTTAAACAAAAAAGGTAATCTCTTCCATGTAGAGAGGATTATCAAGTCATTACTTCTACTCTTACGCCCCCAGCATCAAAGCAGCAATGTCACCTTAATCTTTTTGGTTGCTCCACATATATATATATATTAAAAAAAAAAAAAAAAAGTAGAAGAGCATTTGGAAATATTTTTCATTACCTTTTTCCAGATACTGATAGCGCCTTGCACACAATACACAGAGAAGCCAAATCTTTGCACAAGCTTCAGTGAAATTAGCCAAATGTCACATGACTGATTTTTTTTTTTTTTTTTTTTTTTTTTTTTTTAAGAACAAGCCCCAGGCAGTAATCACTTCATTACATGTTTTGAATTTATTGAGAAACAAAAGCTAACATTAATCTTAAACCTTACTAGGTTCCTCAGAGTCACAAATCCTGCACCTGAGTTGTGTGTCCATTTGCTTGAGACTGCAAATGCATTTCCCTTCACTGTCTCAGTGATTTCTGGTTTGGATTATACAGACAGCAATAAACAACACTGGCAAATTTATTACCGAACAAAAAAATGCTGACAGTTCCCTGGCTGATTTTCCAATCACAATTAAAATTCATACAGAAGAATGGCTATTGCTGTACTGTGTTATGCATATACAGCTTAGTGGACGTGGACTTGAACACTTCTAAGATGTTGTCACTGAACTTCAGGCCGTAAAAATGTAGTGTGTCCTCAGTCTCCTCAAACTGCTAACACCAGTCAGGAGGAACACAGCAGTCAGGATGCACAACAGACAGGTTTCTCTCTGTTTCAGTGAGCAGGCTTCCACAAAACAAGCTATCACTGACACAGCCATGTGGGTCACCTCACCAGAGCGAGCAATCAACACGTGGCACATGGGGAGGGAAACCACGCTACCTTCTACACCCCACTTCACTGCTGCTCCAGTCCTGCAGGTCTGCATAAGTCTGGCGAATTAATGGACTTCACACAGCCTTGATAAGCAGCAGAAAGATCTCAAAGAGATAAAATATAACAGTATATGCTGCATCTCACTGATGGACACTACTTTCTGGGAGACTGCAGAGCTGTTCATATTCAAAGCTCAGGCTCTTCTTTGGTAAAATGGAAAAAAAAAAAAAAGGTTGAGGGAGGAAAGGAAGGAGAAACAGTATTTAAAATCTGTTAAATTATTAAATACTTGCAAGGAAAAAATAAACTGTTCCATTTTTAGTACATCCAGGAAATTAGTCAATTCAATGAGATGATGTACAATAATTTTCTCAATTCTGAGTATCACTGAAGCCACAACACCAGTCCTACAGGCGCAGTCACACCATTTGCAGGCATGATCATTCAGCAGAGTCAGGCTTGATGCCTCATTATGGTCTTTTGATCCTGTGCAAGCACAGGTTGTGATTGATTGCTCAAGAGGCTCCACTGCCCACTTCACACGCTGAAGGTATTATGGTGATGGGTAAAATGTGTAAGTGGGGTACATTAGACAGAATACCATGAAATTCAGGATCATTAAAGAGAATTCAGTAGTCTACAGAAGTAATGATAATCACTCTTCAATTAATAAAGAGCATTTGGCACAATGAAGGATTTTAAAAGCATAGAGAATATGACTCAGTGATACGAGACAATGAGAATCCTCGGAGCTAGAATGGCATCCTTTGAACCACCTACAGGGGCACAGAGAGAGAGGACCAAAGCAGCTGAAATAGCTAAAGACACTTTGCAATCATAAAAATTACTCTGCCTTTTCAGAATAAAAAGGAAAAAGTTACATACAAATGCACATCACATTATTGTCATAGCCAGCTGTGGCAACAAAAGAAACTCAGCTAGGAACGATGTTTTCCCCGAAGGGAGATGGTTACATCACAGACCCACGGGGCCTGTAGAGCATCTTTTGTTGATCTACATTAACTTCTGAATCCTATAAATCATTTCCAGTCAGAATACCTAGCAGTGTTTCCATTAATCCTGCATTACCATTACAATTTCTTGTCATGTTTACTATGATACAACAACCTTCAACTTCCTTGTTTTACCACTTCAAAAAAACTTAACTAACCCCCCTCCCACCCTGTATATTATTAGTACAGTGAGGGTACTTGTACAGTGTTCCCATTTTTTCCCTTAATCCCTTTTTACCCAGCCCATATTGCTCTGTGCCACTCACTGTGCTTCTATCTGATCCTGACAATTTAGGTCGACTTTTCTACATATTTCACTGTCCCTGTATGTTTTCAAAGGGGAAAGGCAAGTCGCACAAATTGTGGTCATGTTCAGAGTCACATCAAAGTCACATCATTGGTACAGGGCGCACTATTTAGACACATTCCTCTGACCTGCAAAGGTCAATAAATAAATAAATAAATAAATACAAAGCATGACCATATGCAATTCTGCTATGACCACCCGCTAGACAAGTGATGCCAACTTATCGAAATATACTAATGTATATTCCTAACCTTTTCCACAATCAAACTTTAAATATCAAGCTAATGCAGCTGGCGACAGAAAAAGACAAGGAATGCTGTTTCAACAGCTTAGCTAAAATGGAAAATAATTTACTCCATCACCACATGGCTGTGCTCATGTAAAAAACAGTATCAGAAAATTACATTTGATGAGAAACAAACAATACAAATTTAAGGGGAGGGGAGGGGAGGATCTGTTTACATCGTTTTCAAGGATGAAGTCATCCCTGATCATGAAATGCAAAGTCGGGTCAAAATCCCTCAGAAAGAGATTATTCAAATTAAGGACCACTCCCTACCATATTTTCGAGGTCCACGTACCACGGAGGATTGATTTCTCCAAAGGTGTACACCTTCCCTGGCTCCCTGAGAGGCTGTTTCACAGTCTGGTAGACCCCAGAGTTAAGCTGATTTTTCCAACGCCTGGTTTTTTCTTCCTGTTTCTCATCCCATCGCTCTCAGTTAAGCCCTCATTATCATGCACAGTTTTGTTTCCTGCTGCTTCTGTCAGGGGGCTGCAGGCTTTTCACCAAGATCCTTCCCCTTAATTAACAAAAGGGAAATAAGATTTCTGTCTGCTCAAAGTACTAAGAATAATCCCTACCCCTGGAACATCCTTGTGGTGTTTGTTTCAAGACAGGCAACCCATACCATAAGAAGCACACAACTGAGGCTGAGATCAGAAGTTTATAGGTTCATTTATAGCCAAAAACCTTAATGGTTCATCTCTGCCAGTCACCGAGCATCTCTGTCAGCGTGGCAGGGCAGCAGCAAACACCATCTTACTCCTGCCACACGCAAGCACGAACAGACATCATCCCAATACATTAAACATTATTAAAAAAAAATCCAAATACAAAAGTGCGGAAAGCTGGGCTCAGAGAACTGGAAGACTCTCCCCTGTTGTGGAGCACTGAAGCCAGCAGAAGAGCAGCCAGGCGCTGCCGAGTCGTTACCGTGAGGAGCCAAAGATCTACTCAGGCACCAGGCCGCTGGCTCCAAACTGAGGGCTGTGGCACAGCTCCGGGCACAACGAGGGAGCGCCTGCCAACTTCTAAGCTCTCAGGTCTTCCCATCAGCCCAGTCCGTGGTTCTCGCGCAGTTTCCAAGAGATAAAGTTATATGTTTTATGAAGCAGATGTTTCTAGATGAAATGCAGACCCGGAGACAGAAGCCCACTCGATTCTTCCCATGTGTCCTCCACAGCCACTCCCTCTGAGGTAAAACCCGCTATCCCATCACCTCCTGCCTGGGGAATGTGCCACACACACAGGGCACTTGTGAACAGGGCTCCATTTAGGAGAAGATTTAGCCTCCTCAGGACAAAAAGGAACAAGTGGACATAACAACGACGTAACTTAAAAGCCAGAGTCTGATGGGAGGGACGAGAAAAAAAAAAAAAAAAAGAAGAGGATTAAAAATCCTCACCACATACAACCCAAACACATTTAAAATACACGGTACCCACAGCAAAACAACAACAGATACACATTTAATTCTACATCTGGCGTATGTGAGATTACCTTCCAGACTTTGTCACAAGCGTGCGACACGTGGAGATGAACCAGAAGGATGACAATGCTATTACCTCTTGCCAGGAGAAATTCAATTTTCACATACTTCACTTTGGAAAAGGAAAAAAAAAGTAACTACCACAGCAGAAGGTTTCCTCTCAGGTATCTGGGGCTGAGACTGAAAGAATGACGATCATAAAGATAATTCTAGAAACGCAAACAGAAGCGCTGCTACCACCCTGAGTCCCCAGATGCAAAAACTTGCAACAATACCACTGACATCTCATAAAAAGCAGGCTGAAATCAGTGTTTTTTTCACTCCATTTTTGCTCCTGGCACTCAAATGCTTCCTCACAAGTGACAGTGTCAAAAACTTCATCAGTTCTCCGGGTCCGTGCCTGGTAAGATATGAAAACCTACAAGAACAGATCTGGGAGTAATTAAAAGAGAATTCAGAAACCACTGCCTGTGGGGAAAGCAATACCTTCAGCTGCTCTTCAGCAACAGAAGAGGATGACAAAACTTCACAGGTTTTAGTCTCTCCTCAGCAAAAATGGGTTCCAGATTTCCATCCTCAACCATTAATGTGCAATCCATCCTTTTTCCCTTTAGACAGGGCTTCAGATGGCAGACTTACTCTTTTTACAATAAAATCATGGTGGAGATCTTTAGGGGAATTTTCCCTCTCAGTAAAAGAAAGTTCATACTTCATAAATTTTGTTCTTAAAGGGCTGAGGTCATGGGATCTTAGGCTGACTTCAAAGGATTCAGTTAATAAACGAGCAAAAGAATGAACAGGCTTCAGAAATAATGTAAGTCTGAATATATAAAATTCACGTAAAATAGCAGGTCCCTTTTATACTGTATGCCAAGTCCTCATTATGTATTTAGCACTGGCAAACGTCACAGCAAATATGAGATAACTCAACTCACTGACATGCTGTGTCATCAAAACACACCAGATGGATGTTGCACTTACACAAAGTCACTTCCCTTCCTCGTTCCTCCCCTCCAAATAGGATGTAATTTTTAAAGAGCAATGACAGGTGCCAACATTGAAAATCCTGTGCCGATAATTACTTACTTACCTGAGCATAATCACTACTCCAATTACTTCAGTCAAAACTAATGGTAAAATCTGGTGTTGGTCCCGAAACCAGTTACAAAGCTGTACTGCTGCAGTATTTGCAAGGCTTTGGAAAGGCTTAGTTTTACCCCAGCGAAGACAGAATCACACACAACTGAAAGTTTCAGAGAAGTTTGATTTTTTCTAAATAATTTCTTCCCTGCCACCAACCTAACACACACTTCCCTCGGACTGACTGAACAGGTGGCTACTGGTACTTCTCTGCACTTTCAGCATCCCAATTTCTCCTCCTACAGAAAAAATAAAATTAACTAGACTCCTCCCTTCCCCATGTTCTTTCCCTTATCCTCATGCTGCTCTACTTTCCACCTCACCTTTAAAATACTGCCTCGAGACAGACCACACTGTCTGACCCCGCTTCCAAGACACAACATGTGTCTCCCTATTTGGGGACACCAGCAAGTGGCCTCCCCACTGGCTTCTAGTGAAACTGCAGCCATAAATCTCTGTTTTATATTCATCCTCTTCTCTACAAGCAGAGTCCCCGTCCTAAAACCCATTAGTGTTTCAAACAAGTCTTTCATGCTGTTCAAACTACATACGAATAATGACAATTACAGTGTACTACTTCATACTGACTTGGAAATCCGATGACATATTTACAAATGTCTTCTCTTTCTGCCATTGTCCCTCACAGATGCCTGGTAAAGACCAATGATATCCACACAAAGGCTTTGCAGGCTTTGTTGGATCCTTACTCAGAACCATTAAAACTGTGAGTTTTATCTGGATCATCAGATATGCCCACTGCTCAGCACCCTATCACAGCTAAAAACCCAACACAGAAAAGCTGTGGCTTGTCTGCTCTTACACCTTAATAACAGTGCTAGGTATTGCAGAAGGCCATAGCGCAGCAGGACTTGTGTTAAGCATCTGAGAGAGGTAAAGACTTCAACAAGTGGGATAAATAAAGTGACAGCTTACATGCATCTAGTTGGAAGAGGCCAATCTTTCAGGGGTGTCTGTCTGATTTTTTAAATACTCTAACCCTTAATAACAGTGACAGAGTATTATTTTAAAAAGAGTAATTTTTTTTTCGGTGTATTGCCAATATCTCTTTGCTGTTCATATGACTAGTAAACCTTCAGACTGACTTTGAAGGTATCTTAACAAAAAATATCTTCATCTTCCTTGTAACACACACAAAAAAAATATGAATTATCCAGTTACATTACGTTATCCTTGTAATTTAGCCCCCTGATTTCAGGTGTAAGACACCTTCAAAATAAAACAAAACAAAAAACCACCAAGCCACAAAACCAGTACAAATCCTTAAGTGTTTTGAATGTCTAGTGGCCCCCAAATAACTTTTTCTACAATGTCATGGCTCTTGGGCAGGAAGCTGAAAAAAGTCTTCCTTTTTCAAGCATTTTCTTCTTACTAAAAAAAGGAAGTCTTACTTTAATAGTGTTTGTGCTATTCCGTAACCTGGAGGGTATCTACTGAATGCTTATAAACCTGCACCATGGAGACTGTGGAGACTGATGTTTAAAAAATGTCAATTAAGAGACAAATATGCAGATCGCTGACGATCAAAATTGAGTTTGACCTGCTTTGGTTTCAACCTAGTTACATGCCGGAAAAAAATATCTATATACATGTATATAATCTTTGTGCCTTTACCTCAGAAGTCATTATCTTCATAGTTAGAGATGCTGAAGAAAAACTATGTTCAACAGAACACAAATCTGCATACAAAAAATGCCAGATCCCAAAACTGCCTGTGTTCCACGCAGAAATACACTCTCCACTGGAATTTTAATTTCTGAGAAATCACCAAAAGGTAACATTTTTGAAGTAAAGAACCTATTACTTATTTGAAAATTTACTATACTAACTGCATAAAAGCTATGGTTTTGCTTTTAGTATATAGTTTTAATTCAACTGTAATTCCACATTGCCATTCAGTTCAAAATTCTTGTATGGACTACCAGGGGATAATTCATCCTACCAGTGGCTACGCTGATCTCATCTAAGAAACATTTTGGAATTTGCTGGTAAAGGACAACTAACGACTAGATCCCTGAGGGCTTCATAACCAATGCACCAGAGGACACGAGGTGATGTTCCATGCTACTGGGGTAAACCACAGAGTAACCTCACACATTTCTGAGACTTTTTGATCTAATGTAAGCAGTGATACATTCAGCCAATATACATCACAATATTTTTTTAATTATCCTGCTTTGTAGCTTACTTATTTAGACTTCCATGAGACATAAATTTTATATTCAAGATACTGAGATAGGTCAATGGCTGCGAACCATTGACCAGAAATAATGAGATCAGCATCTAACTAGAAATAATAGTTCTTTTTAATAGAGTAGTTGGAAGTGTATCCAGAACAAGTTTTGATGAATTGTACACCAAACTGTTAAATGTGTGTAACTGCTGAAACACAGATGTGTTTTCTGTAGCCTTAATTACATCTAAATTTACGTTCAGAACCAGCTTGGCCTAACTTGAAATTCAGTCATTCAGTCTTTACAGTTTTCTTAAATGAAGAAATAAAAAGACATCCGAGCGTGCGTTAAGCTCATTAACAGAGTGTACCCTCCCGGTGAGTAAAGACAGAAGAGTGGACTCACGTGTCAACTTCACCTACAAGTGAAACTGCTGATGCCAAAACCATCACGGCCCAACGGGTGCCGCAATCGAAACGCAGCGGGAGAAAACTGCATGGCTCCTGCAAGACTTTGAAACAGGGCTGAATCGATCAGACTAGTTGTCATCAGCAAGAAGGCTGAACGCTAGGAAGTCCAGGTGTTAAAATTCAGGCAGAAACATGAGTGCTAAGGGCAGAGCAGGCCCCTCCAGCGATGCCCAGGTCACTGCTAGGAGCGCAGCAGCTCCATTACCTCTCCCGCTGCCCTCGCCGTGGGAGCGCGTTCCTGCAGGAAGAAGCTTTCAAGGACTTTGGGATTTGCTCATTGTTATGTTGTTATGAAATAAAATTAAGCATGCCAAAATCTGAATGATGTCATGGCAATCCAGTAAGTGGATTACATTAATCATTTATCAGCAAGGCCAGATAATTCTTGAGCGAGAGCAGAACCCTGAGCTCACCCCTATTTATCACTCCCAGACAAAAGGCACTACAGCTGAGGATATCAAAAATACAAATAAAGCACATGGAAAGGGTATTTAAAATGCCCACTGAAATGTACCGAAGTTACAGAGCTCCAGACTGGCTTCACATAACATCTTTTATTTAACACAGAACATCTGCATTTCTGTCAGGTCACCACAAAATTATTAGGGGAGATTTTCTTCATCAGCTAAAAGGTAACCGCACAACATGCAATCAGGAGGAAAGCTGCTTAGTAAACCTTTAGTTTTTTAAAAACGGTGATCAAATTGTGAAACTGCTGCAACGTAATCTGACACAAAAACAATTTCTGTATTTCTGGGGGTTCCTTTTCTCTCTTTTTATTGTCTTAAAAATCCAATTAAAAAAAAAAAAAGGCAGACAACTGCCAGGTCACTGGTTAAGATGATACAGCTGCGTTTCAGGCTGGATGGAGTGACCACGGTACGAGGGACCTGCTCGGCAGAGCCCGTGGGAAGGTGACCATTGTTCCCAGCACCGCGAGCTGCCAGACCACCACGGGGCAGAGGGAGGCCAGCCTCCACCAGCCCTGCCTCCTGCTGCCTGGGCTGCGAGCAGAACCGTGCGCAGAGCATCACTTTTTGGAGACCCTCGAGAAGCGGTACCTCGGTTTCGTAATTTGGGAGGCGAGGGAGCCAAGCCGGGTATATGCATCGCATGCACAACTTCTGCCTCAGTCACCCAGTTTGAGCAGGGTGTAGATCAGATGGCGTTCGGGGATCCTTTCCAACTTAAATTATTCCTGGGATCATAAAAGAGCTGGTGTGAGAAAGCTGTTAAGAGAAAATAAAAACCCCACAGCTCCCCACGCACGTCCCGCAGAACGGGCCAACTTGCCCCTCCAGGAGCGGAGGCAGCACCTGCCCTCCCAAAACTCTGGATTTAAAGCCTGTTACCTAAAACCTTGTTTTTATATCAGCCTAGGGAAGACCTAGAACAAGAACTTCTAACCTCCGCTTCCTCCTGTACCAGTGTCCGGATGTGTTTTTAGATATTACTGTCAGTTTATTCTTGGAAAATACATTTCTAATTTATATTTATTTGGTCTAAGAGTTATATTTAAGACTACAGAAGCACCCAAACATGATCAAAATCCCATCAGAATATGCATTATACGAATGCACAGTAACAGTAAAACTATCGTCAAGAATAGCAGCTCTCATATCAGAATGAATTAAACAAAAAATGGTAAATAAAACCTAAGCACGTTAGAAAGCAAAATCATGTTCATGCTTTCAATTTTCCATTATGTCCTGATTTTTTTTTCTTCTGCCTCATTTAAAAACAGTTTTTATTATCCAGTCCCTAAATTCCTGCTCACCACAATATCCACTGCTCTGTGAGCAAAATGTTTTTTGTTGGAACAAAAGTTCTGAATGACCACCAAAAGCGGAACGATCAGAAACCTTCTCTCCTACGTGCAAAAATGAAAATAACTGCAAAGAAATAAAATGATTTATCCAGATCAATTCAGGGTACTCAAACTTCATCTCCTAGGTATCAACCCAGCACCGCTATCACATATACATAAAAGTGGTTCTTCCCCTTGCATACATCACTAGCATGGAAAAAAATAAAGTAACAGCGAGTGAATTGGTAAAAAGCAGGGTAATTGCTCAGTTGATCTTGGTATCAGATGGCCAAGTCCATGGCTCTGCTGCCCTGATGTTTTCCTGATCTGTGCTCACCTTTTACAATTGAAAGTTTAAATACCAAAATCAGTACGGATGCTCTTGATGCTTAAAAATCATGGACACAGAGGTTCAGAAAAGTTTAGTAAGTCAGTAAAAGAAACTACCATTAAAGGGATTCCGCCAAACATTCCAGGGACGTGCTCTAATCTGTCACATTTGCCAACAGATTTCTGATGATGTCCCTCACTCCTAACTCTCAAATACTCTTTATGTGTATGATAAGGTGGTCTTCTTAAACTTACAGAGCTTAATTTTTATTGAATTCCTCATAAAAAAAAAATATATAACTGCTGGCTTTTGAGCAAGATTTCATAGACATGAGCCCTTCCCCCCTACTGTCATATATTCTTGGATTATCTGTTTCATCTAAAAAGAATTTAGAACATCCCTTTTCTTTTTTTTTAATGATTCTGAACTCATTGTCTAAATTTGTCAGATCGTCTTGTCCTTTTGCTGGATGACAGGAAAAACAGAAGCTCCTACTACGGCGTACCTCACCTAGACTTTTTATTGCTTTACATACTTGTAATCCATTTCTTTCACTAGTTTCTTTTATGATGTACAAAACCCCACTGCTTATCAACAAGCGATTCTTTATACAGTCTTGTTAGACAGAATATTCTTGCAGTAATGTCTGAAATTAGCCTGAACAAAGCATAGGAAGTAGCCTGTAGCATACAGTACATAGGACATGACTATGTAGACATAGTCCTGTGAAGACAAAATGGACTAGATGGACATAACAGAGCTGCGCACCACTTTCCCAATGGCATCTCCCTACTGTCTCCTTGGAAATTTGACTCCTATTTCCTCCGATGTCCTGATATCGCCCTGATGCCAGGACGGACCCTCTCCAACAGGAAGGGTCTGGTCTCACCCTACAGCACTGCGGTGCCCTGAACTAAGTCCTCTGCCACCTACAGCTGCTCCTCATTTTACTTCCTATATGTATAGGAAGCGTTGTTCAGATTTAGGACAGGTACCACTTTACACTTGCAGATGTGAAAGCAGCAAAAAAAAAAAAAAATGTTTCCATATGCCCCTTCAGTAAAACAAGAAACATACAGATTTTTTTTTTTTTTTTTTTTAGAAAAACACAGTGTCATGCATTGGAAACAGAAAAACACTATCACAGTGCTCTGAGCAGCTGGCTTATCAAACCAGTCAATACAATGAAGCAAAACCAATCAATCTGTTTTTCAGAAACCTTTAACCCTATGCAATATGTATTACACATAATCTATTAGAAATAATGAGCAGAGGGCCACCTGCTAGACCTCTCATTAAGTAGGAATCTTCATCTTCTGTAAAATGAGAAAAACATATCTAAAAATGCATTACCAGAACATCGATGATTGACTTAAACCGCCAGTAATAGGATATTGTTCAAAGTTAAGCCTCAATTAATCAAGCTGCATAGCCTATGGACAATGTGAATTAAACTATCTGAACTGCCTCTATTTCTTTTTCATTTTTAGTGGAAAAGGTCTGATTCTTCTAATTCATAACCTAGCGTAAACCCAGAACTGCTACAATCAACAGCCATCAAATTGTGTGCTGAGGGAAAAAATTATGAACCTAATCTTGAAGTGTCTAGGCAAACAGACGCACATTGAATGTTTGAGCTCTTAGTTTGATTTTCCTTTATTTTGTTTACTTGATGACTCCAAAGTTTATTGGTATTTTTTTTTAAGCGATCATTAGCTTTGGATACTAACCCTGAACTTACTTTGAAGATGCAGTAAAACCCCCAAACCAACCTAGGGTGTACCTGCCTGGGTAGATTTACTACTCCATTTTCCTGATTTTGTTTGCCATAAACACTACTGCACACTGAGACACCCTCTAGCCAAACAACTAGAACACAGCAAGTGACTATCCTTATTGACCTATGAAAAACACAAAGAAAGAAGCTGAAGAAGAGCTTCCTTCCATTTCTTCACACCTACTTGTCTTTCATGCAGCTGCAGATTCATAGGCATTGTTTATAAAAAGTGAAAGTTACCTGTGTTTTAGTGACGGACATAATTCTCACACTGCAGGCTTTTTAAGCTTAAGAATGCAAACATCGTATACGGCTGTGGCTTAAAATGATATTGGAGAAGTCAGAATCCAGTTCCTTGCTCAGTTAAAGTCCATCTGCATATGATCGCTTGCTTCTGATCGGTGTTGTTTATCAGAGAAATCAAACATTAGCCTCAAAATTAGCAGTCCCTGATCCGAAAGCACTACGGATCCTCGATAACTGCACACAGCAAAGAGAATGTTCAGGCTTATTTCCAAAAACCCACACCCACTCTCCCTGCCCCACATGCACAAAGGTACATCGGACGATACCAAGATCTCCACCCTGGCATCCGTCACACCACCACATCCAGCATCGCAGAGCACCTTCGGAAGCATTACTTCCTATTGTGTGAACGCATGCAGACAGCCTTTAACACATTAAAAAAAAAAAAAAAAAAAAAAAAAAGGAATGCATTTTTAGCGTTGCCCAGATGTACAGAACCGCTAGCTTACCACGAAGGGATGCTTGAGAGTATGGGTATTCATATAATGATGTGTGTATTGTTAAGCCAAGTAATTGTGAACATTACTTCATCTGAAGGAGCCGGGCAGAGTTACACTGTGTAGATCTGGTGGCTCTCCCCCGACACACCGAAGCACCTGCAGGCACCAACCCACCTCCCCAGCACCCTCGCATCTCGCAACCCCAGGGCCCGGCTGCGAGCATCCGAGAGGTTGGCCTGCCGGGAGGGAGGCAGCCCCGCAGCACCATTTGCGTTGCAAGCCAGGCTCTCCCTCGCTGTTTCAGCAGAGACTCACAATTTCCCAGCACAAATCTGCGCAGAGGCACGGCCACCAGCTCCTCTCCCCCCAGCGCTGCTCTCCTTCCCCTCCCCGCCGCCCAAGCAAGAAGCACAGACGCACCTCGATTTATTCTTTTTTTTTTTTAATATTTTTTTGGTCGTTTTTTGTCTTTTTTTTTTTTTTTTTTTTTAATCCCTTCACCCCACCGGGATGTTAACACCTGGGGAACACACTCACGCACTCACACACACACACACTCTCTCTCTTTGTCACCGCCGGCTGGCTCCAAGGCAGGTGCCGCCGCCTCCGTTGCCGACAGCACCCCCCCAAAAAAAAAAATAAATACATATCTATACAAATATATAGATAAAATAAACAAATAAACGGAGATGCTGCGGTTTCTGCAGCCCAGGCCACCCCCCAGCCCCGCGGGGAGGCGGATTTCTCTATCCCCCCCCCATCCCCGGTGCAGCACCGCCGGTCCCCGTGCCCTGCCCTGCCCTGCCCTGTCCAGCCCTGCCCCAGCCTCCCCCTCCCGCGGCCGGGCCCCAGCGGGCACCGGCAGCCGGTGAAAGCCGAGGCCGCTCCGTGGGGCTCCCCCCGGCCCCGAGCTGCACCCCCGGAGCGCTGCCCCCTTCGCCTCCCCGCCGCCGCCCCGCACCTCTCCTCCCGCCGCCGCCGCCGCCGCCGCCGCCTCCGGAGCCGCCACCATCTTCCCCCGGCCGCCGCCAGCACCGCCCGGCCCGGCACGGCCCGGCACGGCCCCTCCCGCCGCCCGGCTCCGCGCCGCCCTCCGCGTCAGAGCGCCCGCCGCCGCCCCCGGCCCGGCCGCCATGACGGGCCGGGGCCGGGGCCGGGGCCGGGGCCGGGGCCGGGGCCGAGTGGGGGAGGCGGCTGAGGGGCCGGAGATGGCGGCCCCCGGGTGCCCAGCCCCTGGGTGTCGTCGCCCCGCGGGCACGGCTGGCGGTACCTGCGGCTCGTCCCTCCGCAGGGATTGTGGTCTCCGCTCCGTGCAGCGCAGGGCAGCTGCGGTGGCCGGTCTGCCTCCGTGCTGCTCCCCAAAATCCTCACGGGAGCGGCTGGGCTCCCGTGGTGCTCAAGGCAAGGTGCCCCCGGTGACCAGTGCACCGACCGAAGGAGCACGCAGCTTTAGCTGCAGCCGCACTGATACCTAATCAAAGTTGTCCATTAAAAAAAAAAAAGGAGGGGAGACATCTTAAGGTGCCTAACCAGTAACGCAGAATTAGAGTGTTTCCGTCCTAAAGCGGTGCATTTTGGTAGCACTGCAAATTTGCCTCTTCCCAGAGAATGCGATGAGCAGCTGTGATGTGCTGAGGCGTACCCCGGTGCACGCTGCCTTTAGTAGCTGCAGCACGTACGTGGTGTCATAGTCACTATCGTAGTCACCGTGACAGCGTGGCGTTACTTTGGGATTTAGTCCCCTCCGCTGCCTTCCAAAAACATGCCCCAAAGAAACTCGCAGGCTCTCGGTAGTAGCATGGGGCCTGTGGCGCACATCAGCCACTCGGCAGGCACAACTCTGCTTCCATGTCCTAGTCAAAACGCTGCAGTACTCCACCAGTGCGAACTTTGAAGAGGAGAGTACGAAAATACGCATTGTTAAAGAAATAAAAAAGTGTGACTTCTGCTGTTTAGACAACTGCTACCCTTTCCTCTATTTTTATCACATTGCAACACTTACTCTTTTTTTTTTTTTTTTTTTTTTTTTTTTCCTTCTCCATTGCTAATAGCTTTTATTTATCGTTGTTGTCCTTTCTCATCCTGGAGACATCTTCCAGCCTGATAACTTCTGAAGTAAAAATAAAACCCGGAGGAGATCTCTGCACCTTCTTTTCTGCAACCCTGTTATATGGCCCTGCTTGAGACCCCAGGTGTCAATGCAGCAGGTTCAGAATGTGCATGAGAGACATCCAGAGCTGTTCGTTCCTGAATGGTTGCACTAGGTAAAACACTTTAGTTATGATTGACTTCCTTCTTTCTGTCCTCCATCTCAAAATAATCAAGCAGTTAAGACCTGAATATGCTCTACCCTCCTTTAAGAGGGAGATTTGGCTGGCTGAGCTCTAGGGGTCCCTCCCAACCTATCTTATTCTGCTAAAGTCTTACAGTTTTAAAAGACTAATAATAGCAGTCTTCATGATTGCTAAATTACGTCCAAGAAGTATGCAGTATTATAAATCCATTTTTCTCCCAGAGCTCCATTTTTTCCCCATTTGTTTCACCGCTCATCGTGACAGGTCTTCTAGGGCACAAGTTACTTGTGAACCTGAAGAGATGCTACTGTTAACACAACAGTATTAGTGTGCTAGCATTAAGCACTGACTGTCCAGCTTGTACATGTTATTGGTTGGATAATTATTTATGTCAATATTTTTCTCCTTCAATTTTTACAATTTAAATGCTGGAAATTATGGTCTGTTTATTTTAGAAATTAAGCCTTACTTTAGGCAACACAGTTTTGCTCTTGCTCTTTTTGAAAACGTAGAAACACTTCTAGAGCTTTGTAAAACCACACTTAGATGTAATTAATCTCCTGGGCAAGTGTAAAATGCCCTTTTAAAACTGACCAGGTCACATTTAAAGGTAGTAAGTAAAACCTAGCCAAAACACCGGTGTCACAAGTTCCATGAAAAACCTGCAAAATTTATTAAATGAAGTAAGTCTAAGCATGGATGTATACAATTTGCAGACATTAAGTTGTAACATTGTAAGAGTGACAGTTTTCTAAATCATTTTGGTGATCTGTAAAAAATGCAATCAACCAGATTCTGAAATATTCAGACACTTCAGTTATATAAACAGTGCTATTAACACTGAACTGATTTTTCATTGTATATGCTCCCCCCTCCCCCCAGTATTTCAATTTATAGACAAGCATTTACATCATTCCATGTATCAATGGCTTTTGAGGCTCATTCGGCATAAGCCACTGCGTGGGAGTGCCAGTAAAGCATCTCTTTCACAGGGAAGAGCCTGGTCTGGACATCTAATTAACTGGGCCTGGATATTTCAAACGGGAAGAAATTGTGTTGAAGGCTTTTTTTTTTTTTTTTTCCTTAAAAAAAAAAAAAAAAGAAAGAAAAAGAAAGAAAAAACAACCTTCTGTAAAGTACATTAATTGGATTCAGCATGTCTACATTCCACCTCTATGCATATATCCATTAGCCTACATAAAAACCTTGGCAGTAGCAGCTCAGACATTTTTTTTACTACCTTGCTGTACTAATCTAGTCAGCCTGAATGTATTTTCAGGATCTAGAAATTGCAATGATCTTAGGTTCAGCCTTGGGCCGAAGGCAAAATAGCTCTCCCAGACTGAAAAGACCAGTGTAAGCTTGACATGGTTTTAAGGTCAGATAGCTCAAGATCCACTAGGGACAGAAATGAGTGCTTTTTGCTGTCTGAAAGCTTGGAATTACAGCTTTTATATGTCAAAAAACATTAAGCTCTGACTAGTGTTTGTGAAGTACCTGCTGCTAGAAAGCACAGACTGATTCAGAGGTGCTTCCTGATGTTAAGGGAGGTGCCATTCAGAACTGGAAATGTTTCCAAATTCTGATGCTGGACCAATGAGTGCATTTTAATTTTACTTTGTTGTTGTTGTTTGTTTGTTTGTTTATTTTTCTGAAAAGAGAAACGTTCAATGTAACTTCTTTTCCTTTGCAACATCCAGGTCCAGTTAATAAGAACACAGTTTTACTGATAAAGTCTCCCACACATTCTATCCTCTTGCTTACTTTGGTCTAAAATAGGTATGTCAGAAATGCAGAGTCACAGCTAGTTTCCAAGGATGGGAGTCACCAGTATCATCATTTATTCTGATTTCCTGTATAACACATGGATAAAATTTCACCCAGTTTTGTCTCTACCAAGTCTGCCACTAATCTGCACTAAAAACACTTAGGTTCCTTGGGAATATTTGTTCATAAGTTAGTTTCTCGTGTCAGGGAACGATAACACCTTCAAGTCATCCTGACACCAGACAGATAGCCTCTTCATTGATCAGGATTAAATATCTCTTGAATCCTCTCGGTCCTATTTCAAGTATTAGTCTTTGCTCCCAAAAAGTTGACTGAAAATTCCTACAAAGCTTATTTTCTGATGATGCCTGTCATTCCAGTGGGGCAAGCATCCCAGATACTGCAACAGAAGAGTGCACTTCTCTTGGGTTGCAATTATCGCAGCCTGCCTACCTGTAGGAACAGGTTGTCCCTTTCCTAATATTTCAACAATCTGAGGGAACAATATAGCACTAGCTATGCTTTGAAGCATTTATTTTGCCTGAGGGACTACATACATAAATATTTCATTAATTTAAATTATAAAGAATGCAGCATCATCTAATGAAGAGGCCTTTAAATAGACAGATGGCAAGGAGAAAACTCTTCAGGGTATAATAGAAGAAAACATCTGTGCCCTCTGGAACACTAGGCAATAGACCTCATAACAGAATAAATGCCCCCCTGCCCCGCAAACCTGAAAATCTGAGATAGAATAAAATTAAAAATCATCACTAATCAGTCATATGGGTAATATCACATATGGTAGTATTTGGGGAATTCAGCAGCAACACATTGAAGTAGGCAGTTTTGTAAGTACAGAGAAATGTTAAAGGGCTGTGATCTACTTGAAGGTCACCCTCAACTTACTATCCCTTTTTTTTTTTTTTTTTTCTTTTGACACAATGTAGAGAATTTTGCTTCAACTCTTCCCCTTCAGTAGTGAATCAATTACTATTCCTGCAGTTTGGACAGGTTTTTCTGAGACATGAACATAGATAAAGCAACCGAGTTGATGATGGTTCTTTACATAGAACTGCTAAATAAAGCCATAGTGTGTCTTTTTCCAAAAGGCTGTAACAGTTTAAAGGCGGTTTGAGAAAACACTCTGTGTCTTATAGCTTATGTTATACATTCCAGCTATGACATAAACACTCTAGAACATTTAATGACTACAGTGATGGAAAATAAAACATATTTTTTCAGGTGTAACAGTCAGAAGAACTGTCTGTGTAATGAGTACAAAACACATTTATTTATAATCATATTGAAGAATTTATCTACATTAAATACCTTTTTTTGTTTGTTAGTTTTGCTTTGTTTTGTATTTTGGCTGCTTTTTCTCAGAGCAGCCTTGAACAAAGTGGGATATTTACTGAAGCCCATGAATTCAGAGATTGTTATCTTGCACTTGGCACACCCAGATGAGGTTTTTCATATTTGTTCCCACTGGCATACAAGGGAATCTCTAATGAAACCTACAGATCAGGAACCTCACAGAAGGAGCAGAAAGATTAAATTAAGTATGGCAGCTGCCCTGGTAGTTTTAACCTCAGAGGTCTTTAGCAGGTTAGACTAGCCAGCACTTGGAAGTGGTGGGTAAGGGAGCATAGGGAGCCTGGAGAAGACTGAACCTTTGCTCCTCCTCAGCTACCTCCATCCGCAGGACTTCTATGACACGAGCAATTTCCATCTGAATATCATTTGTGTTGATCTTATTAGCAAGGACATTTCAATGCATTTAATGCAAATTAGCAAGGACATTTCATTTGTAATTCTCTGACTTCCCATTTTCTAGGCCTTTCCTTCCAGACCTTCAGATGCCCCAAAAAGACCTTACTCCCTGAGCAATCTCCTCCAGCATGCTGCCCAAGTGAACCCAATAGCTCCACTGCAGCTTTCAGGTGGTAATTTACCTGCTTATGAGATCCTCATAGCAGATGGGGCAATTCAGCACTACCTTGCTCTTCACTGCCTAAGACCTATCAGCAGATGGAGTTGGGCATTGCTAGTCACCCAAATGAGTTTCTCAAACAGCGACTCTGAGGAGTCCCAGCCTGTGGCTCATATTCACTTATCCAGCAGGAAAAACAAACAAGCAAACAAACAAAACAGTCAGAGGAGGCATTCTAGGCTATGTGTCTTCTGGCAGCATGATGTTGCCAGTAGCTTCACCTCTGTTTCATCAGCAAGCTGTTTCTGAGGCGTCTCCAGGAAAGGGCACAAAGGGAGTTTAAAGCCTCATTCAGAGAACGCAGCAGCGCTGTTGGGTTTGCAAGGCTGAAGGAAGCAGAGGATTTGGCAGGGTCAGTGCCTGTTCCATCTGTTGGTGAAGTACTCAAAATGCCTTGCCAAGGACGCTTGCAGGTAGTGCAGAGAGTAGGAGTGTTTGTTTTGCAGACTGCAAAAGGAAAAAAAGAAAGTATAATTCATCTGAACACTGGATTTTTTTTTCTTTATTGTAATTTTTTGTCACCTCAGCAACAAGCCCAAAGGCTCCATATCTTCTGGGCCTTTTCCTGGAGCTGGGTACTGCCTGCACAGAAGGGCTAATGCCGTAGAAACCAGCCACAAAAAAAAAAAAAAAAAAAAAAAAAAAAAAAAAATAGAAAAAAGCAGTCTATATATAATAGCTCCAGTGTTGTTTTTTTTTTTTTTTTTTTTAATCCGTAGCCTGCTGCCTGCAACTCTAGGTTTTACACTAATGACTTGGCACTTGCATCCTTTACAGTGGTTTTGTCCTTTCATTTCAGCAAGTGGAAAGATCCTCAGCGGAGGCACTTGCATCAGAGGAGCCAAGCAGAGACAGCGAAAAGAGATATTCCCAGTAGAGGATCACTGGGATATCTAAATCCCTTCCAGCAGCAATCTATTGGATCCAAGAGGGCTTCCAGGATGTGTTGCAAGGCTTATTTTCTCAAGATGAAGCTCTTGTCAGTTATCAGGTGTGACCTTTAGCTGTTTCTTCTTTGAGCACATAACTATCACAGCATTAGCTATGTCATATAAAAATGCATTGTGCTATACTACACGTGCTGTTGGATTACTTGGTGCTTTGCAACTGTTTAAGCCACACTGCCTACAGGACTGGAAATGTTCCTTTAAACACTGTTTGAAACAGAAGTGCCACTGAAATTGTGAAATCCTTTTTTTTTTTTTTTTTTTTTGTGTGTGTGTGTGTGTTTGTGTGTGTTGTTTTGTTTTTGCTTTTGCTTTTTAAAGTGGCCACTAATTTTAATGGATCCATTTTCAAGTGTCACTTGTGATAACTTGAGATACCTGGGTCTCACAGACTGAAGAAATGTAATGCAAATCTGAGGGAGTTGGTGTCTCACCTGATACTCAGTGATACATGAAGTAAAACAAAACCCCATCCCAGTATAACTTATCTGGAGTCAACAAAGAAGTCATCCAGATGGAGGCCTGCATTTGAACTGCAGGAATGAAAAAGCCAACAGTTTTTACTGAAATATGAAGCAGTTGAGGTATGCAAGAGTTATGCAGAACCAACCCAAGAGAAGCTGCCATAAAAGTCAGGGATATATCTGATTTTAATAATGCATACAGCTGGATAATAAAGTCTTGAGGAGAAATGAAATAGTTTTCCTATGAAAACACACAAGGAACAGGCTAAATGAAAATCAGTGGCCTGTCTAGTCATGTGTTTACATTAATATCTGCATTCATTCAAATTATAAGAGCACTTTATAATGTATCAGAAGTCTGCTATAACATGTTCTGTTAAGATGATATCAAAGTACAGAGGTAAATCAGTCTCTAAATGTTGAACGTGTTACTTTGTATGCTGAAAACAGTATATCATCCTTACCAAAGAAAATTAGCTCAGAGGAGGCAGTCAGAGGAGGCCTGCTTATTTAAAATAAGTTCAGATATGTCTATTATATTTTGCTTAGAAAGATCCTTTTAACCTCTGAAAAAAAAAAAAAAGGCAGTATTTTACAGGAAAATAGAGAAACCTGCAAAATACTGAATTAAAGCACTAAACAATACTTACCAAAGTCACAAAAACACAAAGTTTCATTCCAGTATGAAATAAATAGATTGTAAACTTCCTCAGGAATAGACGCCACCACAGTAATGTTCGTTATCGAATTACTAACTATTAAGTGCCAGACCTCTGACTATTAACAGCTGAAAGATAGAAGAGCTTTATTTCTTTTTTTCTTCATTACTTTTGGTTGCTAGTAATCTGCTTTAATATCACCGACAAGATCTTTCAGAATACCTGACTTTTCAGAATGAAAATCAGGTGCTAAACACAAAAGCATGGGAGAAATCCTGTTCTCCCTGTGCCGATTCATCAAAATGCAAACAAAAAACCTCACCCCTGTTTTGTGCCAGAGAGCACTGCTTACCACATTTAGCTACCACATGCTGCATTCAAGCAGTTTTCTTTTTTGCCTGAGTGGGGACATAGTCCTATAGTCCTTGTTACTGCTATTGCACCTTTGGCACTACAGAAAAGAGAAAAAAGAAACAAAACAAAACATAACTATTCAGTGGTGCAGAAAATAACAAAGGGCATAGGAAAATATCTTGCAGACTAGTTGTCACACAGGAAGATGTAAAGAAGGCTCTACTTCTGCCATCTGCCTCTGTGTCAATCAGTCTTTTAATGCTACTCTGATCCTATGGAAGACCTGAAGGCAGGTTTTCTTATTGACACTGCCAGACTCCCATAAACACTCAGCATAAAATACCTTACTGTGCTCACAACTGGACAGACCAAGCTGGAAATCTGACAAGGAGTTCCTTTGGCTCCCCTCACTGCTTAACTAGAGCGGTTATACAGGTTTCTCACACTGCATGATGGCTCTCTTCTTTGGGGTAGTGAGACTCTGTTACATTTTGTGTGACACAGAAAACCTTCCAATTGGTTTCTCCTCCTGCCCTCCTTTCCCCTCCAGTTTAAAGGGAAAATAAACTGGTACCTCTGCTCCCCTTACAGAAACTATTAAGGAGAGGGATGGAGATAGGCAATTTCCTTTCTCTCTCCTTTTTGACAGGACTCACCCACAGCAGTTCCAGTGTTATTTCCCACCAGCTCCCTCCCACAGGTGAGCTGCCTGTTTCCCCATGTCCAGGTAAGTTTGCAGTGATTAATATTGCTACTACAGATAGCAAAGAACTGATGTCTCGCATTTCCTTCCCCCCTGTGGTTTTTCCTAAATACCACTCAGTGTAGGGATGGCTTTGATATGCAGGGTAGTAGTCAGCATTTTAAATATGGATCTCCGATAACCATGTACCACCTACTTCATTAATGCAATTATGTTCTCTTTCTTCTTCTTAAAAACAACACAAAACAAAAACAAAACAAAAAATAAAAACCAAAAAACACCACCACCACAACAAAAACAGTTACATAAGACTTGGGCTATTATAACTGACTGATGACTGAGAAAACCCAATTTTTTTTTAAGATAGAAAGGGAATTAAACTATTTATATTTCATATCGTTTAGTTTCCATCCCCGTTCAAACCCCCAAGAAACTACTTCTGATGACACCCACTGTCCTCACTGATTTCTCAATGAGAGCAGTAGTTGCAGTATCTCTGTAAGATGGTGCAATCACAGATGGATCAGCTGGAAGCATTTTTAATTTGTGCATTCATTCAAGTCAAGAACTGCTAAACTGCTGGGACAGAAGAAATTATGAAATCTATCCATCATGAAGGCTTTTTGAAAGCATTTGCATTTCCAGTCAAACTGAAAAGGTTTTGGAGTAAAAACAATAAATCTGTTGTGGGATACAATAAGCTACAATGAAGTAAGATTTTCATCTTCCCCGAAAACATTCAAACTTGTTTGTGCAAGGGTATGTGGAGAGAGAAAACTTCTGCTCCCTTAACTTGTCAAGCACCTTTTTGAAACAAAAGGGGAGAGTAGAAAGGGAAGCCATAATCAAGAAGAAAAAGGTAGAAAAAAATAGGAAAAAAAAAAGGGGGAAAATGGACAAAAGGGAGAAAATTTGTGTGGCCAAGGCTCCGTTACAGTTGTAGCTGGCCAGTACTGTGGATGACAATACAGAGAGCTCTTTTAAATATGGTAACAGCAAAAGGAGAACCAAAGAGTTAACACCGGTCCATTACTTAATGAGGATTGTAACCTCGCAAATAGGGACGTAGACAAAGCAGAGACATTTAATGCCTTCTTCACCTCAGAACACCAATGATGGGCCCTGGAACCCCCAGAGCCCCGAGTTGGAGGATCACACCTGTGTTAATGATAAACTTCCAGCCAACCCCAACTTGTGTGGGATTTGCTGCTCCACATGGATGCATATGACTCTATGGGACCCAAAGAGATTCATCCCAGGGTACTCAGAGAGATGGCAGATGTCATTGTGAGACCTCTCTCGATTATTTCTTTAATAGTCTTGGGAATCTGGAGAGGCCCCAGTCCATGGGAAGTTTGCAAACATTGCTCTAAATTTTGAGAAATGCAAGGAAGATGACCCTGGTAAATACTGACCTATCAGACACACTTCAGTGCCTGGTAAAACGATGGAGATTATTCTGGGAGTTACTGAAAAACACTTCGAAGACAATGCAGTCATTGTAGTGCAGTAAACCCGACATGGGCTTATGAGGGGAAAGTCCTGTTTAATTAACGTAATTTCCTTGTATGACAAGGTTACCCACCTAGTTGAGCACGGGAAGTCAGGAAATGTAGTCTTTTGGATTTCAGCAAAGATTTCAGTCCTGTTTCTCACAATAGGCTTCAGGACTAAATGTCTAGCATACGAGACAAGAATGTAGTAAGATGGGTGAACAACTGGCCAACGAGTTGGGCTGAAAGGGTTGTAATGCATGGGGCTACATCAGGCTGGCTGACAGGCACTAGTAGGGTTCCCCAGGGCTCCGTTCTGTGGCCAGTTCTCTTCAGTGTTTTCATAAATGACTAGCATATAGGGCTCAAATACATACTATCAAAGTTTGCAGGTGATATGGAATTAGGAGGAGGTCTTGACTTCCTCCAGGGTGGACAGGCCTTGCAAAGAGATCTTGACTAATTAGAGGCCTTGGCAATCACCAATAATTTGAAGTTTTCCAAGAACAAGTGGCAGGTTCTGTACCTGGGATGGAGCAAACCTGGTTGTACCTACAGAGAGGCTGGAGATCAGCCCCACAAAAAAGGATCTGGAGGGTTCTGGTTGATGGCAGGTTGAACATGAGCCAGCAGCGTGCCCTGGCAGCCAAAAAGGCCAACTCTGTACCCTGGGGTGCATCACGCTCAGCACTGCCAGCTGGGTGAGGGAAGGGATTGTCCTGCTCTGCCCTGTGCTGGTGCAGCCTCACCTCAAGGGCTGTGTACAGTTTTAGGTGACACAATATGAGAAGAACATAAAGCTATTAGAGAGTGTCCAAAGGAGGGCTACAAAGATGTTGAATCTTTGTCTAGAGGGGAAGACGTATGAGGAGTGGCCTTGGTTTGCTCAGCCCCGAGCAGAGCAGGCTGAGGGGAGGCCTCATGGCGGCCTGCAGCTCCCTCACGAGGGGAGGGGAGCGGAGGGGCAGGCGCTGAGCTCTGCTCTCTGGGGACAGCGACAGGACCCGAGGGAACGGCATGGAGCTGGGACAGGGGAGGGTCAGGCTGGGGGTTAGGGAAAGGGTCTGCACCCAGAGGGGGGTCGGGCACTGGGACAGGCTCCCCAGGGCAGTGGTCACGGCACCGAGCCTGTTGGATTTCAAGAAGCCTTTGGACAACGCTCTCAGATCCACGGACTGAGTTTTGGGTGGTCCTGGGTGGATCTAGGATGATCCTTGTGGGTCCCTTCCAACTCAGGATATTCTATGATTGTATGGTTATATCAAGAACATACACAGCTGCAAATCTGACCAAGACACAAGAAACATACCCGGTCAGCCACACCCATTGATGGGTTAGCAAGGAACTGCAGGCAAAACAGAACCTTACATATGCTGAAGGATGCAAAGATCTAGGATATCGGGGGGGTGTTGGAGGATTCATGCACAGAGCGTAAGGTTCCTATTTCCTTTTACCTCAGAAACAGCCATGTTGCTTTTCAGTAGCAAAGCTGTCCCTGTAAGGAATGAAATTAGGTCAACAGATCATCATCAGCTACTAAATTTTCTCAGCTCCAATTATATATTTGCAGCTGTGATAAATCTCCCTGTTTAAAATCACATCATCTGCAATACAGCCAAACACACACACATGGATGTACTCACCTGACCTGACAATATAGAACTGTGATGTCTTTTTGTTTTGTGTCTGCACAAGTTTAATTAAAGATGCATGCTTTTAACTTTATGATGGATAATGACGATAAGCAGCTGGAGTGATCTCTCACTTCCTGCCTTCTATCTGACTCTTCTCTTGCTAATCACTCATTGCCATGGAAATCACTAAGCACACTTTCAATTACTTCACCTTTTCCAATCAGATGGACCTAGCAGAGAGATTAATACTTGTGTTTGAACACGTATATTTAGAAGGAGAACAAAAGCAAGACTTTTGAAACCTCATGGATTCTGCAGCTAAAAATCTTTGCTATCTACCTTGTCCTTTGTGACATAAGCCACCAGGAAAGGTTATTTTAGTCAAAGAAATACTGATACTGCAGAGCATGTCAGAGCTGAGATAGCATACATGCAAAAGAAATAAAAGAAAAGGTGCCCCACATTAAAAAATGTCTTTCCCTTGTGAATGCTCCACTTTAGATGATGAAAAACACTTACCCTCGAAAGGTTGTCTTCTTCCCTTAGACACTTCTTGACACATCATTTCCATTTCCTTTCTTACTTTTACTTCTCTGCCACATACTGCAGAAAATAAGTCCTTCAGATGTTTTGTTACAAACAAAGCTGTGAATCACGACATGCTTTTTAAAAGTGTATGAAATCCAGACTGTAGGGAACAGCCAGGTGCTCCATACCTTTGAGAAAACAGACAATACCACCACTGTTTTCTGACACAAATCAAGTGAGTTCTAAAGGGTATTGTATGCTTATGAGTAGCTGGGTAGCATTTACATTTATTACAATTGGAAAATAGTGGAAGATTTGAAGCCCTACATCAGAGAATAACAACAACAAATATTATAGAGTGCAAGTGAAAGAGATGATGATGCAAACACATTGCATTTTTCAATTCTTTTCACATGTCAGTAATTCATTCCTTGCACATGCATCTGATGAACACAGTATCAGGATTACGAGACAACCCAAGAAACATCTAAGTAAATTTAACAATTTTGGGACATTGAATTCCAGTCATGCCCTCTAAAAAATGTAAAATATACAGTTGTCTAACCATATTTGAAGAATCTTTCACATAAGCTGTTATATTGAAATAACCTAATAGCCATGTCATAGATTAAAAAAATAAAATAGAGAGAGGAGAAAAAAAGAAAAAAAAAGTAAACCGCACAACATTCTGGTAATAATAATGAATTTACACAGCATGAATGTCACTTATTTGGATAATAGCCTGAAATGAAAGCTATTTAGAGAGCTATTGATTGCCCTGATACACAAAGAATGAAAACAAATTTACAGCAGCATTAACTGAAGTCTATGAAAGACATTTTAACACAAAGACAATTTTGATATGAAAAAAGACCATTTTTTGATAAATGAAAACTTAAAACTATACAAAAGTAGCATGCTATCTGAGGAGCATAACTGCAGATCTAAACACTGATACCATCTTAATGCACATATATGTACATCATTAGAAAGTTTACAAAAATAATGAGGGTACCCTCAAGCACCTTTTCAACCAGATCAGATTAGGGGTCATCTGCGTTCTCTTCATCAGGTAGTTGCATAAAATTTGTGCAGCAAATTTTACGTTCTAAAGGCAATCAACTGGGATCAAAGTAATGCAGCTCTATATTACAGCTATCTTGAATCTGAAAGAAGCAAAGTGTATTTTTTGAACGTAAAAAGGCAGATACCTAGTTTCAAGATTTTAAGCTCTCTGAAACATATTCCATTCAATTATAAAAGCATTTAAAAAGGGGAAGCACTTCAGTAAACAGCATGCTGAAACTTGAAGATGTTGTTACAGTCACATGAACTTCATTCAGCTGCCCAGGTTCTTGGACTCTATAAACAGTATAGCCAGATGTCTACTGTCAAAATCAAATTTCTTAACATGTACTACTACTGTGCATCATCCTTTCATAAACTAGGCTCAAACAAAATATGTAAGAATGCAACTGAAAAACCCTTACTCATTGATGCTCACATAGACAATAAATTAAATCTGCTGACATCACATAAATTCATGGAAGATGGTGTGATTCCTGCTAAAAGAAGCTTATCACCAAAAAGAGATAAGCAATATGTAGGAAGGGTATATTTTAGCAATGATATTCTACTCCAGGGTAAATACACTGTCACAGAAAACAGAGTTTTTAGGAGATGAAAACTTTATTTAAAAACTGCCAACATGTAACAAAAACAATTTTACACTATTTTCCATTTTCTACAGAAATACAATAACTTACAGCTGTGCTTAGTACATTCTATCACTAATACATATAAAAACAAGTCTGCTGATAAATAAGTGAAAAAAAAAATCCATTTATCACCATCACCACTAAAATTGTACCTGTAAATTTTGGAAGACATCTGCATAGAATGGTTAGGGCTCTAGGGAAGTTCTTTTTTTTTAAAATATATTTTGTACTACTAGAATATGTAAAAATAGAATTAACATGCAATAGAAAATATTCAAGATAAACAAGGTAAAACTCAGTGTGCACAACTGGAAAGCAATGTTAGGATGTCCTCCTATGTTTCTAACTAGACACCAGAGATCTGAACATTTTATATGGCAAAATTTCAACTTCCCTTTACAGCAAAGCTAGGTTTATAATGATGAAAATCTGTATCTGGCTAGGTTCCACTGGAGAAGGATTAAAAAGAGGAAAAGATCTAGTACTAGATAACAACAAATAATTCTAGAACATCTCAAATGAACATTAAGTAGATGCATTTTAAAAAGTAAAGTTGTTACCCAATTATAAGCATCTGTGAGATGACAGTGTGACAAACGTGCAGTTTACTGTTGCACCATGAACATATACAGCAAGCTTTGAGAACAGTAAAACTTAACCCTTTCACTATTTATTAAGACTTCCTCCCTTCAACGTTACACCAATTATTACGTCTCACCTAAAAGCTTACCATTTGTCCCTAAGAATTTTGCATACTCAGTCAACTGACCTATAGTACCTTGATACGCAGTACCTCCTAGAACTTGTTATGTGTTACCCTGTGAGCACACAGGTACGAAGTACGAGACTTTTCTCAACCACAAAAACAAAAAAGTTTTCCTAGCTCTTGATACTTGGGTAGTACCCATATTAGTCTCTAGCTGCCCTTTTAAACCAGTAGCACTCCAGAACCTGAACAGTTTTTCCTCAACCACAGCACTAATGAATATACATTACCCTAACAACTTTTATTCGTGAGGTCATGAATATGACCATCTGAAATCACTTACAACCCATCACACTAGGTATGTCAAAGCCACCATGCAGTGACTGATGCCTTCTCTGCAGCATGGCCTGATTCTTTCCCAATGAATTCAAGAGGGAATTTTGTCAGTTGCTTTAACAGAAGTAAAAATGATCTCTTCTACCTCGTAACCAATGACCGGATGCACAGGAACAGCACAAAGCTGTGCCAGGGGAGGATCAGACTGGACACAAGGAAAAATTTCTTTACCGCAAGGGTGGTGAAACACTGAAACAGGCTTCCTGGGGAGGTGGCTGATTCTCCCATAGCGTTCAAGAGGCATTTGGACAATGCCCTCATTAATGTACTCTAACTTTTGGTTAGCCCTGAAGTGCTTGGGCAGCTGGACGTGGTGATCTTTGTAGGTCCCTCCTAACTGAACTGCTCTGTTCTGTTCTAAAATCAAGCACGCGGACTGGTAGCAAACTGCCACATCCTGCAAATTGTTTCTGTGAAAAGACTCTATAGGTTTTATTACTTGCTCATACTAAGCCTTCTGATCTAATGAAACCCCAAATTAAGTGAACCAAAATTGTACGTATCTGCTCAGGGCTTCCTATAAAGCCCTTCTGCCTTCCCACCCCAGCAATAAGATAAACTGAAAGAAACATGTATGGGCAGAAAATGCCCCTGCAGTAAATTTTGAATTTAAAATGACAAGCAGTATTTTCAATAATGCCTTGTGATTTCAGGTGCTCATTTTAGAACATTCGGAGTGAATGGTATTGTCTAGGAGAAAAGAGTAAAGGTGATAGCATTTTGCAAAAAATAAAAATAAAAGCCCTGTAAGAGAGAGATTTCAAATCCAGTAGTTCAAAACCAGAAGGCATTCAAAATGATGAGGAACTTAAAAAAAAAGTCATATCAAAAATTCTTCTTTTTTTATCATAAGGACAATACGAGAAAACACTGAAGGTAACGTACCAAAAGAACCATTTGATGTCTGTAATTCAAATATCAATTTCAGTTGCCAGCCTGTGTCTCACATCCTCTTTCTAGTCTCCTCTGGTGCTAAAGTAGTTCATCAAAAATGTGCCTTTTTCCTCCTGGGGCGCTCTTGTAAGCTATCTGGCAAGTAGGACACCAACTGAACACCCACCCCCCAGTCCTCCCAGTCTGCAGAACCTTGCCAGTTCTTTCACTGTCTCAAACACGAGCTATAAGCACTTGTAACAAACCCCACCATGAATAATTTGGTCTGTGGATGCACACATTTGCCCAAGATCATGAAGGGAAAGAAGATGAAGCCACAGAGGGGAAGAAAGAGATCTTGCTGCTTTCAGAAAACCTTGACACTGGCAATTATCTCTCTAGAACCAGAGACTTAAGACAGGTCTTCCATGGAAGAGTTCTACTCACTGATCATCAGCATTACATAAAAATAGTCCTATGTGGGAGGCTTTGCCTTTTTTTTTTTTTTACAGGATGTTACATGAACATGGCTCTGCTGCCATTCATCCACCTGTACATATACACATGCTTACTGTGGGAGAATAAATATCAAGAATTTGTTCACATATCTCTACTAATGAAAAAAAGAATCCCTGAAAAAAATTCATTTTATAACTAAGTAAGACCAGTGAAAAATGAACTTAATGCTTTATAATCATTATCCTGTAGAACACTGTTCATTTATTGGATCACTTTCCAGTGTTTTACTGTTCTCTTATTCTTTCTGCTACAAAACTTAATATTTACCTGATTTATCAACATTGGAAATCAAAAAATTACAATGGTCACAAATGTGCATCTGAGAATTTTTTATAGAAAAATATTGCAAAATAGTGTTTAAAAACAACTGTTTGTCCTAATATGAAAGCTGTGAGAATTAAATACTTTTTCACATATCTTGATAAAATAAACATTTTGCCCTTTGTAGAATAGTATTTTGATGGACATGAGAGTGCTACAAAATTAGTGTTTAATGGCATACTTAAATATCATAGTGCTATCACTATCGTGAATCTTAACGCTACTTAAAACCATTTAAGACATCCACTATTTTTTATTACATGAAGTTAAACAATACATTCCCAAGCACGTTTTACAAGATAGCTACCCAGTTTTAAATGTTGACACTTCAAAAAAGAACTGGAACAAAAGGGAATTAACATAGTAGGTATAAACATATTTTGTCTTATAAAAAAAAAACAAAAAACAAAAAAAAAAAAAAACAAACACCAAACACAAGTTTTGGTACCTTGAATCATTTATGTGACTTTTCAACAGGTAATAACGTAATCTATACCCTGCTTAAAACAAACAAGAACAACAACAACACATACCAAACTTATCTATTCATTCTACACAGCCATTTGTTCAGGGAATCATAATGTATTAGTGACATACCAGTTCCAAAAGGAACATACAGGAATACCTCATCCAAGAAAAGCTCTTTGTTTCACCACAATTTTATTCTAATCAGAACATGTCCTGTGAACAAAATACACGCCTCCCTTTTGCTGTGGGCTCTTCCCCACCACCACCTATATAGAAGGATTAGCAGCAGGTTTGAGATGGTGCAGGAAAAGATGCTTAATAAACTAGACTTCAGGTAAGAGTTCCGCTCTTCAGGATAGAATCACAGAATCATCTAGGTTGGAAGATCACCTAGTCCAACCTTTGGGTATTTACATCATCAATAAACATATGCCAGCCATCAACAACTAAAAGCATTGTTAATTCTAATATTGTCTCCTAACGAGTTTAAAAATAAAAATAAAAAAATCTGAGATACGTAGCATGCCAACACAGATACAGAGTAAGAAGCTCACCATCATTACAGCTATGCCCATGTGAGATACTCAGCTGTACACTGAATAGCCGACTGAATTGTACTAGGGAACTTAGAGAAGAAACACAGCAACTCCCAGGAGCTTCCTGCAAGACTATAACAGTAATTTAAGATACAGAATAAAAATATGATGTAGATGAGATGGTAAGGTACAGTATTAGTGTGTGGGTAGATATAAAACACTACACTAGACAAAAAATGTTAAAAGCCAGCTACTACATGTTTAGCATTTAGGTTTTATTTTTAAATCAATAATTATAAACTGTAAAAATGTACCCTAATTCACTATGACTATGCCCTGAGAAGTAACATTACACACTAAGTAAAAGTCACTAGAAAGTGTCAGGTTTATACTTGAAAAGCATAAACTGTCTACAAGAAATTTCTTGGAAGCACACATTTCCTCCATATATTATATTATTTTTTTTAGCAATACATCGCTTTTTCAGAGGAAAAGATTAATGAAAGTTTATGTTAATTCTAGTTTTCCCAAATTTAACTACTACCTGAAGCATCTACCACCACATATATATATATTTTTTTTCCTTCATCACCCCTCCCCACACACCCTTAAACTGTTCTGGGGAAACTAGATGGCTTCATAGATAAAGCTTTTCACCTCTGAAAGAGGATTTAGGTCTGGCATGAGGTTTCCGAAAAAACTGAGCCTGATGAACTCCCCTTAAGGACATTAATCAGAGCACTTTTTGGGAGGTAGACAGAGTTATCTAGACATGAAATGAGGCCACCTCACCAATGCTTTGCTACATTCTTCTTTTGCTGGTTGGAAGAATAGACAAGTTGTTCTGAAGGAAACATACCTCTGAACACATGGCAAAAAAAAAGGAAAATTTTCTTAGACAGGGACACTGAACTTCCTTTGAAACTAACTCGAGTGTTAAGTGCATTTGAGAATAGCTGATTTATCCTCTCTTATATCTAACATTAAAATATAGCAAGTTCCAATTGTAAAGAACTCTTATCCCCAAATGAATACAAGACAAACATACATTTAAAAGTCATATCTACATTTCATTTCACTGCTTGATTTCCATAATTGCTCTAGAACATACAACCCAACAGTCGTGGGTTTTTTTTTTGTCCCTACACTAGAGTGCAAAGGTTCACTTCCTACTGAGTACAAACAAAATCTAAGGATCATTACTCCCTCACTGAAGGCAAAACAAAGCAAAAAGCCTTGTCCAAAAATTCAGTCCATCAAATCTCTGAAGACTCACTGCTTAAATTATTCTGTGGTAGTCACATTTTGTTCATTGTATTATATGTTATTCTGAAAAAGTATGCTTGCCAAGTCTGGCTAGACTGACAAGCTTCTCCAAGAACCTTTGTTTCTGCTCATCAATATTAGACAATACTGCTTAAAAATTAATTATCTACTTAGTAAAAAATTTAATCCTATCCATAAAGACTAGCTACATATTCTAGTGAAGTAGGACTAGCACAAAACTAGAAATGCTAGAAATTTTGATTGTAGAACAGATTCTAAGCTTTCTTACCATATTATTACTTTGCTTATTTGTCTTAAAATAAGATCTATATAAGTTAATTAAACTGTGTAAACTATTTACTTTTCCCCATATTTAAATGACACAAGGATTTGATTGTATAAAGAATGTAAGAAGTCAACAAAACACTAATATGTAGGTTTAAGTAGATTAACAAATATTAATCGGAGCAGCTATAGTGGTGTGCTCCAACATTAACATTATACAGGTTTATTGTAGTTATTTTTAATGCTGCACGTTGCTCCAGTGACTGTAACACACAAGATACCAAATGCCAGTGAAATAATAGTTAATGTATGTAGCAGCAGCAAATTCAACCCATTAAAACCGTGATTCCTTCCATTCTAACTTCTGCAGTTTCAAATTGTTCCTCAAAACCCTTTATTTCTAGCACAAATACATTTCTACAAGGATTAGTCCAGTGAACAAAAAGAACGTGCATCAATGCAAGTGACCTACTACAGTGGAAGGTAATTTCAGTAAAGACGCTGAATTCTATATGAAGATGTTTAAAGATGTGCAAGGTTTGATTTTGTAGCTGAAGGAACTTACAGAGAGTTAGAGCCTTGTATTCTGCAGTTTCTGTTGGACAGTTTCTCCGTGAAATAGAGAAGATTGATATTAAAATGCTCTGACCTCTGAAATACAAAGAGACTAAGATGCCTGAAGTATCTTTACACAGTAACCTCTATCCATGTTAACTGCCAATGCCCTGGAGCTACTTTTCTTGCTGCAAGTCATGCCCAAATGGGACTCTGAACTAATATTAAATGGCAAAATAGGTGTGTACCAAAGATCATAGTTCCAGAACATCGTACCATTGTGAATTTAATACAATTTGCTGGAAGTATCTCTCCATTCATTTCACGTAAGAGGCTTCAAGATACTGACAACAGGAAATAATTTAGTTATCTATTTTATTCATCCCTACAAATTACATTGTTATAGTGAAAAAAAATTAAAGCCTTTTCTTTTTTTTTGTCAGCTTACTGTTTACGTATCTTTCCAGATGGAAAACATGACTTGTTTCAATCAAATTCATTTCCATTGTTTACTTTTCTATGTGGCAGTCTATTCTGAAAACATTTCTAAAAGCAGCAATTCTCATTGGATTAAAAAAAAAAAAAAAAAAAAAAAAAGGAATTTTTCTATTAGGTATAGGCTTTAAAAATTCACTCTTTGGATTCATTCTACAGTCACCACTGTCCTGTGCAAGTAATAAAAATATCAGCACCATCATCTCTTATCAGAGCTCTCAGAACATCTTCCAAGCACAAAAGCACAATGGAACTCTATTCAGCTATGTAGGACCAAATCTTGTCTTCATACAAGCGTGCATAACTCCTGCTGACAAAAATAGGAACTGCACTCATTCATTTGAGGGCAGTTGTTTGATCTTAAGTGTTTATGTCAGGAAGATTGTCAAATTCAATAGCACAGTACAACCATGATTTAGCTCCAAGAAAGCCAAGTAAGACTCCAGATTACAGTCTGGAAGAAATATCCTATGGGTTTCAAGTCAGGGTCTAGCGTAAATCTTGCAAGTTCCTCTAAAAGCCTCAATCACTCCAGTGCAAGAAGGGAGCATTTCTTCCCTCCCACAATTTAAGAAACATTTCCTATCCTGCTCCCACTTCTCAGTCTTCTGTCTGCTTCTGTTCTTCTTATGAGGAGGTAATTTTTGCAAAGGTAAACAAAGAAAACACAACTAAGTTACTGTCTAACTAACAAAGGACCACGAATAAGGTCCTTAATAGACTGCCAGCTGATGTCACAGTTACCAGGTTCCTACTAGTCGTTAATGGGGTATCTGTAATCAAGCTGACCCAGGCTACTGCACGTGCCTTAGTGTATCTTTCATACACAAAACACAACACATCTTCTGGGATGGGTGTAACTTGCTAGAGTTGGGTTTACTCTAGTTTGTATCTGAACGTACCAATTTTGCAGTGGTCACACAGAAAACATCTTATGACATAATAATCCTCTAAAGCCATTCCCACACCTCTTCCACACATCGGCTACATTATTCTGTAACTAAAACCATCAGCCAAGATGGCATCTCAGATCACATCAAAACAAACTGCCATGTAATATCTCCCTACCTTTACAGAGGAAGGTATAGATGCTCACAGAGACAAAGCTTTGCCATGTAGATCCTCAAGCCTAAGTCAGACGTACCTAGGTACTACAAACAGAAGAGCACATATTCAGAAATGTCTGTGCTACTTTGTGGCTGAAATGGATTATGAACATCCTCTATAAGACCAGAGGAGGTCAATTTTCATTCTGAAATGCATGAATAACCTCTATCCACCAAATTATTTACGACTGTTTGAATTCCACAACTCAAGTACCACTTTTTTCTTTTCAGGTGATAACTTTTTTGAGCAGGCTACCTGTCTTTCAGTCCCTTGTTCTTGCTCTCTCTCTCTGCCCAACAGAGACAGCAGCTTGAAACCTATTGTAGGCAGGAGGCACTTTGGGCAGGAGAAATATACAGCAATTTTGGCGAAGACTCTAGCTTGAAAATCCAATCCCCTCAGAGAATATTCTCTGTTTGGAACAGAGGCAATGTTGCCATTGTACAAACCTCTACAGTTGTACAATATTTCTCCCCTTAAAAATCCCTTTTATAGACAACTCCTAAAGAAACAACAAAACAAACCATTCATGTTTAATTCCACCAGAACAGAAATGTATATCAAATCCCCTTAAAATTTATAGTTATGTAAACAGAGGTCCTATGGTTGGAGAAGTGCAACGAAAGAGGGTTCCAAAGGAAAAAAAAAAGAACAACAAAAAAAAAAACAACAGAAACAAACCACAAAAGCCCTGCAGAAGAACAAGAAGTGAAGAGACAGCTGTCTCTTCCTGCTGTCTTCTCCTGCTGTCTTTTTTTTTTTTTTTTTTTTTTTTTGAATTGTACAGTCTCAACAACCAGTCAGCAGAAATACTTTTTAGTCCACCATCTTCTGGATTTGTATGGTGTTGGTTAACTACAAGTTACCAATTTGTGACTTGGCAGGCTGATATTCTGTAGTGTACGCAATACATTCAGAAATGTTTATCAAGTGTCATTAATTCTGGATTGTTGAGGTAAAATAAATAAATAAATACAAAGTAGGATATGAAGGTAAATAAGTCTGCTCTATGAAAAATATTTCCAAATATAGCTCAGACTGTAAGTGTGTGTGTGCTTGTGATGCATCTGCTTTTCAGAATTCCAATTTCATATACTTTCTTGTCAAACTCATGTGACAACTAATATGGGAAAAAAGTTACAATAATAAAAGGTATGACTCCAACACCATTACTTCCTCAAGGAAGAAACACTGCAGGCTGGTGTTCTGCTAAGGGTAGCTAATACAAATGTAATAGCCCTCACTAAATATAGTCTGAATCCAATGCATTTTCAGCACAATCCAGTATAGTAAAGAGGAAAAACGTGGAAACAGGTTAAGCTGGTACCGACAAATCCTCCTATTCTTTTTCCAGACACTCTGTTTCAAAAACATACTTTTTTTTTTTGTTTTCTTAAAAGCCACATGATTCAGAGTCCACCTTAATGCAGAAGTTAAAACATAAGACAATGGCATGGTAGCAAGCTGGCACACAGGTAGAAAAAGAGTGACTTCTTAAAAGGTTGAAGAATGACAAACTGTATTTGCTTAGTAAAAAGGTATGCCAGTTCTTAATAAATAAAGTGACAAACTTCTACTCTGAGTATCAATTTTAGGACTGACCATTAAGAGAGTGAGAAACACATGGTTAGCTAACATTTGCAATGAAGACATGCGTTTGTGTCTGAAAAGAGAATATTGCACTAAAAGAACAACCCTGAAGGCTTCAAACACTTCCTTCACTGACCTAAAAAAGTAACTAGCCATTTCCTATAAGCAGTAGCAAACCTGGCTTGGTCCGCATCTCTGCAAGTTGATAAAACTTTATCAATGAACCGGTATTCTGTTTCTGGCCCGAAAGAGTCCTGCAAAGGAGCACGCTTCAGCCGTTTTTTTTCTTGAGTATAACCTTGTTTGCAGATGGATTCACTCAAACCATCAACATCCATAGCTTGTGCCATGTGACGTGTCACAGAACAGGGGTGTGAGTTATGAAAAGCTTCATCACTGCTGTCCACGGACGACACAACCGCACTCAGAAGAGGAAGTCTGTTGCCTAGGTGGTGCTGAAGGTAGAACACACGCCTTCTTCAGAGGAAAAGAAAGAAAGAAAAAAGGAAAAAAAAAAAGTCATACACTGAAAACAATACGCTCTTGCTCTTTATTTGCGTTATTTGCCACCCCACCACATTTCTCCACAAACACGCAGGAAAGCTGCTTATTGAAAGCTGAATGACTGTAAAGGAGCCATTGTACTTTTCTATGCCTATCTCAGTAATAAAATTTGCATTACCACCCAGCAAGTCATTCCTCATGCACCGTCAAAGGACATGTAAAGTTCACCTCTTTCCCTTGCAAATAGGTGTCATTGCACAAAATCTGCTGTCATGGTCAGACTGTACAAAGCAAGTTCACCCGAGGCATGGTGCATTAGGTTACTTTATGCAGGAATGAAGATAAAGAGCACAGACAATGGAAAGGGACACATGCCTGTGTTGTAGCTGTGCCAAAGTTGAACAAAAAGACAGCTTCTGTATCTCCAGAATTATTTTAATCTAGGAACTTCACAGACATCATACTTCATGTACGGACTCTCATATCTTGTCTGATCTCACTGTTACAGAGCCTAATTCTTTATCAAACTATAGAAATTTCCATTTCTAGGAACTGGATGTCCCCAGCACAGCCTCTCTGTTCAGCCTAGAGAAGACTTTTTGAAGAAAACAGCAGAAATTTAACTACAGAAAGCAACTGCTGTATACATATATTTGCATGTATGTAACAGCTGGTCTCCCTCAAACCCCACAAATGATCTTCTGTGATTACTAAACAGTAGGAATGCAATCCCATAAACATCTGATCTTGTATTTTAATAAGGGATTTTGTACTTAGGAAGGGTATCAGATCAACTCATACAGCATATATATCTTCAGTTCTCATTACTGTAACAGCACACATACAAATGGTGGAGTTTTGCCACTGTGCTTTCCAAGTGAGCCAGGCCTGCTAGGTAACACAGTGCAGATAAAAACTAAAATCCTATATATTCATTCATTTTGCTTAGCATATTAAAAAAAAAGTCTCAGTGTCACTTTGGCAAACCTGCTCTTACCTTGTTAGGCATATACATGCAGCTAGCAAAGCAGACGGTTTCTGTAGATGATCCTTCAGCCTATCTATTGCTACATCTTATGCCCTTTATACATTTTGTGTGCGATAAGACCAATTAATAGCATCTTGTGTCTCTTGCACAAACTATACGGACAGGCAAAGCTTACGCCAACAAGAAATTTAACCCAATAAAATTTTCCATTCAAGAGCTTTGATTATTCTCCTGAATGTTTTCCAAACGCTCAAGACATGGTAGCTTAGAAATCTTCCATTGAGTAGTACCTTTTAAAATCATAAAAACTACTTGTCTGGAAATATCAGGCAAAGAACAATCCAACAATCAGAAAGACACTCTTTTGACAAAGTCCTCTTACCTATGACACCACAAGGTTTCATGCCCTGGGTAAGCGTCAATCAGATCAGTGCAGAGATCCAACTCTTCCTCTAAATAGTGGGGGACATCCACATTCTGCTCCTCCGCACAGGCAGCTTCTGCCCCTTCACCTTCTTCCTCCTTTTGAAGACTAGGGTTTTGCTCATTTACCATTTGATTTCGTACCAGTGTATTATCATCATTCACAGTCCTGCTTATCAAGGATTTGAGTAAGAACTGGCGATAATGAAATCCACTGTGGTCTGAGACATGCATGGATACCCAATATTTAGTGGAAGCAAGTTCATCAAGGAGAATCTGAAACAAAAAGCAGCAACAGTCATAAACCGGTATAAAAGAGGAATTTACCACTACTGCTTCTGTGTTGAGGGCAACCCTCTCTTCTAGTGTTTTCATAGATTATGTCAGTGTGGTTTACGAACAAACACAGAAAAATGTGTTTAGTTTAAGAACAAACACATAAAAATGTTTAGTTTAAGAACAAACACAGAAAAATGAAATAACCACAAGAACCTTTTCCATTGTGTGCTGACAGGTATTCCCCTAAAGAAATTATACTTATTCCAAACTCTGAAAAGGTAGGTGTCACAGCAATCCACAGGATCAGGAAAACAAAGAAAGAAAGAAACAACAACAGAAAACACAACAAAACACTTATGACAAGGTATAAGTAGTTCTTAAAACCTCAAAATGGCTAGGAATAAATACTAGGTAGAGGGTACATCAAACTACATGGATGTTATTCATTAGAATCATTTTAATTTTTGCCTAGTAAATGATGGGTATTTGAGATTAAAAAAGGAAAAAAGATTCAAAGTACACTTAAATTTTTCAAAACAGAATGCTGATCACTAACATGTTCTAAATCTTAGGGCTTATGGAATAGAAGACTATTTGTCTATAATTGAGATGCTTGACTTAACAGCTAATTGGTGAAGTCACAGAAAGGCTTTCAAAAGAACTTAAATTAATGATTGCAATTGTTCATATAACATAGCTGACACCTAAGAATTTTGATTTGTGGACTTTTTTTCATTTCTAGGTAGGTGAGTTTGGCTACTGGACAAAGCTTCTTTCACTTTATTTCCTTTTATTAGAAGAAATGGCTACAGCCTTGCATTGCTCCCTCTCTGGAATTTAAACTCTCAAAGAACTTAGAGCTGTACCTTTTTCATTAATTTCTGAAGAACTGTATAAAACCTTACTGGTTTTAGAGCCTTAAGCCCTCTTTCTAAGATACTTCCCCCATTTGAAAGAACTGACTGATGCAAAGCAAGTTGCATAGGCACAAGTCTGTCTTTTTCCTCGTGCAGCACAACAGATACAGCCTCCCAGAAATAAAACGAAAGATATACACAAAACTAGCAATACACCTCTTTTATGGTGCACCTACTCTAAAAGTCAAGAGAGCAAATACAAACAATGCAAAAAGCACCTTCTACCTGAGGTAGGTCTGGAAAAGACAGACCAGCAGCACCATATAAATCAGCAGATTGAAATGCACTTTTAAATAATAGTGTTGATAAGGTCCATTCCTTGATGAGGATTGTAACCTCACAAATAGGGACGTAGACAAAGCAGAGACATTTAATGCCTTCTTCAGCCTGAGAGACATTCATTGCTGTCTTCAACACCAGTGATGGGCCCTGAGATCCCCAGAGCCCCAAGCTGGAGGATCACACCTGTGTTAATGATACACTTCCAGCCAACCCCAACTTGTGTGGGATTTGCTGCTCCACATGGATGCATATGACTCTACGGGACCCAAAGAGATTCATCCCAGGGTACTCAGAGAGATGGTGGGTGTTTTTATGAGACCGCTATTGATTGTTTTTTAATAGTCTTGGGAATCTGGAGAGGCCCCAGTCCCCTCAAAGTCCACTGAGAAAGGCAAGGAAGAAAACCCTGATAATTGCCAGGGATGTCGATCTCACTTCAGTGCCTGGTAAAACGATGGAGATTATTCTGGGAGTTACTGAAAAACACTTCGAAGACAATGCAGTCATTGTAGTGCAGTAAACCCGACATGGGCTTATGAGGGGAAAGTCCTGTTTAATTAACGTAATTTCCTTGTATGACAAGGTTACCCACCTAGTTGAGCACAGGAAGTCAGGAAATGTAGTCTTTTGGATTTCAGCAAAGATTTCAGTCCTGTTTCTCACAATAGGCTTCAGGACTAAATGTCTAGCATACAACGAGACAAGAATGTAGTAAGATGGGTGAACAACTGGCCAACGAGTTGGGCTGAAAGGGTTGTAATGCATGGGGCTACATCAGGCTGGCTGACAGGCACTAGTAGGGTTCCCCAGGGCTCCATTCTGTGGCCAGTTCTCTTCAGTGTTTTCATAAATGACTAGCATATAGGGCTCAAATACATACTATCAAAGTAAGTATGTCAAATACATACTGGCAGCCAAAAAGGCCAACTCTGTACCCTGGGGAACATCAGGCACAGCACTGCCAGCTGGTCAAGGGAAGGCATTGTCCTGCTCTGCTCTGCGCTGCTGCAGCCCCACCTTGATCTGTCTGCAGTTTTGGGTGCCACAGTACGAGAAGGACATAAAACTATCAGAGATCTATCAACTCATCAACTATCAGTAGCCAAAGGAGGGCTACAAAGATGGCTATGGGTCTGGAGGGGAGGACGTATGAGGAGCAGCTGAGGCCCCTTGGTTTGCTCAGCCCCGAGCAGAGCAGGCTGAGGGGAGGCCTCATGGCGGCCTGCAGCTCCCTCAGGAGGGGAGGGGAGCGGAGGGGCAGGCGCTGAGCTCTGCTCTCTGGGGACAGTGACAGGACTCGAGGGAATGGCATGGAGCTGGGACAGGGGAGGGTCAGGCTGGGGGTTAGGGAAAGGGTCTGCACCCAGGTCGGGCACTGGGACAGGCTGCCCAGGGCAGTCAGTGGTCACAGCACTGAGCCTATGGGAGTTCAAGAAGTGTTTGGACAATGATCTCAGACACATGGTCTGAGTTTTGGGTGGTCCTGTGTGAGGCCAGGAGTTGGATCCTCTTGGGTCCCTTCCAACCCGGGATATTCTATGATTTATAAAGGCTTGGATTCTATTCCAGGCTTGGAATTCTCAATGGGGCTAATGGTCCCCATTCCCAGTTCTCAACTTAAAACTTGATTAATTTCTCTCTGTTCAGCTGAACTGAACTTAACTGATTTAAATTCCTGAACATTAAAAATGTAAGATCCTATTAAAAACAACATAAGGTTTAATAATGAAATCAGAAAAATCAGACCAGCCTTTATTCAGCTGCAATTGATACTAGGCACATTATGAAGAGCTTCTATCTCAGGTTAATCTGATTAATTTAACTGACACGTTCATGAGCTACAAAGATACAGGGGAACATTAAAATTGGATATTTTACTTCCTCAAATAATGAAGAGTAAACAGAATGATTCCTAGCATCATTCCTTATCTGAAAGAGAAAATCTTGTTCAGAAAAGCAAAACTGAAGAGCTCTATTAAACCTCTTGAGATCTACAGCAAAACTAAGGGTGTCTCTTCCAGGAACATCAGAGTAACAGTGGAAGATGCTTCAAACAACTGAAGGTGTTTTGTTTTGTTTGTTTTTTTTCCTCCCAGATTAATTTTAGCTGATAACAACTCAATTTTCTCTATTTCAACACCAAACAGAGCAAGTCCTTTGCCACTCTGTGGAAATAACATGAAAACCTCCCCCTCCATTCTTGAAAACCTCTTTTATCTTATAGGGTAAGCCGAGTACAATGGAATTGGCACCCTGCTCCAGAACAGGATGCACAAGCCGACCTTTGCCTCAACCTCTGGGTTTGCACTCCCTTTTACACCCTCCCTGACCCTCTTCTTTCTTTTTTAAATGTGCTTACCAACCATAAAATGCAGCTCAAAACTTCCTCCTTGGTCCGGTACACTGGGGAAATGAAAGGGGACTGTGTCTGGGGAAAACACTTCCTAACAACCACTGCATAAATATGCCAATGTCCTCTCACACACAAGACAGGCATTTTTGGAGTTTCAGTCATCTAAGGAAAAGCCAAGGCCTTACCGGGAATGACAACAGGAAAAAATTATTTTGTGTGTTTTTATTTTTATTTATTTTTAACTATATGACCCGTACAGTCACTCTCCACCCTCTAATTACGACGTTGATTATTTCTGTCTAAAGAAAATTCAAATTTGTCCACCGTTCCTAAATAATATCCTATTTTTGTCCTTGCACACTAATGCACTGTGATGGGTTTGAATTTTAGCAGACTATACTGATACTACTCTCTTACACTTGTTCTCCAACTAATTACACACTCCTCTATTACTAGCTGCTTGGAGTTAATGTTCTTCCCCATTAGCTAATTGCACCGTCAAGGGAAAAAACTGAAGTCAAGCCTTCTCCTCCTTTTCTGAGTTATGTATTCCAATACCAGAAAGATAAGATGGGCTTGGAACAATCTGTTCTTGAAAGATCTGTAATTAATATTAATGAAGACTATTAAAATACACTGTAAACTTGCTACTATGATTGAAGTTCTGCAGGAAAAACAAACAGATTTCTATATTCAAACAAAATATTTTTTAATGTCTAGTGCAAGAATAAAGACACATCCATATTTTGTGAGAATATCGTCTTAGAGGTTCAAACTTTCCTCTCTAGTATTTCATATATTTTTTCCTGAGCTTGAATTGAGTTTCAGCCTGCAGAATGATTAGGTTTACAAAAACAAAGGTAAAAAAGAAAAAAACACCAAACAGCCTCCAGCCCCCCAAACCTCCAAAGTTAGCCAACATAAATTCATAAATGATAAGTTGGTTTTGCAAAGTATTATTTCAGTGATACTACAACATACACATTATATTTCTGGGAATCTATTTTCTGTCCATGGTATTAAGAACAACCTAATACTACTGGCAAAGTTTTCATCACAGCAGAAATATGGCACTAAATAAAACAGTGTCCTCTAACTTGAGGCAATCTAGCAAGAAATAAATGGCTGAAGAACCACAATATCTGTTTTATCTGCTGTTTTTTCTGCACAGTTTCAGCCTCCAATCTCAGTGAAATTTATCATTCTTAAGCACACAACTGGCTGAACATATACATGTAAAATGAGACCTCAGGCAAGAAAAAAACACATTTATATTGTAAAATTCTGTAACATCCACATTTACCCTGTTCTTTTTTTTTTTCCTCTCTCTCATGACACATCTTGCAAATAATCACTTTCTAATTCTACCTTTTAAATCTAATAGATACAAACTTTATCTCAAGATTCTTTGTATCTTCCTTGTTCCACATCTTCCTAATTTTCTTGCATCTGAAACATCTAATGCTAAGCCATCTAAAGAGCATAGTCTCTGAAGAGAGCATCAGTGCTGCCATGAAAAATATCTGGATTCAGTATGGGGATTTTCCCAGTGGGTTAAGCCCACTTAGATGATCAGCAGCCCTGGTGAAATTTTGCCAATGGCTATGAAAGCCAGTTGGACAAAACCAGAGAAAACTATCACTTCCTTAGTAACAAGGCTAAAGAGAAGACCAATAGGGAAACTGGGATGGCTGCCAAAGCAAATAGAGTTGGGAATGATCTAACAGATTTAAGCATTTTCCTCCACTGGCACACTTGTGACTTGTCACACAAAACATTGACAACTGCCAATGAATAAAACCACCACAAAAATTCCAACTCTGAGAAGCATTCTAGCAAGATGCAACTACCTGAGTTTATTTTGACTATTAAGAAAAAGCAGGTGCAAAAAACATTTAAGGTTTTAACCCAATCTTTTAAGCCAAACTACTGTCAACTAAAGCATAAAATTACTGAGTCTTAATTAATAGTGTTAACAATTTTTGCCTCCTTCTCCCCCAAGCTTTTAAAAAAGCTATCAAAGATTTACGTGAAAGTGCCTATTTCCTATTATTTCTTTAACCTTAATTTTTAACCTCCAGGCTATCGCAATCCTGTATCACTGATCTTTCCATACCTATCTTTTCACATCTTACTTGGTAATTCTGTGTTGTCTCCCTCAAGGAACCTGGAACATGCTTGCTATCTACTACTGATCTGACACAGCTATTTTTAATTTTTCTCAGGTGACAACAGGAAACGAGCAAAACAACATCCACTGCTAGCAATAGCTGGCCCATAAGACTTAGCAGTAAGAGTTCTACAGACTCAACCTCCGTCTCTAAATTCCTCCCTTACTTCTGCTACAGATTTACAGCAAAATACTGTGAGTGCTGTTAGAAATGGAAATGATGTGTCACTGTATCTGCCTACAATTCACAGTCAATTCACCTATCATTTTAGGAACCACAATATTACAAAACCACCCATATAATTTTAGATCTTGTCACATTGAATTAATTCAATTTTCCATAGGTCTCAAAGTTTTAAATACTACCATGTGCTATTAAATATTCACCACCATGCAATACTGCTGGAGCTGGAATGGCCTGATAGATGCCAAAAGCATAGCTGCCAAAAGATGCTGTTGGAGTTAAGAAACTAGCTATCAGAACTACTATGTGTTCTCTGTAATTCCTGCTGTCTTAATACATCAATACTCTGACCTGACAGAGAAGCAGAGTAAGTGTAGGAAAATAAGACATCATGTTACACTATCATAATAATATCCATTGTGTGTTGTCTTTTTATTCTATTAGGAAATTCAAGATTAGTGTTATGGAACATTTTTTGTTCCTTCTTTGTTTTAGCTCACGTAGTCTTACCTATCCTCTACCTGTTCACCAACACTAAATACCAACAGACAAACAGAATGTTGTACATGGGCAGGAAAAATCTGTTCTTTCTGCAGAGCATAATTTGACTATGCTGGAAAAAAAATGCAAACCAGTACATATTGCAATGTTTTGCCTGTTTTTTAAGAACATGCTCAGCTGTCTATACTCACTTAATATGACACTATCCACCCATATCAGAGGATCTGCTTGGCAAAATATATATATATTTTTAAACAAGGAAATTTAAGACTTTATTCACTATTGCATTATACCTTGACAGTCAGCTTTCCCACATGCTGTAAAACCCAGATGCGATGGGACCAGGCATTGTAGTTACTTGGGTATCTCCCAGCAGCTTCAGAGCAGACATCCATTTCCTCCTGCACTAGTCGATGAATTCTCTCCACAGGTGCTGCTCCCAAGTTTCCTTTATTCACAAGAGTGGGCAAGGAGTTTTCCTGAATTAGATGTTGCAGCACCCATCGTCTGGTTAAATGATGTACAGTGTTAATGATGAGAGACTAATTTTTAGAGAAAAACAATTTTTTGCATTTATATAAATCAATCAAGCTTTTCTGAGATTTCCATTATCTGAACTATGCTGTAATTAGAGGCTGAATAAGAAAACGTAGCAAACACAACCATCTGAACTGCTCCCAAACTGAGAGCTGTAACTTTATGATCACATTCCAATATAATTTAACTTTAGCTGTATTTGTTTGTTTGCTTACTGTAAGTAGCCATGGCTACTTACAGCATACAGGAAGAAAACAAAAAGAAACAACAAATAAGGAAAACAATTCAAGGTCTGCACATGATTTCTCACAAGTTCCTTTCAGAGGCTTGTATAGCACTAAAATAAAGTTTAAAAAATTAGGCAGAAAAATGTGACTCAATAGAGATATTAACTGTGCTTCATGTGCGTTTTTTACACTTCTCAGTACTGCACATTGCAAGCAAAATTAATTTCTGTACATCATCAGCAGAAAGAAAATGCAAAAGACTGAATGTTTCAGTGGCTACAGGCTTAACTGAAACAAATGTCTTTACTATCAAATAATACATATTTGATCTGAAGACTCTGAGACACGTACAGACTCCCACATGGCTTTTCCATTTTATTTTGGACTGGCTTTTGTAGTATTTTTAGATGAGGATTGTATTTTGAGAGGTGTCCTCAGTGCTACAGAAAATGTACATCTGCAGGCTCTACAGAGAGCTGAAAATTATGGCAGATATCTGTGCAGCAGCAAGTGTCAAGAGAACGCCAGTGAGACCACATGGTCTGGAAATGGTCTGGAAAGCTGGACATATTTCAGTTTGTGCAGTGGATTTTTTCTATTTTGTACTGACTCATATCAGTCTCAAAAGCAATTAATAATTATTTCATGACAGTGTCAGCTAAAAAAATAAAAATTGAGAATTCTCCCTTGCAGTTCCATCATACATAAAATAGCAGCTGTAAAAAAAGATAATACTCAGGAAAAAAAAAAAAAGAGTAATCCGTTTGCTTTTTGTCTCATTTGAAAAATGTTTATAACATTCTTATTCATTGATATTTATTTAAACCATGCCTTTTTCTTAGTTCCTTTAAAAAAAAGATTTAAGCTACTGGAAGACAATATGAACAATTGTAATCTGAACATTACCATCTACTATTTTTTTAAACTTCAGTCACCATATATGCAAGAAATGGGAAAATCTCAACCATTCTCGAAACTACTTTTTTATTCTGAGCAAACACAAGAAAGAACAACAAATTATAACACTAATAAAAATATTCCTAATTTAAGATTGCATTAAAGTTGGAGATAGACATTTTCATTATTTCTAAGATGTAAATAAATACCAAGAACCTTACAACTTAGCTTGTAGTCAAACTTCTGACTAGTTTCATAAAAGTATGTTGGTCCATATAACAATATGCATGGCACCAAGCTCAACATTAGTTACATGCTAAAATTTGTTTTCTACTGCTAGTTACCACATAGGAAAGGCTAAACCATGACAAACTGCAGGGTGTTCTTCCATTATTTCTATGCAATCCTTTTGCTTCAAACAAAGCAATCACGCAGCATGAGTAGTCAGAATGAAGATGCTGAAAAGCCACTGAAGGGTAACAAAATTAAAAATCAACACTGCAGAAACTCATTAATGTTGTTGCTAAATCAATGCCACTAAGATAGAAAATAACAGAAACTAAGTGAGGTAATGATACCCTATAAAGTGAGTAACACCTAGTAATAGTCCATGTATTGCATTCTATGTAAACTTCCAGAATTTTGAGCACATCCACTAAACTCAAAAAGATGAATTTACCAACAACACCCTAATCCCATAATTCATGTTATCTTTAAGACTGAAACTTGTGTATGTTTTTGATAGAATATGAATCCCCTCATAGGATATTAACTTCACGGTTATCTCAATACTGGGCATGTGAAATACAAACATTATGAACTGCTTTCTAATGTTTTCCATTCAAATCTCTTGAAAATTGTCTGTAAAAGGATGAATAAAAATGTAAAAAAAAATAATAAAAAAGAAAAATCACACATACCAAGAAATTTTATCATAAAATTGAGCAATGTGTCTATACTTCACTCAGCTGTGCTACAGGAATTTTACATACACTCAGTCATGACTAAAATAGTTAGCTCTGTGTTTCAGTAATTCTGGAGTTACATTTTTCAAAAATGTGGTCTAGTGTTTTAATATTTAGCATTGGTGATTTAATGGCACTGTGTAAATTAGAAATGATAAAAACATATCCACCAAACCAAAAAAGACTAGCAAAGAAATGGAAAAGAAGACAACTTTAGTTACAGAGATTAGCTTTTATAGATTCTTCTCTTTCCAAAGTGTCTGTAGGCAAACAATAGAGTTATAAGTTGGGGGGGCTAGGGGACAGTAACCCACAATGCTCAAATAGTTACTATTGGAAACAAAATTCTCAGGATGAGAATTTTAGGTCCTGCAAGACATGATAAACCCTTAGGAAAAATGATCCCATCTCCAAAGCTCATTAAAAAATATGCCATACATTGGCATATGATTGTATATTTTGTGTATATCATGTGGCATATGATTGTAGTTCTAAGTGTAGAATAAGAGAAGCATCTTCAAAAGCTAAAGCACTGAATTTTACAGTGACTGGCTCAAAGAATCTGCTGTATTTCTAGTTGTCCTCTTCCATCCAGCACTCTGCTTAACTCACTCACAGAAGAAAACAAAACAAAACAAAAACACCTAGGAAGAGCGTTTAAGTTTGGGAAAGCAACAGAAGGCACGGGACACAAACCTATGAATCCACGTTTCTGGACTCTTTGGAAACTTGGTTAACGCCAGTTTTCCAAGATGCAAATCTTTAAGTGGATTTAAAGTGCCAGATAGTATTAATTCTTTCCTACAAAAGATAAAATAAATTTGTATGAATAAAAGATGTAACCTGAAAACAAAACACAAATCCCAACAACAAACAGCATGGCATTTTGTTTGCATTAAAGTACAATTTCACTGTCAAATTCAAAGGCTTTGGTGGATTGACCCATTCCACTTGGTTATATACGGGCATCACTATTCAGCCAGGCCCAACAAAATAAATCCAACTCAAATAAGTTTATCTTAATACATTCTATCTGTTGGTTCCCAATTCTAACAACCACCAACAAAAAACACTGAAACAACTGTATTTTTGGGTGTGGCCTCTATCACATTTTCTGTTACTAATCAGAAAGCCAAGGAGTTTGGGCTACATATAATGCCTATTAACAGTAATGTTGCTTTTGTCTGCACACTCTAGAAGAGTATTAATAACATAAGTTGCTTCTTTTTTCTTTGATTCAAGGACTGCCAATAGAGTTACATATATGATGAAATACCTTTCTTGAAATTAGGCCTTCAGATTATTTTGTATATCTGAAAATACAGTCACTCTTCCACACAGCTTCCCCCCCCCATCTTATTTTCACACACAATTTTTAAATATGTCTCAAGATACAGTATCACTGATTCCTAAATTTAGAAGGAAGGGAGGAATATTCTCTGTGTGTAAAATATTTTTCAAACTCACCAGAAAGGCAGAAATCACTACATTTATTCATAGATAAAACACCTTCTGGTTGAAAAAAAAAAAAAAAAAAAAAAAGAATTTGCCCTAACAAAACTTACTGTTCAGCTAACAAAAGCCTTCCCAGAGCACCCCTTCAACAGACATAGCAGAGTGAAAGTCTGTATTTTACTTTTTTTGCCTTCTTTGCACAGAATTCCCTGCTCCACACCCTGTTAGGCTTTCCAGATTTACAACTCTTCCAGCCCCTCTCAAGCATGTTTGTAGACATCACCCTGTCACTGGTTACTCCAAGAACATTAGCTTCCATCTCCTATCATCCAATCTACTTATTAGATAGCTGCTTTGAAGTTAAGATACAGTATGATCCAAAATTGCCATTTGATTTCAGTAAACATGCCTCTTCCAGAACATCAACATGCATAAAGCTGTAGCAATTTTGGCTTTTTGTTCATTTGTTTGTTTTTAAATGATGTTGTTTATCACAATCATATGCATGGCACCAGGTTAAGCTAGAGGAGTGACAGTCGGCGAAGGGCATAGGAAAAAAAAAGCAAACAAAAAAATCCTGGTGGGATGGGAAAGAAATACACTATGAAAACAACTCCTACGTACCAAGTAAAACATCTCTGTGGTGTGAAACAGAACATAGCACGGCAATACCGTGGCAGGTGGAAGAACTAGTCTATTATTGCTATGCAAAAGGTGACATTTTGGTAAAAAGCATGTACACGGACAGAGAAAGAGCAGTTCAGATCAGTCCAGCATTAAAAAAAAAAAAAAAAAAAGCAACATGTACAGGTTTAGATTAGATATGGATTACCAGGACAGCAACCTTCCAAGATGTAGACTCCTTGTGGGGATATTGCCCTTTCCACCCTAAAGTATTAACTGCAAATAAATAGGCTCAAACATATTTACTCTTAAATTTGTTCTGAGTTTTGCAAAGTTGAGGAACATCAGAGGCAAGATTTAAATTTTCTGCTGTGGTAGAAAAACAGTTTTTAGCTTCACAGATTTACATTCAAGAGATGCCCTCATTCATAAGTAAGGGACTTCAACCATAGGTATGACTACATTATTATAAACTCCAAATAAACCTCTTTCAGTCTCTTTAAGCAAATACCAGATTTAGGATATACAACTTCCAGCTCAGTTTTTGCCACATGAACCATTGTTAGCTCTTCAGCCTTCAGAATTCCAGTTCCCGTAAGAGAGAATCTGAAATGCTCTTCACTTGCCTCATGTTTTAATGACATCTTTGAAGTCACTGATATCTCATGGGAAAATATTTGAACTTTCAGAGCTTCTTGTTATCTGATGCCTTTTGACATTTGATCAATCATACATGTAAGCAACGATATCAACAACAATGATGCCTATGACAACTTCCTTCGTAATAACTTACAGATTTTGGTCATAGTAGCTTGAAAGATTTTTCAACTCATAAAAACATAAAGCAAGTTATGATTAGTAACTGCAAATGCCTCGTTGCTCATTCTGTATGACAGGAATTTCCCTCTGAGTTCTAAGAAATGACACATCTCCTTTATCATGCGTTCCTACACCACACAATTGGCTCTCGATCAGTTCTCCCTGCTTAGGTTATAGGCTCTGCCATTCTGTAGCTTCCCAGTTTCTTCTAATGAAAATAAATAAATAAAAAAAATAAGCTGTGCAGGCACATTACGCTGTTTCGAATAGCTCCGAAGTCAAGACAGACATATTATATTACCTGTTCTAGCAGATAGCATATTTAAAGCTTTATGTTCCCCTGTGCTTCACTAACGACATACAATTTTCTTTGATGGTCATTTGAGCTCAAATACACATTAGCCTTCCACATCACCACTTGTCTTCTTGCTCTGCCAAGTCCTGTCTCCTCTCCAAGGAAGCGATTTCCTTTTCCTACTCTCAAACAACCACATTCTCTCCACATTCAGTGCTGTTGGGTCAATCACTACCTCTGAAGCTCTCAGCAGAGAATACAATGTAGGAAACGTATTATCTCAGCCTAAAATGATAAACTTATTAGATTGTACACAAAGTACTCTGCAGAAAGGGCTGCTATTCAGTAAATAACTCTTATTCTTTTTATTTTAGGCTTCTCAGAATCTATGATGCTTTTTTTCCTCTCCAAATAAAACAGGGAATTTGTGTGTCAAGAGCATACGATGAATCTGGCACAAAAAACATCCTCTGCAAGATGAAAACAATCATCCCACGGCTGATCCATCATGTTCTGCAAGCAGAGTGCAAGTCCCACACAATTAGTTCCCTGCTTATAATAATCCACAGTACAAATTTATCTCCGGTATCTGTGCAGAACATAGCGTGTCTTCTACTCAGTGACCACATATATCATCCATGTCTGCCTGCCTTGATCTGTAGTATGCTGAGATTGGAACCACACAGCATAGTAGGGAGGCTGAAGTGTTGTGCTTTGGTTTGGGTTGTGCCATTGAGTGCCTACCCTTTGAAAGGGCCAATGCCTAGCAGCAGCCTAAACCAAGGCAGGTGTAGATTCAGCACATCAGAACCTCATCTAGAGCACTCAGAGGCAAATCCCTCAGCTACTGAATGGCTGGTATGACATCAGCCTCTCTCTGAACGTGACACACAGTGCTTCAAAGACAAACCACCAACCAGGCCACCCCGCCAAAAATCAGAGGAGGACAGACATCCTCTCAAGTTTTGCACACTGAGGTAAACCATAAAGGCCATAAAAGAGACAATCTTCACCTACGTTCCTTAATGTTGTTATTCCATTTGCAGTTTTAAACTACCCCGCTCGTGTATGTCCGAACAAACTCTTTCAGCTGTCAGGCAGAAAAAAACACACAGACTGTTAAGGATAGATGCATTTGCATCAAAAAAAAAGACAAAGCAAAAAACCTGAATTCAGTTTTATGTACCACAAGATTACATTACTCTAATAGCTCTAGTGTTTATACATGCTGATAACTCTATTTTGTTACTTGACAGCTACTTGGGGGTATACATTTTCAAGACAGTAAGCCCTTTGCTACCACTTCCACCTGCCTTTCTTATACTCAAGACGCTAGAGAGTGACATATCCCAGCAGAATCCTCCAGAACTGTATCACCAGTTAAAAAACATATATATATATATATATATATATATAAAAACATATATATATATGAATTTCTGATATATAGGGCTGACAGCAACCCACAGCCATCAGCTTTCTAGGTCATTTTGTTCATTTTTTCCTACTGAAATTAAACTACTACTTTTGTTTAACTACAAAAAGTGTTTTTGGTTTTCTTTTCTTGTTTTAAACAAGAGCCCTCCTGGACACTAACAACTTCCTGCCAGCCCTCTAACCACTCTTAAATTATTCCTTTTAGACTGTGTCATATCTTACCTGGGATGCAGAAAAATATTCTCCCACCTGCAGGATTTACACAAAAATTATCTGCTTCACAACGCTATGAATACAACTTCCTCCCCTTCTCTTGCAGTATATTAAGGGCTATTCAGCTTTGACAAGCTGCACTGGTTGTAGTAGTAAATTGATCAGTTTGCTCAAAAGGACTCAGGTATAATATTGAACGAATGGTAAAATGGGAACAATGAAATCAGACAGCAGACATCAGTTGGGTGCTATGCGATTTGGCAAAAAGGATACGTCCATCTAAGTTTACAACTCAATTGAAGCCTGCCTCAACTGATGGACAAAAAGAGAAGTGGCAGTTCAAATGGGACTCCCATCCAAAAAAAAAAGGGGGGGGGCCTAACTCCTGTATTCACGTGCAGCAGCGTAAACTTTGTATGAAACAAACAAAACCCAAAACCAGCATGAAATGAGGCATACAGGATAAAAGAGATGTTCAACATTCCTTCAGCACTCCTTAGCTGAGAAGCTGTTGCTGTGTCATTAACTACCACTTAAAGCGGAGCTTATGGCTGACTTGCATATTCAGGCCCAGGTCTTTCTGATGTCATTTGCTCAGGGCAACCTACCTCACGTTCCAAGCCGTGGTGAAGTCAGGGTTCAGTAGCAGCAGTGTACACGTGATATCCACCAACTCTAAAATGAGTATAAGAAAAAGAAAACACAAAAATTAGCAATGGTTCACAAAGAGCAGTGGTCTTTCTGAAATCCTTTAGCCCCCACCTGTCCTTAACATCTTCCCTCCCATGGCTGCTACATCTATGGATGCCTGCCTCTGCAAAACACTGTTATATCTCATTCCAGAAAAAAAAAAAAAAAAGACAGGTTAATTTAAAGGGGAGCAGAATCAGCCATATCTTCCCTTTTGGCTATTGGAAATAAAGGACTTCTATATTGTTAACTACTCTTATCTAAGAAGTCTGCAGCTGGAAATTTCTGACTGCTACCTGTTTATCTATCTAGATAGATGGTATACATACATACGAATAGATAGACATACAGATGTATAGATATATACTGTATATCTGTACATATATACAGATATGTAGATATATACTTTTATATAGAGAGATATAAATAACTAGATAGACAGATTCAAACACATCATATGCTCTCAGAGATGGACAGGAAAATTACTTAATTTATATTTTAACCAAGATGTTTCTCAGAGAGGTCAGTTGTTATTTAACTGTGTGAAAAAGTGGAATAGCTTTGTTTATAACTGCATACCTACTTGTTCACTTATGTCTGACAGAGCAAGTTTGTGCTCCTCATGATGCTCTTGCCTATAAGTTATAATTTTGAATTGACAATTTTGAACTGAGCTGTTAATGGTGACATTTTAAAAAGTACATTAAAGAATTAAGCTGAATTTGTTTTTTCGTGTTTCTCTTTTTTGCCGTTTTGTTTTGTTTTTGACTTTAATGAAAATTTTTTGTTTAAAGACCTATTTGTTGCTGGGGCATGAAGTGCATCTAAGATGTGCAACCACTTTTCTTTATATGATGCCTAAATGTACACAGCTTTTTCTTTGGCTTATTCAACCTCTGAGACAGCAAAGTACTTCAACACCTATTTAACACCTATTTAATTTTACACGGATAAATGCCAGTGTCCACAATAAAATATTCAGGATTACTCACATATGTAAAATTTAACACCTAGTAAGTATTTTGCTGGCTATGGTTTTATTTGTACACTCAAAAAGTCACATTGGCAACATCCATCAAATCAAAAGCAGATGTATAAGAAGAAATATAAAGTAAAATTGTGAGCTGTGGTTGTTTCATTTACACTTTCCATTTAACCTTCTTAATATATTAGCAGTTACTCTACCTTTTACAAAAGTCTATAGATTGTATTTGTCATCAATACACACATTTAAACACTAATTATTCTGTTATTATTACCTCGAGTCATAAACAATACTAACATATAGTAACACACTTCCTGCCTTCCAAAATGCAATGGGTCAACAGCTAATAATCACTTCTTACTATGTTATGCAAGGTAACATAAATCTTCTTTATGTCAAATTCACATAACTCCTATAGGGCAACTGAGAGCTTCTTGAAGGAAAAAATCCAGCAATTACTACCTTTGCTGCTAAACACAAACCAACGCTAAAAACCAAAAATGGTTCTCCTATATTTAAGTAACTGCATTGTTACTCTGTTCAACCAACCTTCTCCCCAGCTGGTGTTTATTAAATACAACAACACAAACAGAAAAGAAGGAACCCCATACAAAATGTTAGTATTTGCTTTTCCCCTAGACAAGAGCCACATAGAATCATAGAATCATAGAATATCCTGAGTTGGAAGGGACCCTTAAGGATCATCAAGTCCAACTCTCGACACCGCACAGGTCTACCCAAAAGTTCAGACCATGTGCCTAAGTTCACAGTCCAATCTCTTCTTAAATTCAGACAGGCTCGGTGCAGTGACCACTTCCCTGGGGAGCCTGTTCCAGTGTGCAACCACCCTCTCTGTGAAGAACCCCCTCCTGACGTCCAGCCTAAATTTCCCCTGCCTCAGCTTAACCCCGTTCCCGCGGGTCCTGTCACTAGTGTTAATGGAGAAAAGGTCTCCTGCCTCTTGACAACCCCTTACGAGGAAGTTGTAGACTGCGATGAGGTCTCCCCTCAGCCTCCTCTTCTCCAGGCTGAACAGGCCCAGTGACCTCAGCCGTTCCTCGTACGTCTTCCCCTCAAGGCCTTTCACCATCTTCGTAGCCCTCCTCTGGACACTTTCCAACAGTTTCATGTCCTTTTTATACTGTGGTGCCCAGAACTGCACACAGTACTCGAGGTGAGGCCGCACCAGCACAGAGTAGAGCGGGACAATCACCTCCCTTGACCTACTAGCGATGCCGTGCTTGATGCACCCCAGGATACGATTGGCCCTCCTGGCTGCCAGGGCACACTGCTGGCTCATATTCAACTTGCTGTCTATCACGACCCCCAGATCCCTCTCTTCTAGGCTGCTCTCCAGCGTCTCATCGCCCAGTCTGTACATGCAGCCAGGGTTTCCCCGTCCCAGGTGCAGGACCCGGCACTTGCTCTTATTGAACTTCATGCGGTTGGTGATCGCCCAGCTCTCCAACCTGTCCAGATCCCTCTGCAAGGCCTTTACGCCCTCATTTGAGTCCACAACTCCTCCAAGTTTGGTGTCATCAGCAAACTTGCTCAAAATACCCTCTATTCCTACATCCAGATCGTTTATAAAAATATTGAAAAGTACCGGCCCTAAAATGGAGCCTTGAGGGACCCCACTGGTGACCGCCCGCCAGCCTGACGCAGCCCCATTTACCATAACCCTTTGGGCCCTGCCCGTTAGCCAATTGCTCACCCATCGTATGATGTTTTTATTTAGCTGTATGGTGGACATTTTGTCCAGTAGGATCCTATGGGAAACCGTGTCAAAAGCCTTGCTGAAGTCCAAAAAAATCACATCAGCTGGTTTCCCTTGGTCCACCATACGGGTGATCTTATCATAAAAGGAAATCAGGTTAGTTAGGCAGGACCTACCCTTCACAAACCCATGCTGGCTGGGACCAATGACTGCTTTGTCCCCCAGGTGCGCCTCAATGAGTCCGAGAACCAACTTCTCCATGATTTTACCAGGCACTGACGTGAGACTGACAGGCCTGTAATTGCTAGGGTCTTCTTTCTGACCCTTCTTGAAAATTGGCACAACATTTGCCAGCTTCCAGTCTACTGGGACCTCTCCAAATTCCCAGGATCGTTGAAAAATAATTGATAGAGGTTCCGCGATGACATCCGCCAGCTCTTTCAGCACCCGGGGATGAATCCCATCCGGACCCATGGACTTGTAGGGATCCAGGTGGAGTAGCAAATCCCGCACACGTTCAGGGTCAGTTGGGAGTTTGTCATCCCCACCGTCCCAGTCCTCCAGCTCAGGGCACCCTGGGTCCCGAAGCCCATCATCGGCATTGAAGACAGAGGCAAAGAAGGCGTTAAGCGTCTCTGCTTTGCCTACGTCATCGTCTGTGAGGAGACCTTCCCTATCAAGGAGCGGCCCTATGTTTTCTTTAGTTCTCCTTTTTCCATTTACATATCTAAAAAAACCCTTTTTATTTTCTCTCACAGACACAGCCAGCTTCAACTCTAGCTGTGCTTTGGCCACTCGAACTTTCTCCCTACAAACACGAACAGCATCCCTGTATTCTTTCCATGACGCCTGGCCCTCCTTCCAGTAGCGAAACACTCTCTGTTTCCGCCTAATCTCCATTAGAATGTTCCTGGTCAGCCACACCGGCCTCCTGCCCCGCCTGCCTGACTTGCGATATTTTGGAATTGCCTTATCTTGTGCTTCTAGGAGGCATCGCTTAAAGAGTGACCAGCACTGGTGGACATCGAGGCCTTCAAGAGCAGTTTCCCAGGGGACCTTACTGACTAGTTCCCTGAGCAGCCTGAAGTCCGCTTTCCCCATATCTAGGGATGAGGTTTTGGTGGCACTTTTCCTTCTGTCACCATAAATTTTGAACTCAACCACTTCATGGTCGCTATGACCGAGGCGGCCACCAATCACCACATCTCCCACCAGACCCTCTCTGTTTTCTAGCAACAGGTCTAGGAGGGCACCTTTCCTAGTTGGCTCCGTTAGCACCTGTACCAAGAAGTTATCATCTAGGTGCTTCATGAACCTCCTGGACTTGCTCGTGTCAGCCGTGTGGCACTCCCAGTTAACATCCATCTTAGTCTTGCCTTCTATTTAAACTAAACTGCCAGCAGATTGCTGGTGTAGTACATTTTTTAAAACATATCGTGAAGAGTTTCAACCGCCAGATCTAGGTTGACTGACACTTATCATGCATTTCATTTTCAGCTGCTTATCACTTTGCAAACAAGTCTGCAGGCTGTATCTAAAGGGTCCAATGCTTCTGCTCAATCACAGAAGCGTCAAGGCACCAGGACTGCACAATAAGGAGATCTGCCTTCAGGACCTTTTTTATTTGCTATAGGAGGAAAAGGTATTTGCTATAGAAGTGAAAGGTAAATGGGACTGCAAAATGTGGGATAAGATGAAACTGAGATAAACAACAGAATACTGTGACAAAGGACTTCATTACAGACAACACAGAGCTGCTGAACTTGGACATTAAAAAGTCTGAACTTTTTAGGGTTGAATTTTATTAATTGTTTTAGTAATTATTAGGTACCATCATTATATAGTCTATGACATATAGGATATGTTAAATGAAGTTTATTACAGCCTATATCGATCTTTCAAATTCATTTACGAAACAGTTTTCAGAGACTACATAACTCCACGTAGAAGAATATAGTTTGTTTGTCCTACAGGCATGATTTCACATTAATGTTATTATTCTGGTATTGCCCAAGGTCTGAAACAGCACCAAGGCATGCACAATTTAAGCACTAGCTTATCTAACATTTTGTTTTACAGAAGTGTTTGAAAAAAAAAATTAAAAATCACCGTATCCTGAACCTGATCAAAGGAAAGAAGCAGACAAAAGGAAAGTCTCCAAGCAATAACCATTTCTTTCAGTCCAATTTACTTTGACATTTGCTGTAACAAACAGCAGATGTAGATTTCACGAAATATGAATTCTGAGCCAGAGATGTCAAATGACACAATTTTAGTAACCTCTGAGTTTTTCCATGCAATGTCATGTGACAGATCTGGCACACATAGGTAGGAGTTGCCAGATAGTTCTCTTTGTGTCAATAACAAAACTCAACATGTCTTTTATTTAAAATTTTAAAAGCACTTTCTGCTGGATACATTTTAATCAAAATACAGCATCACAGATGCTCACAAAATAGGTATCATTCTGTACATTAAAAGCTTCCTCAGATGCAAGAGGGCAACAATGACTGTATATTTTTAGCTTGTTTTCTTTTCAAACGTGACTGTATCCAGATTTTTATTTCTGTACGTGTATCACACTAATGAGCTTTTCAGAAGAAAAAAAAAAAGATTCCACTGTTTTAAAAGAAAAGAAATTAGAAGAATTTAGAAGAAGAAAAAATTCCACTGCCTTAGAAGTGGAATTGCAGATTTATGGGAAGTAAGGATATTCTGGGAATGTGCACAATGATACTCTGAATAAGGAGAAGATACGTAGCAATTTCAGACAACTGTCTTGTTGATGTGCACAAATAATATACATGCATATATTAAAACAATTTGGAGAAAGGATAAAAACATATTATCAAACTGGGACTTCTAAACTACAACAATAGCAAAAAGTACTCTTGATCGTGGATCCCAGAAAACGTTCAAGCTTTCAAAAGAAGCCATGATAAAATTAAACATCTCTCAGTAAGTTATTAAGGACTGGCTTCTTCTAGGATCCTGCCAGAAGAGTATCAGATGAAATCATACACCCTAATCGGGACCCTGTTCTTCTTCATTCTACCTAAAATGGCTTATGGTAATTCAGACAACACAGAAGAGGTAACGGGAGACTGTATTTGCAACCACTGTTTATTACAAATAGCAATAGAATTCCCAATTGGGTTTGCAGCAGCAATAAATTTATACTTTCACTATATGCAAAAGAAAACAGCTACCTTGCCAAATTCTCACTCTGAAGTCTTACCTACAAAAAAGAATTCAGTAGGAAATCCTTGAGGATATTACATTTCAAATGTACAGAAAAGGTAATGTCTCTTGATACAGTATGACTACTTAACCTATGTTATAAACAATTGTGTAGGTCTGTCTGGGAAAGACTTCTACCTTCATTTCCTCCATCACTGTAGTTCAGTTTCCACTAGAATTTCCTATCAAACGTGAGACTCTTTTAAGGGTACAGCATGCTAAATGCTGTAAGCTGTACATTGCTTCTAAATGTGCTACTAACAAGGTGAGGTCCTGATCATGGTTTACAGGAGTTGCTCAGAGGACATGAAAATACTGTCGGTCATCTCTTCTCAAACATGTGACATTGGCTTCCATAATTAAAGAAACAAAGGAGAAGGGAGTTACTCTTCAAAGGAAGAAAATCAAACAAGATTCAATAGACAAACAGGTACTTATATAAACTTTGCAGCGCTCCACTGTTTTCTGATGCATAATTTTGGCCTGTGTTTTGAGAGAAGAGATTCTGAGATGCTTCATCTGTGAGGAAAGTAGGGACGCTTTCTGAACAGTCAGAACTCCCTTGCCATTCCTGCTGGACAGACAGGAATGCACCAGACAGACGGTGTCACCACAAGAAAGCACAAGAACCTGCCTAAAAGGAGCAGTGTGCCAGTAAATTTGCATCCAACTGAGAGAAACATACAGGAAGAAAAATTTTTAAGCTGACTGCCATTTAGAAGAGACCTAAAGCCATAAACAGAAAAATTAGTTTCCTAAACTACAGCTACCCTTTTTCATTCTTGCTTTCAACAGAATAAGTGACTTTGTAAAGAGTCAAATATCCCATGTCACACTTGCTTATAATTCTTTAAAAAAAAATCTTTAGAAAAAAAACCACGCATTCAAAATAGACAATACATAGAAAAGTACTTTTCACGCAAGTAAAACAAATTAAAAAACAGAGCAACAATAACAAAAAAAGGAAAAAGGGAATAGAGTTTTACAATTACTAAGTTGTTTGGACACATGATTCCTGGTACCCCTAAGTCCAAAAAGCATTGCACTTCTTTCTTACTTCAAATCCACACATCTCCATAACTGCCCTTCTGTCTCAGGGCATACTTCCTTCTGTACACAGAAATGGGAATAACTCACTTCCCTCTCAACCTTCCAATGTGGCAAGAGAGGAAGGATTTGCATTGTCAACCAAGCAGCAATACAACTTGTTCGTGTCACCATGAAGCACAACATAAAGCCTGAGCGCTGCACTCAGTTCTGTCAGAGCAGGTTAGGCTGCCTTCAAGAAGGGGCAGTGTAGTGTCCAAAAAAGGTAAATAAAAAATGTGTGTTAAAATCAGGTAAAATACTATTCTACATCTGGGTAACTTACCATCTTTGTTCAGCCATTGTTTTCTTTGTCTGTAGAGCAGAAGTTTATTGTGGACATATGGCAAAAGAAACTTGACGCACCAGCTCTCCACACCAAGCTTGTTTTCTACCAGGACTATAGGGCTCCGGTTATATCTGGCTTCAGGACAGGGTATTAATCCTATTTCATCTCTTTAAAAACAAACAAACAAACAGAAAGAAATATAATTAAACTTACTTGCAGTATTTACCAATTATTTTTCTCAAAAAGCAGTGCTCCCTGCCAGTTCATCACCTTTTTCCCTGATGTTACAGAAGTCTGTGCTCATTATTCTCAACTCACCCTCTTGTTTCTTCCTACACTTCAGGTATGATAAAATGTGTTTTGAGAAAGCCATCCTCTGCACAATCATGCAGCAAATTAACTCAGTAATAAGTGATTCAAACACGTTTTAAAGTGCAAATAAAGATTTAAGTTGAGGGGGGAAAGAAAAAAAGCCTAAACATATTTTATCACCACACAATTTATTCAGACACAATATAAAAGCTAGCTGTGGTTTTGGTTAAGCGCCTCTACAAAATTTTATTTTAGCTCCCCAGTGCAGTAGCAACAGAAAAACAGGAACACTTCAAGACATGCTGAACAGCCTCAATGTAATGTTCATCCATGACCGGATTAACAAGAATGAATTCAAAATCTTTAAAATGCTATCTAAGAAGATTCCTTCTGGTGATTCTGGCTTTTCTGAACATACCCAGAAAAGTTACACCAGGTTTTCTCAAAAATCTTGAATGGGCAAGGTCCCTGCTTTGTATTTTCACAGTACCAACATTAACCAAGCCTCTAGAAAAAAAATCAAATAAATAAAACATGGGCACAAAAATTAATACCAGCAAACACAGCAGCAGCATCAGAAGCTTTTTAGTTTCAAGGGGCGATATAATTTTTTCCTTTTTCCTCAGCTTTTAGTATGCATGAGCGTTGGAAGAGTGGTCATAACAGCTTCTTAAAAACAAACAAGACCGTCAATTATTCACACTCACCTGAACCAAAAGCAATATTATTCTATACTTGCTATTATGAATGATTTCGCCTTTATGCCCTGTTTCATAGAAAAATGTCTGTTGCTGAGAAGGGAGCTCCTCAGGTCTCAGACAAGAAAAAAAAAAAATCTGCTGTGGTTTTCAGAACCACCTTAAATTTTCTCAGTACAAGGCCTACATATATGCTCCAACCCTGTAACCTCAACTCAGTTACCTTAAACTAATTTTGTTACTGGATAATCTGAATACGCTGATTTAGTTCAGTGTCTAAAAGCAAAAGTGACACCACGAGCTTGTTAAAGAACAAGTATATCTGCTTTTTCAGGAAACTGATTTGTTCTGTCAGACTGCAACAAGCCACGAAGAGCACAAGTAACCTGAGGGAAGACATCCCCAAATAGCTTGGCTCTGTCTCCAAATGCACAGCCAGGTCCCCTACCCATCTCTCGTCACCTGGGAACAGAAAAGGAAAACTCTGCGTTTTACTGCCCACTACACCATAAGCAATAAGTATCAAAAAAAAAGATTTTAATGCTTGCTGCTCCACTGAAAAAACAAGTTAAGGTTTTCACAAAGCTAGTCAGATTAGACCTACAATATCACTCCAGACTGCTGCTTTCAAGAGGGTGCCTTATAGCCTAAATTTGGTACTTACTGCTGGCTCCATTGCATTTATGAATCTTAAACCTACAGTCCTCGGTCAAACTTTGTCTGGCCTTGCATACTGGGACACATGGGGCCTCAGCTGCAAGAAAGATACAGTTACCTGTAGCTTTGCTAATTAACTCTGTGAATAACCACTAAAATTTACCAGCTAATGCCTATAGACAGTACACCAAAGGTAAAGAGCAAGGGGAAAAAACAAACAAAAAAAAAACAGAGAACCACACACCCACACCTTCTGTCCTTACCAAGTAAAAAAGGTCTGATTTGGGAAAGCTAAATTTCACAACGCTGCATTGAAGATGCCACAACGACAGATAGGGTTTGCAAACACTCCAACAAACCAAACACCCCAACTCTGGGGTCATGCTCAGCAAGCCAAGAGGCAGAGGACCATACCATGGCACAACGAAAATTGTGAAGACACAATGCAACACAAGAAATGGTGTATCTGGTAACTGCTTGGTTTTCCCAAGATGCAACCAGGACTTGTCATCTGGTAGAGATGCTGTCTACAACACCCTGGTATTGCTTCTGATGACCTGGGTGGTTCAGAAACCATATGTGGCATTCAGTTCCTGAGAGGGAACAGAATTTATACTTTAAAATACCAGAAGAGCAGATTTATCCACGACAGGGTGCCTAACTTGCGGCCAAAACAATCCATACAAACCACCACCTTTTCCAGCTGGCTGCTCCTGAAGGCCCCTCTGGTCTGCAAAAGGAGCAAGTAAGAGGGCAGGCCGTTCATTTTGTCAGTCCAACAGGCACTGCTTGAGAACTCCTGCAGCCTTTGCTCCATCGTACACCCCCAAGAAAAAAGCTTCTGCAGCAGGACTCATGTGCAGGCACCAGTGACCCAATTAGCGCTTGTAAAAGTAAATGACTGAAATACCCCTAATCTTCTGCAGACAGCCTTCGGCCACAGAATAGTAGGATCATCCAGGTTGGAAAAGAACTTAAAAGATCCTCAGATCCAACCACCAGCTCTTCTGGGGTTGCTGTGACTCCAGAGCGGGACCTGGCACTTACCCCTGCTGAATCGATCCGGCCCAGGCGTGGGCACACCTCGGTCATATCGACATGACTGCACAAGCCAGCTGCAGGACGGAGGATGCCCACATTTAGGTCAAGATACAAGGTGCTCACAATACCAAAGGAAACAGTAATCGAGGGCTGCTGTTCTTTGCTATCACCTGAAACACAACCTACTGTGAAAGCAACATTTCACTCCCTAAATTCTCTGGTTTTCCATTATTGTCCGGTGAATTTTATGATTTTTTGGTGTACTTGCAATTCTTTTCCTAAAAGCAGGTACTCTGGTCATGTTCCAAAACCTCCATGAATTACCTTTGGATTTACAGGTGATCAATGTATCATGGTAACTCACATTCCTAAAACACACGATGGAAGCTGCTAGAACTCAGTGGATGATTTGAACGAGGTTGTCACTGAAGGCCTCAGTCATTACAGAGCTTCTTCAACCTGCATGGAGACTGGAGAAGTTACGTGCAACCATCTGCTGAGCTCTGGCAGCAGCAAGACGAGTTTCACATCAATAAGGACTTAACAAAGAAAACTTCTTTCTCGGTCCCCAGCAGAGAAATTTGCAATCATACCAAAAAATGCCTCGATTTAGAGTTTTGAATCTCATAAAATGAAGTGTGTTTTTTAAACACAGTAAGAACATGGTGAATTGAGACAGAAAAAGTGATCCAAACTGAACTGATATAAATCATTGTCTGCAAACTAGAAAGCACCTCAGATTTCACACACAAATGCTGGGCTACCATCTAAGAGTTCAGCTTCCCAATTACACCCACAACTCAGGTACTTTTTTGACAAGTGAATCATATGTTCTGTTTGACCTCACATGCATAAGAAAAGCAAAGTTGATAAAGAAAGCATGCACTGATCTGTTCAGTGTTGGCAGTCCATCAGTTCCAGTGGGACAACCCATGCCAATGATTTTATCAGGACCTATCCTTGTAGGCACTGGGTAAAAGTATCTTCCAGTAAACTTCACAGCTTTATGAAAGCTTGCTCCAAATCTAATTTAAAATAAATACATAAAAGAGAAAGAAAAACATTCTAGTTAGCCCCAAATTGAATTTTTACATGTTTTTATTGTTCACCAGAGACAACACCCTGTTTAAACCTTAGAAAGCATGGAGCGTGCCAGAATAGAGCATCCATTCCGACAGAAGCAATGGGGGCAAGTGAACAAAGTCTCAGACAGCAAATGGGACAACAAATACCATACGAGTGATTAGAGTTGGGGACAAAAGTATGAGGTCCTGAATGCACACTGCGCACTGGGCAAGCCTCTTATTCTCTGCGGAGCCAGATTTAAGGAATTCAAAGCTGGATCTGTGGCACAAACGGGACACTCAGCTGAAGAGGATAATGTTTGCCAGGGACTGCAAAGGATCACAACCATCTCGGCGCACTGGAGGAAGGCAGGGCGTCAGATCTATGCCCACTGGGGCTGCAACCCGCTGCTCCAGAGGCAGAAGGCCTGCAGCCAAGGGCCTGGCGCCTGTTTTATCCCCACGGGAGCTGTGTCCCAGGAGCTGGGCAGGCTGACCTCCCCCTGCCCACCTCGGGGGAGCGGTACCCAGCCCGTGCCCGCTCGCTCCAGGCATGACACAGCGCATCGGTCTGGCTGCACATGGCTCTTGTAACCTACTTTCATCCCCTGGATTGCACGAAAGGGAAGAGCAGCAGCAGCAGCAGCAGCAGCGTGTTCCCCCAAAACACAGCTTTGCCACCGCTGAGGAATTTCGGAGAAGCAGTGCGGGACCGAAGAGGCTCAGGGCGTTCATTCACAAACACCGCCTGCCTACAGCCCACCACGGCTCACCACCTAGCAGCGAAACTCCACGGCGGAGCGCGGCGCCTTGTTGTAGGCAGCACCCACAGGCTGCCTGCTACAACCCGGCCACCCACCCAAGCGCTTAGCTACAGGCCGGGCAGGCGAAGGGCAGCCGGGAGGGCAGCCCCGGACCCTCCGCAGCCCCGTGCCCGTGCCCAGCCCCTGCCCGTGCCCGTGCCCGTGCCCGTCCCGGCGGCGCCGCTCACATGTGCGGGTTCCGCGCGAAGGCGTTGCGGATGTCCTTCACCACCCGCTGCACCAGCACCGCCACCTCCTCCGGCGACTCGGCCATCTTCCAGCACAGCACAGCACAGCACAGCACAGCCCAGCAGAGCCGTGCCGTGCCGTGCCGGGCCCTGCCGTGCCGTGCCGAGCCGAGCCCAGCCGAGCTCTTCCGGGGCAACGCGGGGCCGCCGTGCGGCTGGGGCGGCCCCGGCTCGGCGCCCCCCGGCGGCTGGTGGCGGCCGAGGGGACGGCGCCGCCCGCAGGGGCCCGGCCCCGGCTGCTGGGGGGGGTGGGGAACCGGAGCCGTGTCCTGAGGGCAGAGCGCGGCGCAGACAGACACATTTGTAGAAAAGGAGCTATGTCAGGGCAGTGTGCGGCAGAGGGAGGTGGATGTCCCCCCTGAGAAACGCTGAATGTGTGCCCACACGTTTTATGTAGTGTGGCCCCACACCAAGTGACACAAGGCGCTGATGGGAGTGCAGGGTTAAAAGCCAAAATGAACGTGTCAGAGACCACCTTCTGCAGCAATTGCTAAAAGACAGCTTACGACTTTATATGTTGCTTTCCACTGACTCCCTGAAATAATATTTTAAGTGTTTATGGATGCTGAAAAGCCTGCTGTAATATTTTTCCTCTCACGAGAAAGGGCAACCCCACCTCCTCATCTTCCCAGCCTGTCTCTCCTGAAGAGCCTTCACTGCAGCCCTCACCTCCCACCACACCTCTGTGCTCCCAGGAAGATCCCAGCCTTGCAGCTGCACACACAGCTCTAGCTCACACCGTCCTGACCCCCCACAAACTGCCTTGAGGCATTTCTCCATTATGGTGCATTGCTTACATTCGTGCAAATGCTGGAGGTGAACCTTAGTTTGTTGGCCGGGGGGATTCGCTCCTGTCACATCACTCCAAGCACTTTGCTCCTCAACCCTGTCCATCATTCCCTGACAAGCCTGCCAGTTACTCTCTCTGGCGCTACTTGAACAGAGATTAACCGAGGTGGTGTAACAGCCTGTTTGGGAAGTCCCCTCGGTTTAACACACTTATGTCCATTTTGGGTGATGCACTACTAGTGGATGCTGTATTGCTTAAAATTATGTCTTGTTAAATCAGGTTTTCAGTGATTATGCTATAAATGAAGATACAACTCAATCTGAGTTTAGTAATATTTATAAAATGCAAGTAAACAGCGCTGGGTGCATGGGGAGTCTTTGCTCTACCAACATGCACACCCAAACGTTGAACTTTCTAAATATATATAGAACATGGTTCTATAAAAAAAAGTAAAAAATAAAAAATAAAAAAAAATGAACAAGGATGAAAATCCAATTTCCTTGGATTTTTTTTTTTTTTTAATTATTTTATTTTATTATTTGGAATTATTATTTATTATTTGAAATTATTTTATTTTGAAGGATTTAGAATCATAGGATGAATCACAAAATGGGTTGGGTTGCAAAGGACTTTGAAGATCACACGGGGATGACCTAGTAAGGATGCCACCCACTAGAACAGATTGCCCAAAGCCCCATCCAGCTTGGCCTTGAACGCCTCCAGGGATGGGGCATCCACAGCTTCTCTGGGCAACCTGTTCTAGTGCCTCACCACCCCTCACAGTAAAGAATTTCTTCCTAATGTCTAATCTAAATCACCTCTCTTTTAGTTTAAAGCCATTACCCCTCCTCTTATCACTTCATTCCCCGATAAAAAGTCCTTCTCCAGTTTAATAGTAACATAGGAAATATACTTAGTTCTCAGTGCTTGACATTATTTTTTGAAGAAAATGTTCCTCAACATTCCTGTATATTTCTGAATCCTGCTAATGTCATTGTTTATTAATACTGAAACAGTGTATGTTCTCACTTTTTTTTTCCCTTACCTCCTTCCGCACCCTCATCCCCCCACCCCACATTTTCAAATATACCCAGCAGTGTGCTTCAGAACACTTCTCATTTGAGTAGTCTTCTCAGCCTTGACAATAGGAGAGGTTACAGAGGTGCAGGAGACTACATTATCTGTTATAGCAATACTGATAGGAAACAGTTTTGGAAAAATCTCTCAAATGGCAAAGTTTGTGAAGCTGACATTTGTAAGGGCAAATACCTTCTTTAGAATGTAGCACCATTTTCTTGTTCTACCAATAGAGTTCTGGTGCTGAATGAAGCAGCACATTTTAGAGAAATTATATGGGAAAGAAGCAGTTTTTGTGGGTTAATAAAGGCTGTTAAAGTCACATTGCATGTTTTATTTGGTTTTATGCCTTTTTTTTTTTTTTTTTTTTTTTTTTCCTAGTTTTCCTGCCTTACTTGTTTGAAATGGATAACCTTCATTTAATTTTTCTCCAAAGATGATGTTGTTTTTTATCTGAGAAAAATGATAAATAATAGAGAGAAATAATAAAAATGAGAAATAATAAAAAAGCATTACTTTCTTTGTAATATATGTGGAGAAAGTTTATTGTATGTCATTTTCTTATATTAGCTAGTTAGTAGTTTACACTGGAGGTCAGATTGTAATTGTGTTACTCAGATATTGTCAATTGCTTCTTCTTTGCAACAAAACCAGATAATTTGTATGAAAAATTTATCCTAATTTAGTGCTGAGTCAAAATTTAATATGCCAATATAATGCTTTAGCTACAATAAATTGTGTTTTATTATAATGATTTTTTGAACACTGTAAGAACTGTAGTTTTGACTTGCAGAAAATGGACTCCACGATCAGTCAGATTGTACAGTAGTTGTGTTTATTCTGTGCTGGGCAGCACAGGGGGTAGTCCCGCCAAAGTTGTGTGCACCTGACGCGGCAACTTGCCTTGGTTATATGCAGTGAAGAGTTACATATGCATGAAGTTTCACAATACACCTATACATATTCATAACCTGTCCCCACTTCATATTAAAATTAGTTCCAAGGAGTCATTTCCATAAACTCCTCCCATCTGCGCTTGCGCAGTGTATCCTGGTGGTGGTTGTTGGGGGTTGTGGGGATGAAGATTGATGATTCTTCCTCGTCACCGCTACCTGACCTCTTGTCTCTGTGCAGACTCCTTGGCTCTTGTCCATTCGCAGGATCAGCTTCTAACAGTTTCTTAAGACAGGCTCACACTCTTATTAGGAGACTGGTCTTGGTAAGGGGCCCAAGGCTTCTTGCTTTAGTTATGGTTCATTTGCACAATGAACCATAGTTAGCCAAGACACTAAGTAGCATCCTAGTTTAATGCCATCAGCGCTTTATCACTACTTGATAAACTAACTCCCTCTGTCAGTGTGGCTCAGTTCATGTGATCAATGTATCGGTGGGATAGTAGAAATGGCATTGTTGAGGGACACTGCAGACATGGTCCTCAGCTGGATGAAAGAGAAAAGGAATGGCTAGAAAGGAGGAGCAAACCTCACACTGAAATGTGCAGAAAAATCTGAATATAAGGTTTCTCAGAAACATCCCATACTTTCTATAATTTTTGTTTAATGAAATTAAATTGTGGCTATTAGGTTTTCTATGTTTCTCCAGATCAATTCTTTTCCATTCTTACTAAAAGTAAATGTAGTTGAAGTGCCAAGAAAAGGTGCTCATGCATACTAAACTATTCACTCTCTTTTGTTGAATAATATTAATCTATGTAACAGTTGAAGCTAAATTGATTTTAATTCTAGAGTAGCATTAGACAAGAAATGTTAAATTGCTAAAACATATACTTGTGTTTTATTAATACATATTTATTACGGTGAAAATGTTCCTAATATGCCAGGTAATGTTACTTTTTTTTTTTTTTTTTTTTTTTTTTCTGAAAATCAAACTGCATGTATTTTCACTTAGATCTCCTATTAATCTGGAGCTGTTCCAGCAGCACTTGTATATATATGTGTTCTGCCAAGAGGTTTGAGTACACCTACCCTGTCCGCTGCAAAATGGTGGCAATTGATTCAAATATCCACTTGAATCAGCTAATCATGCACAATCAATGGAATCAATTAAGATAAGTCTGTCACCATGTTTTTTCCTCTTTTAAAATGTGATTTATTTGTTTTAAGTTCTGTGAAGGAATAATAATTGTTTTAGTGCTGGGTGTGTACTATTATCCATACCATTAGTCCAATGTTAGCTAAGACAAAGATATCTTTATACAGTTTTCCATATCAGCAAACTCATGTTGAAAATGCTTCTCTACCTAGATAAATGTACAGCTTACCTCTGCTTTCATCATGATTTTACTTATGATTGTTAAGGACTGATGCAGACAAGTAATATCTATGACTATTTTTTGTTTTCCATCCTATAGTAGCATGAAGGTGGGATGATTGCTTGGTTTTGTAAATGAGCATATATTATATTGTGCCTAGGTCATCTTGAAACATTTTTACTTACTGCCAGAGGCCACATTTGGCTGCTTTTGAGAATGTTTTCTCATTTTTTAGGGAAAGTCACAAGTCAGTCTCAGAATATTTCCTTACATGTAAGAGCACTAAGTTTTATAGGTAAAAGCATTAATTTCTATTTAGGATACAGATGATAGAGAGTGGAATTCTGTGACTTCCTGACTTCACTTTGTTGTATATTTACATATTTTAATATGCATTATTACCATTCTTCACAACAGCCATACAATATGTGAAAGTATGTAAATCAGTGACAGATGGGCTTGAATGGTTTAAACTGAAGAGACTTGGAGCCTACATCTGGAAACTGAAGGGACAAGGAAGAAATTCCTTACTGATGTCAACGTGCGTGTAGTGGACGGCTGGATAAGGACTGCATGCAAAAGCAAAGTACAAAAATTTACTTTTTATGGTGATCTAGTATGCAATTTTTATTAGACTGGATAGACTTCCTTACTCAGAAAGAATTTTTCTCCCACTTTATAAAAGATACAGACTATAACATGGGAATCTAGAAGATGGACTTTGGTACCTAGGAAAGAAGAAAAGCATTATGTCTATAGTGACAAGAATGGAGGAAATACTTCATTTTGGTGACATAGAAGGAGGTCACAGAGGAGCACAATGCTTCAGGAATGCAAAATAATTCATTAAACAATTCATCTAATAATTCATCATGTAACACCTATAGACTTTTTACCATAGTTACTAAGAATAGTGCTTGGTTCTATATGAGGACAGAGTTGTTTAGCACTCTTGGTGCAGGGAGAGGGAAGGTGATACACTATATGTATAGAAACACTACAAATCAGAAAAAATGACATTTTAATAAGCTTTCTAATCTACTCTTTCTTTAATATTTTTGTATAATATTCATAAGGTATATTACTGTTTAATTACAAGATATATGTTTTTGAATGTTTGAAACTACTTTGTGATTAAAATGCTATGTACATTCTTTGTATGATATGTTATTTCTGTTATGTGTTATAAAATAAAGTTAGAACCTTGTGCAGTAATTTTAAAAATTGCAACTATATGAAAGATTTGCTGAGGCCCATTTATCTATATTTTCAATTTCTAGCAGTCTTCTTTTCCTTTTTTTTTTTTTTTTTTTTTTTTAACTGTCTGTGATGTACATCATGAATGTAATTACCATTATTATAAACTTTGATACAAATGCTATTACGTATAAACGGCTAGTTATTTGTTACAGGTCTGCCCTTATGTCTAGTGTTTATGATGTCTGTGTTATCAGCATAGAACTGCACGTGTGTATTGCTGAATAAAGTGTAATCCACACTAGCTCTGAAAGTATGTCTGTTGATAAGTTTTAGACTGTTTCAGAAAATATGCATAAATGTACTTACAATTAAAGTCATTAAAGTAAATTAAAAACCTTGTTAGGCAATATGAAATCTGAATACAATTTCATTTAGTAAAGGCTTAAGCTTATCTCTAGGTCTAGTGTAAAAAATTTTCTAAGATATTGCTTTTTCCTTTTTACACTAAACAAAGTGAATATAAAGGATGCATTAGCCTTGTACATTAGCACATATTTTATAATTACAATATAATAGTAGAAATAAAATTGCAAATAGTATATAGCAAAAATAGTATATATATAGTAAAAGTAGTTTAAAGTAATATTGTTTATTATATATATATCATATATTATACTAGTATAAGTAGTGTATATTATGCTAATACAACATATTTGCACAGGTTTTAAAGTTAGAAAAATAAAAATAATACAAGAATTCCTGCATTATTATTATTAATAATTTTTGTACATCATGACAATCCTGTACATTGCTTGTACTGCATGACTAGTGCTGCTGGTGAGATTATCTTTTCTTCTGTATTGACAATGGCAATAATTAGCACCATCATTAAAATTTCAGATTCCTCAGCTAGTTCTATACTCAGTGCAAATTTTGTTTTTTAATTGAAAGGAAATTTAAGCAATTTGGGAAAAAAAATGTTAACAAATGTTGTTTGAAATGTTATTAATACTTAATCTGTCATTCTCTCTGTAAATGTTAACCAGTGTTTTATTAAAAGGTCAGAATTAAACTATATCACACGATTGTAATTGTAACATATTGAATCAGGCTGCTGCTTTCATCCCCCTGTTAAACTTTAACAACATGCTGAAATTGCATGAGAGCTTAAAACTGTCCTCTTAGCAGTTTAACTGGAGCAAGCTGTATATTAACTTGGTTAAAACATGCCCATGTGTTCTTAGGAAGTGCTGTTCAGTTCTGAAAAGTGAGTATTTAATAACAAACGGTAGCATTCTGCTCTAGAGTTCTTATTCCAGTGTATTTATGGCTTTGACCCAGCAGGTTTAAGGGGAAAGTACGTTTTTGCTACTTTTTGTGCCTGTTAACCTCTTCAGATCAAATGCAAGAAAGGACTCTGATCTCGACTTTTCTTTACATAAGGGTTTCTTCAATGGGTTTAGATGAAGGGATCTTAGTACATGGCTGAGGCCTGCCAGTTCCCATGGAAGTTTGTTACCTGCTTCCCACATCAGTGAGACTGGCCAGGTGGTACTTTGGCCTTCTGTCACTGACTGAAGTGCTGTTATGCTTAAAAAATCAAGGTGGCCCTCAGCTGCATTTGAATAACCAAGAGGGTAAGTGTTAGTTGTCTGCTATCGATCCCACTGAGAGGTACTTAGGAAGTGAGCTGCCTCTCCATGGCGTGCTGGATTCAGCTCCATGTGCGTCCCAGCTCTGTGCTGTGCTGGATCCCAGGTCTCTCCTATGTGCTGAGGAGGAGCAGAAGGAGCTGCCAGTGCAGTTCCTAGGTAGCCCTGGGGCCAGGCCACTATCCTCAGCAAATGTGAGGGTCACAGCCATCTGCTGTGGGGCTGGGAGAAGGCTTTGGGTGGCCTCGCTGCTCTCTTCTGCCCCTGTCCCCTCAGGCACCCCTCTGTAGGGGCTGCGCTTCTTCAGCTGTTACTTTCAGGGGGCTCTGGCTACCCTCAGTTGAAAGGGCTTATTCTTAATGGGAGAGTTAAGGGTGCCTAGATGGCTGTCAAAGGTATTCACTTGTGGAAATCTGTGTCCAAAACATCAGTTAGTAACTGAAAAACTAGGGCTGTTTTTTTGCCTTGGTCATGGCTTCCAGGGCCCAGAATGAACAGCAGAGATCTGGTAGCCTCTCTTAAGGAGGAAAGCTGAGCATAACTTGATATGGGTATCTTGTTTTCTCCCCAAAACTGTCATATGTCACTGGTTGTGCACTAGGAGTTGCCGACTACACAGGATAAAGTGAAGTTCGAGTGCTTGTAGGTGAGGTGGTGTGCATGTGTAGGAGTGGGAAGTGTCTGCCTGGATAAAACACTAACCCTGTTGTGTACAGCTGTTCTGCTTTCTCTTCAAGCAAACAAAGCATGTATATGCCCTTTCCTTCCTGTGATATGTCTGTGTTATCTTCAGCCTGTGTTAACAGAACCTCTGTAGGTGTAAATACTGCAAACAGAACATTTGCTTTTTTATTTTTTTTTTTTTAATTTATTTTTTTATTAAAACCTTCAAACTGATGCTAGGATTCTGACCACAAAGCAGCTGGTACAGGCGAGTAACACCTTGACTTCAGCATGAGGATTCAAGGTGTGAAGGGAAATATAGCAGGGATGCTTTCTCACAAATATATTTAAAAATGGTTGTAACACATGCTTTTCTTCCCCTTACATCTGTCCTTCTGAAACACTGACGATACCTTATAATAAAATCTGCTTTTTGTTGTCGTGTTTGTTACTTTTTTTCCTCTTCTAAAGAAAAAAAGTAATCATAACTGTTTCTTATAGAATGTGTGTTACCAGTCAGCAAGCCATGGCTAGCGTTTCAGGCCTGTCAGATGCCACATTATTTCAGAACTTATTTCTACTTCACCATTACACATTGAATAATGTATATCTTACCTGAAATCTTACCACTGGTCAGATGGCACTTCACACACTGCTGTTGATAATGGCATAAAGTCTTATGTACACTGATAAAGTCTTAAGTACACTGGCCATGTCCATTCAAAGAAGTTAGACTGTCATGTCAGTTTTCAAAAACTATCTATTCTATGTATCTGCAACAACAATCAGCCAGGGGAGTTTTAGGTTAGATGTTAGGAAGAACTTCTTCACTGAAAGGGTTGTGAGGCACTGGAACAGGCTGCCCAGGGAAGTGGTGGAGTCACCATCCCTGGAAGTCTTCAAAAGACGTTTAGATGTAGAGCTTAGGGAAATGGTTTAGTGGGGACTGTTAGCGTTAGGTCAGAGGTTGGACTCGATGATCTTGAGGTCTCTTCCAACCTAGAAAATTCTGATTCTGATTCTGAACTCTACTGTTTTCAGTTTGCTTGTTACACAATAATAAGTACCTGCATTCACACTGGGATTGACACTGGGTGCGAAGAGGATGGAGCCAGGCTCTTTTCAGTGGTGCCCAATGCCAGGACAAGAAGTAAAGCGCACTGAGTGGAACACAGGAGGGTACCTCCGAACATCAGAAAGCGCTTCACTGTGCAGGTGGTGGAGCACTGGCACAAGTTGCCCAGAGAGGTTGTAGTGCCTCCTTCTTGGATATCCTTAAAAGCTGTCTGGACATGGTTCTGGGCAGCCTGCTCAAGATGTCCCTGCTTGATCAGGGCCAAGGGATCAGATGGCCTCCAGATGTCACTTCCAACTTCAAACATTCTGTTATTCTGTGATTTAAGAGGCTTCCAAGGTTTTTTACCTTAATCCACCTCTACGACTGTGGTGGTTGTACCCAACTGGGCAGACAAGCTCCACCACAATCACTCTCTCACTCCTCCTCCTCAAAGGAACAGGGGAGAAAATATGATGGAAAATGCTTAAGGGTTGAGATAAGGACAGGGAGATCACTCAACAACTATCATCATGGGCAGAACAGACTCAGCATAGGGAAATTAATAAAATGTATCACCTCTCACTAGCAGACTAGAACAGGGAGAAACAAAAAATAAAGCAAACTAAAAATACCTTCTCCTCATCCACCCTCTTCTACCTCCTCCCCCCAAACAGTGCAGGGGAATGAGGAATGGGGACTGCAGTCAATCCCTGAGGCTTCGTCTCTGCCACTCCTTCATGATCCCTCCCTGTCCCTGCTCCCCATGGGGTCCCTCCCACAGGATGCCGTCCTTCCCAAACTGAGCCTGTGGGGGCTGCCCACAGGCAGCAGCTCTTCAAGCACTGCTCCCACACGGCTCCGTACCATGGGGTCCATCCATCAGGATGCTTGTCAGCTGCTCTCGCTCTTTTATATTAGAGTGTGACTGAAAAAATCTAGTTTACAGGCTTCATCTAGCAAAAACCATAATGCAGATTACAGCTCTGACCTTTCTCTGAACCAACGTGACTGCCCCCTCACCATACAAACACAAACAACAGTCATAGTCTTAACCTATAATTCTTGCCAGTGGTCTCAAGATGTGAGGCAAACTGACAGCAGAATTTATAACGTCCTGGTGACTCATGCCTGTTGCAACTGTTGGCTTATCTCACGAGCATTTTACTATTCCTTGTCTTCCTGTGATGATTGCATCTTAAGTTAAATGTAGGTGTAATGATCTGTTTTGGTACAAGCTGTCAAGACAGCAGGCTAGCCCCATAGGTTTTGCTCACATAGTATGTAATTTTCTCTCATAGTTGAACCGTATATTATCATAGCCCACTGAATGATGGTAAGAGCTACAACTATCTTAACTGGTCTTTTTATTCTGTATTTATATATTAACTATTTCACTCTGAATCGTTGCCTTACTCACAAACCCTAATGCTAGCCTATCCCAATGCCACTAAATTTGTTCTATTAGTCCAAACTGGTACTAGCAGTCAACCTGCCTTCTTTCTTGATTTCTTTTTTTGGCAAAAGGGCACTTTTTTCCAGTTGCAGGTCTTCCTAATGGTAAGTAAATGGGAGGGCACAAGCATTCAGAGAACTGGCTAGATATATTCCAAAGGAAACACCTTTTTCTTTCATATTCACAAATTCAAACAGTTTGCTCTGCTTAATCTAATCCTTAAAATTTACCTCATCTTATTTATTAAATATTTTTCTTATTTCTGTTGTACAGTATTTAAATGGTGCTGTCTACTGAGACCAAACTTCCAATAAGTCACAGATATATATGGTTGGTTCCTTTAATGCACATACCACAAGGAAAATTTAGGTTAATAAAAAAAAAGACTAACTGAGGACACTTCTGTCATTTTTCATGTATATAACAATCATACATTCACTGGAGAATGGCCTAGTGTATTATATCCCCAAGTGTAATGGTTACAGCATTTAGATTTCAACATTCAACATTTTGTTTCTTGGTGATGTTTGAGAGCATTGCATTCTGGCCTAGGATCCTTGTTTGAACATCAGTATTTCAAATCATAATCTGTTATCCTACCAAGAATAAATATCTGTATTCTGACTATATGTGAATTTCAGTTGTTAATGCTTTTTAATGACAATTCGACTAATTAGTATGCAGAAAACTTTTAGTTGTTGTTGTTGTTTATACTTACAATATCATGGATTCACTATGTGATCAGGAGTCTTGTTTATTAAACCTTTTCTGAAAGATTGGAAAGAGTGAGAACTTCATTGACTTTCTGAACCTAATACCCTGCTTTATTTTCTTCCAATATTTTTCCATTTCTATCTTTATTTTAATGGCTGAATGCTCTTAGAGTTACCTAGGGAACCCTGCTGCTAACAAGAAGGTAAGAGCTGAGTTTCTTGATTGAAATACTTCCCATGGAAGAGTTCTGCCCAATTAACAATGACAGAGACCAGAATGTTTTTCCAGAAGCCTTTTCACAAGCACGAAGGCTGTAAATTTTGAAAGCAGCAATAAGGCTATGTTTTCTGGCTTTAATAAAATGAAAATTATGGGTGAATGCTTTTTGTTATGTGAGTCAGTGAAAACACATGCTGTCTCACATCCAGACTGTGAAAAAAGACTAAAGTTACCATAGATTCAGAATATACCCATCAGTTTCTCTTCTCTTTTTTTTTTCCTGTTGTGCTTGAAAATGAAAGATCAGATGATACAGCCCTGCCCCTGAAACATAACAAGGTTTTTGTTTTGCTGTGTTGACAAGGGTTGTGTTGCTGATTAAGACAGGATTTTGCTGGTGATTAATGTCTCTGGAGCATGTGCTGGAAACCCGTGGTGTTATTATTTTTTTTTCTTTTTTCTTAGAAATACTGTTCACAAATCAATACCCTCCTCCAACAGTTATAGACATGATGAGATCAACTATTCTCTGAAATTGTTTACCTCCTCTACCTTTTCTGGGGAGCTGGAGTTGTTGTTGTCAGTAGTAAGTAGGAATCTGACTTAAGCCACCCTCGCGATGAGACTAAATCATGTTTTTGCCCCATGAAGCTGGAAATCTTCAAGATACACAAGTGACTCTGGTGGTTCAGACTAGTTCCAATAGTATGTCACTGCTCAGAGGACACATCTGGATACCCAGAGAAGACTAATCAAAAAGTCACAGCATCACAGAATCACAGAATGTTTGAGGTTGGAAGAGACCTCTGGAGGTCATCCAGTCCAATCTCCCTGCTCAAGCACCATCACCTAGAGCACATTGCATAAGATGATGTCTGGATGGGTTTCGAATATCGGCAGAGAAAGAGACTACACTACTGTTGCAGTGCTCTGCTCTGTCACCTTCACAGTATATTCATATTCATCATATTCAGATGGAACTCTGTGTTTCAGTTTGTACCTCTTGCTTCTCATCCCACTGCTGGGCACCACTGAAAAAAGTCTGGCCCCATCCTCTTGACACCCTCCCTTCAGATATTTGTAGACATTGATAGGATCCCCTCTCAGACTTCTCCAAGCTAAACAGGCCCAGCTCTCTCAGCCTGTCCTCATGTAAGACGTGCTGCAGTCCTCTAATCATCTTCGTAGCCCTCCTCTGAACTCCCTCCAGTAGCTCCATGTCCCTCTTGTGCTGGGAAGCCCAGAACTGGACACAATACTCCAGGTATGGCCACACCAGAGCTGAGCAGAGGGGGAGGATCACCTCCCTTGACCTGCTGGCAACACTCTTCTGAATGCAGCCCAGGATACCGCTGGCCTTCTTGGCCACAAGGGCACATTGCTGACCCATGGTCAGCCTGCTCTCCACCAGGACTCCCAGGTCCCTGTCTGCAGAGCTGCTCCCCAGCAGAGCAGCCCCCAGCCTGTACTGGTGTTTCGGGTTGCTCCTGCCCAGGTGCAGGACCCTGCACTTGCCCTTGAGAGGAACCTTCATGAGGTTCCTCTTGGCCCATCCCTCCAGCCTCTCCAGGTCCCTCTGTATGAGAGCACAGTCTTCCAGGAGTATCAGCTGCTCCTCCCTGATTTGTTTTCTAAGTAACCCTCAAAAGCTCTCACTAAAAAACTCTGAAGTCTTCCCTTGAACCCATATAAATTCTTTAACATCTCTGTGTATATGAGCTGCAGTCTCTGATTTCTCCTTTTCAGGAAGGTTAGCGGTTTAGTGTTTGTTGGGAGGAACAAGAAAGGTTATACCATTGAGGTTACACTGTCTCCATTATTGGATATTGGCTGTTTTCAGTTGCACACAATTTCTGAAATGTGCAACTTTGCATCATCCTCCACTCTTAGCTTTTTCTCCCCTTCTTGTAAGTCAGTGTGTGTACCTATTTATATAAATTTTGGTGGGCAAAAACCAGTTCTTGTTCACCCAAGGTATTAGGAAAGTTGTCGGACATCCTTTGCACTGTTAAAAGCTCATGCAGTCTTTCTGGTTTGCTTTGCTTTGTTTTTGTTCAAGCCATTTAAAAAGAAAAAAGTGAAAGCATAGCTAGGAATGAATCATCAATGAACACTTTGATAACTTTACCTGTTTACCTTTTTCTGGTGTAATGAATTTAATTAATGGGTGAAATTAATTTGGGTGAAATTTAGCTAATGTTATTGACATCATCTAAATCAGTTGCAATGTCATAAAATGCACAGAATTAAAAGTGAGGTTCTGCATGCTGCTGAGTTCCTCAATCCCACCTTTGTTAAATACATTTTTAATTTGTTTTTAAATACAAACAACTCCGCTCTTCTTTCATAAGAATGGTTGTACAACAGTTCAGGTGATCCTGTACACAGAGGAGACTTTGCAAATTAGACAAAACATGTGAAGAACAAATTCTTGTGTCTCACTATGATTTTTGATGTCAGAGTTCAGGAATCTCTGAATTATTAATGTAATTATACTGCAAGTTAACAATTCATTGTGACATGTCAGTCAGCACTAACGTTATGCAAGTTCAGAGAAAGTAACATTTATAAATATTTAACATGAACATGCTAAGGTTTGTGTGTTGTTAACACAAGTGACTGATGTGACTGTCCAAAGTTATCAAGTATCTCATTATCTGGGATACCAGACTGATTTCAGCATAAAAGCTCTGCTTTCAACAGGTAGAAATAGGTGACTCAATGAGAAAAGCCAGAGTGGATGTTCATCTGCTCTTATTAGGGAATTGTTGCAAGACTTCTTTTCTGGCACTTTTTAAACACTACTTAATCAAAGTAATAAATGGAAATACTTTCGGAATTTCACTGTCTGCTCTTATGTTTCTAGGTTTGGGTGTATATCCAGATTAGTGATAAATGCATCTAACAAAGCACGAGTAACAACAGCATCTTAGGTGACCTAAAGAAAAATATGAAGACAAATATTATTTATTGAAACCATGAAGGCCAAAATCTCGTGTAATATTTTATTCAGAAAAACCCCATTATGCATCCAGGAGTACAGGAGGATGAGCACTTAGAATTGTGGCATCACAATTTTAGTTTGGAAGGGACCTCTGGAGATTATCTAGTCTACTTCCTTGCTCAGGGGGGTTGTTCTTCAGGCTGAACAGTCCAAACTTTCTCAGCCTCTTCTCATCTGAGAGATGCTCCAATCCCCTAATCATCTTTGTGCCCTACAAACCCACTCATCTAATTTTGAAGGCTATCATGTTGGTCAGGCAGGATTTACCCCCTGTGAATCCATCCCGACTGCTCCCAGTCACCTTCTTGCCCTTCATATCTTTGGAAATAGTTTCCAGAATTATTTGCTCTGTCAGTTTTCTTGTGATTGAGCTGAGGCTGACCAGTATACTTTCCTGGGTCCTCTTTCTTGACCTCCTTCAAGGTAGAGGTGACACTTGTTCTCCTCTAGGCCACAGGAGTGTCTCCCAGTTCACATGACCTTTCAAAGATAACTAAGATTAATCTTACGATGACAAGGGTCAGCTCCCTCAGCTTTCATGGGTGCATCCTGTCAGGAGCCATGGACTTGAGTGTGTTGAATCCATTTAAAAGCCCCTTAAACTGACCCTCTTCCACCAAGGTCTTCTTTCTTGCTCCAGACTTTCCTAAAGGCCCCTGGGGCTTGGGATATCTGAGGGCAAGTCCAAGGCAAAGAGGACATTGAGTTCATCATTCTTGTCTCTATTCTTTGTCACCAGACACTCTGCCCCAATTAGTAGCATTTTCCCTAATCTTCCTTTGTCCATTACTTCCCTTCCTACCATGGTGCTCTTCCAATGCTTTACTGCATTTTCTTGACACCCTCCTGTTAGGTACTTGAAGACAGTAGTAGAGCCACCTGGTAGATTTTTCTCCTTATTGTTGAATAAACCCAGCTCTCACAGCTTCTGCTCACACAACACTTGTTCCAGGTCCTTGACTAGCTTGATGGTCTCTACTGGTCTCTCTGCAGTATTTCAATGTCTTTCTTATTTTCTGGAGCCCCAAACTGGACACTGTACTCAGAATGTTGTCGTTTAGGCACAGAACACTTCATTTGATTTGGCTTCTTGAACTGTTTTAATAAAATGTTCAAAATAACTGCAATATTAACATTAAATTTGACCTCTAAAGCAGTTACCAAATAGGTTGAGAGCCATATGTGGACCACCTCTCCTGCTCTGGGTAAAAGATCCTTTTTTAACATTGAGGGTGAAATTTGTGAATCCACAGCTCTCAGAAGTCAGATTATGTTGTTCAGATTGAATGCTCAGAAATGGAAGGAAACGATGTTCTATGCAAGCTAAATACTTGTGGTTTGGGAACTTGCTTGTCAGTGATTACAAATAAAGCTTATAACATAATTATTTATTTATTTGTTTGTTTGTTTATTTAAGTCCCCCTCTCTTCTCCTTACAGACCCAGGTTTCACTTTTAAGCTGTCAAAGCATATTGATATGACAGAAGAGAACAACCAATTTTGCTTAAGGAAATGCAAGTCTCAAACAGTTCAATCAGGCTAGATAATGCAAAAACCCTTATAAGCAGATGGCTATTCAGAATATCAGCTGTCACCTCCGAAATCTTCAGATCCTGCAATACTCAGTCCTGTACTTGCAACTTAGAATGCCATATTGCATTATGAATTTATTAACATGGATTTCTAGAAATAGGGAGCTGATATCAAGACTGAAGTTTTCTTTGAGTCAGGGACTTGTTTGTTCCTATGTATTCTAAGCAGCGAAATTACAGTTTTAATTAAGTTGATGGCAAGATATCCAGATTCAAAGTGTGAGTGAATGAATGATGTCATGCTTTTCTTTTCAAGACTGGGAAGAAAAAACAGATTCTTGGAATTTGTCATCATTTTTGACAGCTCCAGCTGCTGTATCTTGCAGTTTGCAACCTTTCCAGTTATATTTCACAGTTCTGTTGATGACTGACATTCAGAGTCATATTATTAGGAATTCTTAAATAGGTCGCTTTGAGGTGGTAAATAGGAGAAGGTAAGAGTGTGTAGAAGGAGAGTAGGTAGAAAAAGGTATAAAAGGGACGGTCATGTGTGAAACAGGGCTGCTCAATGCACTTGTCTGGCTGTGCCTGGTCATCAGAGTTTGTCTCATATCTCCTCATTAAATCTGTTCTCCCTGCATATTTGCACTTGCTATCCTGTGAGTGTGCATGCCGAAAGACTGCATGCCACCTCCTGGTGGGAGCTGTGTGTGTGCAAGTGACACCTGTGCCAGCTGCTGGAGTCAGGCCAGGGGTGTAGGTGCCCTACAGACTGTGGTGCCAGCTACAAGAGTGAGTGGGGTTCCCTATCCTCAGCCATGGGGCAAGGCAGTTTACACTCCCAAACCAGTGAGCAAGGTGAGTGAGGGGGCTCCACCACCAGCTGGAGCAGGGCCACAGGTTACAGCCTGGGAGCCTGGTGCTTCTGGTGGGGCGCGAGCGCCTGTATCTTCCCCAGCCTGGGGTGTATGTTTGTGTATTTGCCTGCACACTTTAAGCTGGACCAGTCAGCAAGAAGTGGGCCCTCAGGGCTGTGCTGGTATGCACAGGGGGACTTGCAGATACAGTGAGTCTGAGGGATGAGTGTGCGAGTCCATGAGCACTGGGCTGGGCCCCAGCATCCAGCGAGGAATGAATGGTTCTGGGCCAGAGCAGCTGGAGGAGGCTGCTGTACTCTGCACCTCACTTCATGGTCATCATTAATCTGGAAAATTTTTAAAGCATAGAGAGAAACTCTTCTATGTGCACATTAATGTAGATAGAAAAGGACTTAGTTCTGGCAATATGCTTTGTCTGCAGATATTTTAGCTAGATTTGTTGCTGTTTAGTTCTGTGTTAGTGATGAGGAAATATATTTGATGATTCTTCCACTAATGTGCAAAATCCTTGTTAGTATGGTCACTAAATGTCTTGTTTTCTCTGAAGAGGAAGCAAAAAGATTATTAATCATCTCCCAAGTGCAATGAGATGCAACTGCAAACCTCATCTGAAGTAAAGGTCATAGCAGGAGAGGGAGTAAGACAATAGGATTAAATATAAGATTATTATTCAATTTTAGTTCTGAAAGTGGAGAATGGTTCACTCTGTCTTTCCAAAAAATGTGAGTTGTACTTTTTTTTTTTTTTTAAGGCATAGAGAGGTTGACCTCAAAGACTCCTTTGGATTCAAAGAATTTGTGATGGTCTTCTTATATGGCAGAAGGAAAGACAAGTGAGGTAAGAAACTGTTCCTTCTCTTTTGTTATAGCTAAGAAATTTCAGTGTGCACATCTGTAACATGCTTGTAACTTTGATTAATGAAACACGCATCTTGTAGCCTTTAGGTTCAGTTTATTTAGCAGACATACATTTAAACATGCAGTTTTCATTGGGAAGGTTAAATCCAAATTCACTTTCATTCAACTAAGTATATTTTCCTTTTTATATACAAGGCTAAAAATATATTAAATCTGTGAATAATCATGTGATGTGTACAGGAAACAAATAAGGTTTTTCAAGTACAGCAAACACTGTTGTGTACTTTCTAGGTTGGACTTGTTGACACATATAAATGTCAGTAGAACAAAATAAGAATAGGTCTATATTGCTCTATGCTGTCCAAGCGGGTTTTTCTACCCAGAAAATATAGTACGGAGAGAGAGAAAACACAATTATCCTAAACACTTTTTTAGTTAAACAAAGGTACAGAATCAACCTCCAAGAAACTGCAGTTGGTTATGGGGCAGTTTCCAAGACAACCTCCTAAGAGTAATTCCTGTTTTTTTTCTCCAAGTTACTCTGTGGAATCTCCTAAGCTTGGTGAACTAAGTGTCAAAAGCTGGTACAGTTGAATTAGCTACCCTTTTAATAATCGAACCAAAATACTTAAGCACATCACATGTGAATTAAAATGTGTTTTGATTCTGTATAATCAACTACATGTTTTAGATTTTTCTTAGACATCTTTAAATAAACTATCATTATTCAGTTGCCAACAAGGTTGCATTATGTGATGGTGTTTTTAGAAATATTCTTGTATCTGAAATATATTAGCATAAGAAATGTCAGGCCTGGACCATCTCTGAAGCATTTTCTAGCAACTCTTCCCTCCCACTGCCCCAAACTGACAAGCACATGTTACACTAAAATCAAGGAGAACAGATTACAGTTCTATGTACTTTGGAATTTCATAACCAATCCTCCACCTTGCCTGCAGAAAACCAATTTCCATTTCCACTCAGATGGGTGCAAACTAAATTCAGCTACATGTGAGAATAGATCCTGGCCTATTCATTGTTTTGCACTAATATCATTTAATGGGTTGCTGTTGTGTATATCCACTTTAAATGTGTAGCTGTCATATAGAACAGTAATTTTTGATGAATACAAAGAGTATCAGTAAATCTACAATACGTGTGAGAGCTTTTAAAGTATTTGATTCCATATTAGACTACATGTGCATGAAATGAACTCAAAACACAGTGCTACTTGATGTGAAGTGTTTTCACAACTAAAAAATAAAGCTTTAAATTGCTGCTTAAAATCACTCTCTACTGATCTAGTAGCACTGTCATTCTTTACTGAAGACTAGCATTTAAACTACAGGATTATGGGATTGTGTTAGCCTTATTTAAATTTATTTGTCTGAAATATAGAGTATCAGTTGATTATATTAATACATTGTTGCTCTTCATGGCAAAACTTCACATCAAGCATCTTCCTATTCCTCTATGCCAAGAAAATATGCCTTAAAATGTGAGTGGTGGTAAAATATTATGAAAGAACTCTTTTGTTTTGTTTTATCATTACTTGAGATTGTGGCACAATTGTTTTGATTTAATTTCTCAGGTAGGGCTGACAACGCCCAATTCCATATGAAATCATTTGACTCATAGAAAAAGTATTTAGCATTCTTTGCAGAAGGAAGAGATTAAATCTTGCTCAAGTCCAGCTCAAACAGAGATAGCACATAAGTGGCATTCCTTCTTTGCTAAATTCCAGTAGCATGCTGCCATTTCTAAACAAGAAAAAGAAGAAATTATGTGCCTGTGTTCCACTGAGGGCAGCTGTTCTTACTGCAGCTGTAGAAAAATGATGTATTTTAGTTCTTACCCACGTTTTTCAAAGCTTTTAAAACTTGAGCTTGACTGTAGCATGAGGTTGCAGTTTTCTGAGTAACTCCTCTCTGCTTATTTTCACAGTCACTCAAAACTCATGTATTGCCCTGAAAATGCTAAATGTTATTTTCATGTAGGCTGAGGGAAAAATAAATAAATAAATAAATAAATAAATAGAACGAAGAGGCTTTTACGGTAGAAACTGCTTGCACTTCACATGTTTTTCATAATGCTCTGAGTTTAGCCGTGGCTACTACGAAATGGTTTGAGGTAAGAGAGATCGCGAGAGAATCACTTCTGAACACAGTTAAGTCTGTACTCGGACACAAGGGGGAGCACTAATACTTTATTGTCAGTAATTCAGGGCGACAGGACTGCCTGCGACAGGCACTGGAGTCGTTTCTCAGGCTGTCGTCATGATCCCTTGAAAATACTCATGATTTTAATTTTCCATCCTTCAGGTAAAGAACATTAGGGATATGTATGGTGGCAGATCCACTGCTGATTTTTTTATTTATTTATTGTTTTGAACGGGGAGGTAAAGATTACGACAAAATTCAAATCAGAATTGCTTTTTAATCTGTGTTTGGTTATCAGCATGTATAAATTTTACTTCCAAGACAAGAAAAAAGCTGTAAAATCATGTTGAAATTCAAACTGATTCCCTCAGATACTTATGCTAAAAAGCATAGGTAAAATACGGAAAAACAGTTTAACTGAAAACTGAGATGCTAGAACATAAGATGTAGCTTGCAGAGAGGGTCTGTGTACTTATTTCACTCCTTTGTTACATCTACCTTCAATCTTTTTTTTGCAGATATTGTTTGAGGAAAACCCAAATTTCGTAACTGGGCTTCAACAATCAGATGCTGTAGTGTAACTCTCGTCAGAGATGTCTTAGTACTTTATACTGCATTTAACAAATAAAAGTGGGATCCTTCACCTTGAAGCAATATATCCCATTTTGGTAAACTTCTGTCAGTGTACTTTTTGCATAACTTATTCAGCGTTCAAATCTCTTGATTGCAGAATATAATATTGAAGTGTGACTGCATGACTGCCTATAATACTGCCAAAAATTTATGCTAGTCTGAAAGAGGTACTACTACAAGAGTATGAAAATATAGCTACAATAAAAAATAAAAATAAAAAAAGTAATGTTACAGTCATTAAGTCTGAAAGCACTGTGTTAACTTTGAAGTAGTTAATGCATACAGTTATGACTGTTTAATGCTTTGCAGAAAATCTGGGATTTCTAACTTGTTTGGGGGCAACTTTGTTGGGAACATTTTGTATGCTGTATCACTTAAACTTTTAGTGGAAGGTATGCATACATTTTAAATCCTCAGAAGCAATTAGTTAACTCTAGGACTATTTTTTAATATTTTGTTCTATTCCACACATCCAGAAGTGTCCTCCTGAATGTTTTGCCTTTGTATGGGATACCTCACTCTGGAGAGCAGGGGCATCACTTATGTGATTGCTCCTTACCCACATGAGACCATTTGTATGCAGGGTTGTGACTTTGTTTTATCACTGATGTGGGTAATATAAGCCTCTTTAAGGCACTACTAACGAGTTACTATATATATGTATCTTGCCAGAATGAGTCATTTAAGTGGTTCTCAATCTGAAGGGTGTTGCTCAATCTACTGAATTTTGAAAGGTTTTTTGTTGAAACTCTCCTTTGCACAGTTCAGGTATCTACACTGGACTCTACTGTGGCCAACATCATGTTGATGACTTACCTCTAACACTTTACCTTCTTCTTCCTTCTTTCCTTTCCCACCTCTCCATCACCTCCAAATAATTCATGCTTAAATAAATCCAGGCCAGGAAACAGTTAGTAACATCACCCAAATTCATCTTGGTGTTGCATCTGAATGACATTTCTCTTTCAAAGAACACTAATGTTTGCTTCTAAAAGTGCACTCTGCCTTCTCAGGGACTGCTAATTTGCCACTGCTAAATGATGTACAGGCAACTCTCTGAAAAATAAATTTGTTGATCATCATCCTAATAGAAATAGTGATAAAATAAGTTAGAAAGAAGGGTGATTTTGGCAAAAGTCACTTATAATATTTTTAGTAACAAAGAATTAAATGTCCCCAAAGTCTCTAGCTAATGGAATAGACTCATCACCACCCACTTTCCCACAAGCATAGAAAAAGTGAATCAGCTTAATTATACTGAGTTTTGTGTATTCATTGATTTCCTGGTGAGTTGCAATGGATAATAAATCCTACACAGCTGTAGAAATGGAGGAGAGAAAGTCTCCTTGGACTTTTTTTGGGAGTTTGTGATAAACCTTCCACAGGCAATGTGTTTCCATGCAGTTCTTCTAGAACTAGATCATCTCTCTAGCTGGGAGATAGAATCTAAAATTATCCTTAGTGGATAGGATCACTGTTCAGAGATTTTTTAAATAATTAAACAGATACTCTAATGAGTGTGATTGCATTTTTTTTTTTTTTTTTTTTTTGCTTTGTGCACTGTATGCACAAAGAAATGAATCACCAGTGATTCCCCATGTCATTGAAACACTGAGCAAAGTAAGATCCATCCCTCCTGTCCTCTCCCATGTGATTGTTCAGTAGAGAAATATTGGAGGATATTTTTTAGACTGTCCAGGCTCTTGCATACTCTGGTTTAAAGCAATTCCCTCTAGTAGAGCAGACTGTGGTAAATATGTTTTGTTGACCTAATACCACCAGAAGCAAAGAGTCTGACATTAATTTAGAAGGTCAGATACTTGATCTTGTTCTCAGCACTATTCCGGATGAACTTTCTGTCTAACTGCACTTTTTCTCTGACCCCTCTGAGCATTTCAGTTGTTTAGATTTCCTCATCTTGTGGTAAGCTAACTGTCAAATCAAAAATAGAAAAGCAAGACTAAATCTATGTGGAATTAAACAGGGGCAAATCAAAACTTCTACAACTCACAAGAGAATGTGCAAGTGGAAAAGCAAATCCAGCAAACCAGTTTTGTCTAATATTTGTGAGGAGAGAGAGGAACGTTTCTCCAGCACTGTATTCTTATTTCTTATAAACATCTACTAACTTTAAAGTACCATTTATGTTCAATCAAATGTACTCCAGGTATTGACATGAGGCTAGTAAATGTCTTATTGGAGTTCATTTGAAAGTCTAAATGGCAAATGTTTGCACTGTCTTGGCCTACTTGTTCAAATGTACTTGTGCACTGCCTTATTAACAAAGTCTCAAACTTTTAAAGCTCGATGTAATGTGCTGGTAAGGCCACAGTTGGAGTACTGGGTCCAGCTCCCCAGTACAAGAAAGATAATGAGGTCCTGGGCAGAGTCCAGCGAAGAGCATGAAGATGATGAAGGGACTGGAACATCTCCCCTGTGAGGGAAGGCTGAGAGAGTTGGGACCGTTCAGCCTAAAGAAGAGAAGGCACAGAGGGGATGTTATCAACATTTCAACATATCAACATTTGGGTATAAATTCCCAAAGAGAAACTGTTGAGATGATGGAGACAGGTTTTTGATAATGGTGCCCAGTGACAAGGCAAGAAACAATGGGCACAAACTGGAACACAGTAAGTTCCACCTGAGCGTAAGGAAACGCTTCACTGTGGAGCTGATCAAGAACCAGTGCAGGTTGAGAAGGTTGTGGACTCCTCAACCAGAGAGATGGTGGATTTTTCCTCCTTGGAGTTTTTCAAAACTTGGTTGTGGGTAGCCCTTGCTTGAGTAGGGTAGTTGGACCAGACGTCTTCCAGAGGTCCCTGCCCGCCTCAACTGTTCTGTGTTTCTTTTTTTAGTTCTTCAGAGTTAAATCTCAAATTGATTAAAGATTTCTTTGGGAATTATATTTATACCCCTGTGTTAAATTTGAGGGATACATATCTGATAAGAGCATTGACAGCTGTCTCTTAAAAATGTTATGACATATTGATACAGTGTCTTCAAATGGCACAGAAATAATTTCACTGAATGCAACAGAGTTGCAAAGATCTAAGTTGAGGATCTGCAGACATATAATAAATTAAAAATGGTCTCATTTGTTTAAGTGTCAATGAATGAAAAAGTCAACATTTCATGGTCTTGTTAATTAGAATAGAGTCAACCTTGAATGTCCCATCATTAGAAAACTACGGAGAACTGTAGAAAATGTTACAAAACCCATGAATGGTTGCTGTTTTAACCTAAATGGATACCCACAAGTCCAGGCTATGTGTGGCCACATCCATCTGTAAAGCCCAGCAAGAAAATATCTTGTTAGGTTTCTCCAGCTGCAGCGTAGCCACAAATCTTGTCTTATTAGGAAAGAATTTTCAAAATGCATTTTTGTGGAACTGCATAGCCCTCTTGTTTTTGCATCTTTTAATCTCTTGGGTTTTCTTTCTTTTACTCTTTTTTTTTTTTTTTTATTGCGGTATTTTGTGTATGAAGCTACAGTGAAGCAAAGCACTTAGGTGAAACCTAGAGAGCTCTGTATGTGATTGTACTGACTTGCTAGAGGTCTTCTAAGCATAGACACTTGATTTGGTTAAGTTTTCACAAAAAGAGTGTAACACATTATGTGGAAGATTTTTAATCATTCCTGTTGCTGTGTGCTGTCTGTCCAGTTAACTTTAGACATACCCCATCTATGAAATATTTTCTTCCATTGCTTATGTAACAAGCAAAAAAAAAAAAAAAAGAGAGAGAGAGAGAGAGAAAGAGACAGAGAATAAAGTTTGATTTTAAACATCTTATTATACATCTTATTAGTTTGGAATTTCTTATAGTTGAATTAGTTACCATAATAATTACACTTGGTAAATTTGTACATGTCATATATCCTTCACATGGTATTTACTATGCTTTATATCTAGCCCAGCTATAAAAAAGAATTGTTACTGAAAGAAAAAATCAAACAAGAATAGATGGAACACTCTTTGCTTTATCCTCACTTATTTTCATACTTCTTTTACAATCTCCCTATATAAGCAAAACTGATGGTGTTTGAACTATACATTATTTTTCATAGATCAACTAGAGGTTATCGATAAAATGTGTAAGCAGCTTCTGTTGACAACTTTTTGGAGACTAAACAAAGTACTGACAAAACCTTGCAACTGTTGCTCTAAAATATTCTTCTAGATGTAAAAGAAAACAAGTCTTGGTTAAGTTAGCATGGACACATACTGAACTGTTTTATATCTCCAGATGAACAATAAATTATTATCTCAGGAAAACTGAAGAATGTAAACTGTTATATATTTGTCATGGTCACACCTTGAAAATAAACTCTTAGATACATATGTTATATATACATATATAATGTATATTATATATATATATATAAAAATATATATAAACACATAATATATATATAATATATATGTATAATATATAATATATATTATAATATATATGTATAATATATATATGTATAGTGTATATTAATATATTAATTTTTCTTTGGGGAGTTGGATCCAGAAAATTCAGAAAACAAAAATTCTATGGGATCTGGATGCAAAGATACATCTGGACTCAGAGGATGTTTTGGGGCCTTATGTAATAAGCCATTCATATTTTCATAAATAGCTCTTGTTACACTCATTGTGACTCACTACTTTCAGCGCTGCATCCTGGTTTTTAGATCATTTTGTAAAGTTTTAAGCTGGTTACAGTCTGCTTTGCCAGCAGTATGGAAAAGGAGAAAATGTGTAAAATTGAGTGTGTATAGTGCTTATAGTGCGTGTCAAGTGCAACATGGGGAAAAGCTGTGTGCTTTTCTCATTCTTCCTGGCCCTCCCTTTCTTTGTTCACAGAGATGTAATATCCTAATTCTGTTGGAGCACCCTGTGAGTGGAACTGCTGTTCATAATTCATAGTGATGAACCGAACACACTAGGAGAGACAGCTCATGTTTCTGTTCTTGTGTAAAATAATCTCTTTCAAAAAGATGAATAGCCACTTGAGAGCCAGATTTTACATTGCCATTGCTCATGAATGATATAGAGTAGAAGGAAGAAATATGGTAACTACTCATTTTTGCCTCCTGAAAGTTACTACCTGCCTAACTCTTTAGATTTCATTGGGAGTTAGTTATGAAAGGCAAAGATATTTCAGAGTTTTTGGTATTGGCCTTATTTTTCCTTTAAAGTAAATTGATCTCCTATAAAGGCTTCAATGGGATTAACTGCATATCATGACAGTGCTTTTGAAAACGTTGACTTAGTTGTTCACTTCAGCAATTCATAGCTAAAGAGGTGTCATCAAGGCAGTGGCTATATTTAAGAGAATGATGGCTCTTTTAATGAAAGCATTTTAGCTAAGGACAAGATCTAAGGACAAATGGGAAACAAAGATTGTATACAGATTGTGTCTGTAATTAGAACAGGTAATTTAGGTGTTGTTTGCTGTTAATTAGAGCAGGTAATTTAAGCATTCTGTCTCTTTCTTGAGTCAACTTTCATAATAGCAAAATCTGAAAGAGTAGATTTTAGCTTTTGCAGAATTGCATAACATATTTAGGGAGCAAAATAAAGTTTTCAGACACATCTGGTTGAACAAAGATGTAGCAAAATCCTAGCTAAGATAATTTAGAATAGCACATATAGTGTATTTTCAACATTTCTTTAAACCTATTGGTGACCATGGTACGTCAGGGACAGGTATTCCTTGTGACTGCAATTTTACATAATCTTTATTTCATTACGAAGATGATGAAATTGGGTTACTAATTATATTAATCAGGTAGCTGGATTTCTGTGAAAAATGTAAAACGAGCAGAAAATTTTGGAAACATGGAGTGCCATGAGGGAGAGAGCTGAAGTCTGTTATTCCTCTTGGAGCAAAAGGAATCTATAATTAGCATCTGTGAAACAGAGAAGTCAGCAGAGGATGGATGAGATTTGGAAAGATTGTAAAAGATCATAAAATAAGTGTCTTGCCTGAATCAGTGTGTTTTGTTTCAGCAGAATGAATCTGTTTAACAGCTTCATCTTTTTGTATGTCTTCCTTGAAAATCAAGTTAAGAGATAAAAACAGATTGGTAGTTTTGAAAGAATATTGCAAAAGATTGGTATATTATTATTTAAATCTTCCTTTTTGTTGTCAGTGAAGACAAAGTTGCTATGGGTACAGTAGTTGCAGATTTCCTACCATTGTTACTTCACGGGTTTAACTTCTCTTCCATGTATTTAGAGCTTAATCACATCAGAATATTCATGCTAACATATCGTCAGTTTTTTGATCTTTCAGTTACTGTTTTAGTAATGACAGACTATGAAATTGTTGATGATACACTTGTTGATGATATGATAAATGGACATGTAATAGGCATAAAAATTAAGCAAAGTTAAGGCTAATGAATTATAATTAACTGTCATTTAAAGAGGTTCATCTGCACTGAATTTTCTGAAATATTTCATTTTTAATCTAGTGCAAACAGTAAATTATTTAGTTTCTCAGTTCTGGTCAGCTGTGCTCCTGTATGGGTCATTTACTATTGGCATGAGAATAGATTTATCACAAGCAGTATGTGTTACTTGTGATCATATTCGATTCAGTGAATCAGGTGTTTCAAAACAGAACTAGATAATCCAAGTCTCACACTTCCTTTAATTTTTGATTACTGCCTGTAGCAGTCTATCCTAAAAGACCACTTAGCTGTCACCTTTTTGGTCTAATAGTCACAAAATTGTAAAAATTCTTAAGGAAAGCAATTTAGTGAATGCCCTGTAATCCTGAGTGCACCTTGCTCTCAGTCGAGGAAAGCCCCTCCTTGACTTGAAAAGTGGGGTTTTAGCCCCACAGACAAGGGTCTAAGATAACAAATAGTCAGTGTTACCATAGGGTGATCTTCAAAGTTCTACTTGGAGCCTTTTTTGAAAGGTGTCTCTCTTGAATCTTAGGATTTATTCATTAACAAAATCTTGGAGTATTTGTGTCAGGCCTTACCTACATCTGTAGATACCTTTGTCCCTATTCCTAGTTTAGAAAATCTTTCTTTTTAAACGGGAGGAGAGGGACCAAATAGGGTGGCAAAGAAGAATGAAGACCTCTTAGGCTTGCCATAATTTTTCTTCTGTTTGTGATTAGGGAAATTTTACTTGCAACATTTTCACTTAAAACTTGATGTAATTGATTCACTTGTGACTATATTGCTAGGAAGCTGTAAGCCAGTCTTTCTCCTCCTTGTTTAGAACAAAGTTGGCAAATAGGCTTACTCAGTCCTGTGAAAATGGGAATGGCTAAAGAGAAATCTTCTGGTCTAAAGCATATTGGTTTGTTTTCTCCTGCCCTGGAAAAGGGAATGATGGTTGGACTTATCTTGTAACGCTTCTGAAACTAAAATGTGGGTTTAAGGATTTCTCTGAGCTGTCGCCCTACTAACTGGGTAGAAAGGAATAATGTAATTATGGACTGATGCTGGGGAAAAGAGAGTCAGAGGCCTTTTTGTCATTTCCCTTTTTCCTAGGAAAATTTGTGGGCTCTGGCTCTGGCTCTCTGAGAATTACAGAGTCAGATGTTATTTAGAGCAACCGCTAGGCTTTAGAACTAATGGTTCACTGCAGTTCCAGTCACAGAGAGCAATAAGGGGTATTTTAATTTATAATATATAGGTATGCTAAGAGAGGGGCTGAAAAGGCACAAGTAGCTTGGCTGTGCTGTCTGAATTGGAGTATCACAGTCACATAGCCATACTGTGAGAACATAATGCTGCTTTTGAGTTCCATTTAGGAGTGAGATGTGGAGACACAGGATAACCTATTAGCTGTTAGTGACACACAATTCCTATATGTCGGTTACTTGAAGATTATAGAATCATAGAATCATTAAGGTTGGAAGAGACCTCCAAGATCATCTGGTCCAACCATCACCCTACCACCAATGTCACCCACTAACCCATGTCCCTAAGCACCACATCCAACCTTTCCTTAAGCACTCCCAGGGATGGTGAAACCACCACCTCCCTGGGCAACCCATTCCAATGCCTGACTGCTCTTTCTGAGAAGAAATGTCTCCTCATTTCTAACCTAAACCTCCCCTGGTGCAACTTGAGGACATTCCCTCTAGTCCTATCACTAGTTATCTGCGAGAAGAGGCCGACCCCCAGCTCCCCACACCTTCCTTTCAGGTGGTTATAGAGACCAATAAAGATAAGTCCTAATGGAAGTTCTCAGCTGCAAGAAAGCTGCTAGGTATCCTTTCTTTGAGTGGTTGTTGCATAAAAAGGGGAAATCACAGATACATAGTTTGCTTCTGTGGGTTAACAGTTACGTGAATATCTGTCTATCGACTCCTTTTATCTAGTAGGTTTCAGAGTGTTTCCCTCTGGGCAAAGGTGTTTGTTTTGTTTTGTTTTGCTGTTCGTTTTATTTTTTTCCATGCAGTAATATTTCATATCTTCAAAACCTGTTCCAAGGTGTAGAAAACAGAGATGGTTTCACTAAGGACAAATCTTGACTGGCAAATTTGTTGTCCCTCTACAATGGGGAAACAACATTGATGGATAAACGAAGACTAACTGATATCATCTACCCAGATTTGTGCATTTCACACTGTTCCTCATGATATCCTTGTCTCTAAATTGGAGAAGCATGGATTTGATGGGTGAACAGTTTGGTGGGTAAGGAATTGGCTCAAAGAGTTGTGGTTAATGGCTCAATGTCCAGATGGAGACCAGTGAGGAGTGGTGTACCTGAGGTCAGTTCTGGGACTGGCACTGTTTAGCATCTTTGTCAGTGACATGGACAATGGGATTGAATGCACCCTCAGTAAGTTTGCTGATGACACCAAGCTCTGTGGTGCAGTCGACAAGCTGGACAGAAGCCATCCAGAGGGACCTGGACAGGCTTGAGGGGTGGGCCTGTGTGAACCTCATGGACTTCAACAAGGCCAAGTGCAAAGTCCTACATCTGGGTCAGGGCAATCCTAAATATGAATACAGGTTGGGTGGAGAATAGATAGAGAGCAGCCCTGCAGAGAAGAACCTGGAGGGGATACTGTTGGATACTGTTGGATGAAAATCTCAGCATAAGCTAGAAATGTGTGTTTGTGGCCCCAAAAGAAAGCCAATGGTATCCTGGGCTATATCAAAAGAAAGGAAGCTAACAGGTGAATCAAGGAGGTGATTCTTCCTCTCTGCTACATTCTTGTGAGATCCTACCTGGAGTACTGTGTTCAGCTCTGGGGATCCCAGCATAAGAATGACACAGAACTTTTGGAGTGAGTCCAGGCTGCCTCCTATTTGCTTTCTCACTGGTGTGGTCCTCACAGGTTTTGAGGCATTTTATAATAGTTGCACAATGCTTCTTCTTTCTCCAATATGTTACCTATCAATGCACCCCAGCAGTGTGGTTTTGATGACTGGCTTTTTCCATGAGGTAGCAATGGCTCAGACTTGTTATATATATATTTATATATATAGATATTTTTTTTTCTTTTCCAGTGGACAGATTTAAAAATGTATATGAATATGAATTTATTATTCATATAGAATGAATATTACAGAATCACAGAATCACAGAATTTCTAGGTTGGAAGAGACCTCAAGATCATCGAGTCCAACTTCTGACCTAACACTAACAGCCCCCACTAAACCATATCCCTAAGCTCTACATCTAAACGTCTTTTGAAGACTTCCAGGGATGGTGACTCCACCACTTCCCTGGGCAGCCTGTTCCAGTGTCTAACAACCCTTTCGGTAAAGAAGTTCTTCCTAACATCTAACCTAAAACTCCCCTGGCGCAACTTTAGCCCATTCCCCCTCGTCCTGTCACCAGGCACGTGGGAGAACAGACCAACCCCCACCTCGCTACAGCCTCCTTTAAGGTACCTGTAGAGAGCGATAAGGTCGCCCCTGAGCCTCCTCTTCTCCAGGCTGAACAAGCCCAGCTCCCTCAGCCGCTCCTCGTAGGACTTGTTCTCCAGGCCCCTCACCAGCTTTGTCGCCCTTCTCTGCACCCGCTCAAGCACCTCCATGTCCTTCTTGTAGCGAGGGGCCCAAAACTGAACACAGTACTCGAGGTGCGGCCTCAGCAGAGCTGAGTACAGGGGGACGATCACCTCCCTAGCCCTGCTGGCCATACTGTTTCTGATAGAAGCCAGGATGCCGTTGGCCTTCTTGGCCACCTGAGCACACTGCTGGCTCATATTCAGCTGACTATCAACCATCACTCCCAGGTCCTTCTCTGCCTGGCAGCTCTCCAACCACTCATCTCCCAGCCTGTAATGCTGCTTGGGGTTATTGCGCCCCAGGTGCAGGACCCAGCACTTGGCCTTGTTGAACTTCATGCAGTTGACCTCAGCCCATCGGTGCAGCCTATCCAGATCCTCCTGCAGAGCTTTCCTACCCTTGAGCAGATCGACACACGCGCATAGCTTGGTGTCATCTGCAAACTTACTGAGGGTGCACTCAATGCCCTCATCCAGATCATCGATGAAGATATTAAAGAGGACCAGCCCCAGCACCAAGCCCTGGGGGATGCCACTAGTGACTGGCCTCCAACTGGACTTGACTCCATTCACCACGACTCTTTGGGCCCAGCTATCCAGCCAGTTTCTAACCCAACGAAGCGTGCGCCAGTCCAAGCCAAGAGCAGCCAGTTTCTTGAGGAGAATGCTGTGGGAGACGGTGTCAAAAGCCTTGCTGAAGTCAAGGTAGACCACATCCACAGCCTTTCCCTCATCCACCCAGCGCGTCACTTTGTCATAGAAGGAGATCAGGTTCGTCAAGCAGGATCTGCCTTTCATAAACCCATGCTGACTGGGCCTGATCGCCTGCTTGCCCTGCAAGTGCTACGTGATGACTCTTAGGAGGATCTGCTCCATGAGCTTCCCTGGCACTGAGGTCAAACTGACAGGCCTGTAGTTTCCCGGGTCTGCCCTCCGGCCCTTCTTGTAGATGGGCGTCACATTTGCTAGCCGCCAGTCAACTGGGACCTCCCCCGATAGCCAGGACTGCTGATAAATGATGGACAGTGGCTTGGCCAGCTCCTCTGCCAGTTCTCTCAGTACCCTTGGGTGGATCCCATCCGGCCCCATCGACTTGTGCACATCCAAGTGCCGTAGCAGGTCACCAACCAGATCTTCATGGATAGTGAGGACCACATCCTGCTCCCCATCCCCTTCCACCAGCTCAGGGTACTGAGTATCCAGAGAACAACCGGTATTGCCGCTAAAGACTCAGGCGAAGAAGGCATTGAGCACCTCCGCCTTTTCCTCATCTCTTGTAACTAAGTTTCCCCCCACATCCAGTAAAGGATGGAGATTCTCCTTAGTCCTCCTTTTTGTGTTGATGTATTTATAGAAACCTTTTTTTTTATCTTTAACGGCAGTAAAGTATTCATATCCATACTTATTCATATTCAATATTCATATTTATTTATTATATGAATATTAAAAATGAAATGAATATGAATTTCAACTGTCATTTGGACACATCTCTCTCTCTCTTTTCATTTCAAAATTCAATTTACCATTCTCACTATTTTAAATTTTCAATGCTTTTGCTGACCTCACACACTCTTTTTTTCCCCACTAGAAAAAAAAACAACACAACATGTAGAGTTTTAAAGGGAAAAACTTGGAAGAAAGCTCTCAGTGGCCTGTATTTCAGCTGAGAATAAGTCCGAAGAGCATAGTTATTTAAACAGAAGGAACTTAAAAGATGATTTTTTATATGGGAACCAGAAAATGCAAAAAGAAGTTTTTCTGCTAAAATTACAAGTTATCTTTACACAAAATTTAGCTCTGTCTCTAACTATGTACATTAGTAATAGTAATTATAACATTTTTCAAGTATTTACTGTTTTATCCAAGCTATCCTCATATAGAGGACAAGTTCTAAATTTGGATATAGAAGCAGGGCCAAATTCTCATTTTAGACTCATGTGTTAGCTATGACCTTTTTTTTTTTTAGTTAAAAAAAAAATAAATATGTTGCAAATAGATTCTTAACCCTAGCTGCAGCTTTTCACTAAAAATAAACACTAAAAAAATCAGTTATTTACTTAAACTGTATTCTGGTTTAACATTTATTTTGCTCTTAGGCTAATGAATATGAAGAGTTGGAGCAATTCCTATTAAACTGGAAAATATTAATAGAGTACCACCACTCTGAATGCAGCTAAGAGGACACAAATAATGTTTCTAACTAAAAGTGTTGTTGGCTCCTACTCCACTCTTTGATCTTTGCAGCTCATAGACAAGGTGTAGAAGGGCTTTTTCACCCTGAGGTCCACGTTAGGCATGATAGCACATGCAGCAAAAGCCTTTCCAGAAGAGCCCTAGGCAGACAGAACTTCTGAAAGCCACCTCTGTGTCCATTCTCACCTTTCTCTTCTGTTCTACTGGAGGATTCCTATTGTGTGTTTCATTTTGTGTTGAAATTAAAGTGTTGGTGGCAATGGCACACGAGGCAGAAAGAACCCTCACAGATGTATGAAGTGGGTGTGTAGCTAAACATTGTGTGTTTGTAAACTCAGTTTGTTCAATCTGGGCATTTTGCAGACAGGAGATCCCAGTGTTGCTCCTTGTTACTTCTTTCTCTAGAAAGCATTGTGATTTGAAAGCCAAAGCTTTTTCCTTAAAAGGATGTGCTATAGCTATTAAGCTATGTTTGTGTTATATGACACAAATGGCACAGATCAAAATGCTTTGGTGGTGATTTCCCCCTTTTTTTGTCTCCATTATTTGCCTCCCACCTTACCCCAATAGTTCAAGGAAAAGTTGAACTAAAGTGGTTGTTACTTCAGTAACCTGTTTTTAAAACAATTGAAGAATAGCTATAAGTATGCTGGGAAAACTTGAACAAAGGAACAAGCCATAGAAGTGTTTCTTCAAAATGAAGTGTGGCATGTCGGTAAAGAACACTTTATTGTTCTTATGGCTTACTGGTTCATGCCTGAGTTTGTCAAGGTCTCAAAGATACTTTAGCTAGAGTTTCAAATACAATTAGAAACAAATAAACTTTTACTAAATCTAGGAATTATCTGCTAATAGAACTCATTTAGAGCCCTGGACCACAGGAATGTGAGCAGAGAGTGTTTATGTGGGTCACCATAACCTCTCTGCAGGCATCTCAGATACCACTAGTGTCTAAGATAACAATTAGTTTGACATCTGGAAATAGTGGCAAATAAAGCTTTCAAAATCCTGGTATCTGATATTTTTCACAGCTGTATCAATTAGTATGAATCAGTATGAATGTCTCTCCTGGTGAATAGCTGACTCGGCAGGGCATGTTTCCTATGAGATGCTGGTGTGGAGAGCATGCCTTCCTGCTGCTCCGTGCAGAAAGAGCGTCATGGGCTCTTGCATAGGAGCAAGCCTTTTCTGCTGAGATTATACTGGGGTTGTGCCCTTCATGGCATGTAGAATAGACCAGAACTACAGAGATCAGCATCTGAGCAGGAAAAAAAGAAGTGTAGCCTGGCTGTCTCTCTTTTGCTGAAGTAATTTTTCATGTGGGTGAGGTGTTCTTACAGCCACTGACTATCTCAGTGTGGACTTAATGCACTCTGTGAATTCAGGCTTTGCTGGGGAAACCCAGCAAGAAAAATTCTTCTGTCTGGTGGTCCACAGGCCTGCAGTGCATCCCCCCTGCCCTGCTGAGGCTGAGACACTGGGGGTTCTGCACCTCCCAGGCACCTGCTGTGCCAGGGCTGTTACCTAGGGCTGTTTCAGGGAGATGAACTTGTGGCTCCAGTGAAGTGGTATTTTATGAAGCTGTAATTTCTGGAATGCTTTACTGGTTTGGACAGTAGGAGCCATCTGGTGCATAGGCAAAGCTTCTTGTATGAAAAAAATAAAGGGTTTTCCCTCTTCTTTAGTTCATCTATGTACTAGTTTGATCTGGTGTTTAAGTGCTACCTTAATGTATTTTGAAAGGTTTTCACATAAATGGTCCAAAGACTTTCAGAGGGTTGCTTTTGGCCTAGCAATTACTTTCTGACGACACATTTTGCCTATGTTGTGACCTACTACATGTAGAAAGAATTTCCAAGAAATATGATCTACCTAAAACTCCTATTACTTCTGCAAGTTTCTTTTCTGCCTGGGACACAGCAATCTGAGTTTTCTCATGTACTGGCCCAAAAGGCTGAATAAACCATGAGAAGTGGTTGCTTTTGTAGGAAATAATTCCATAAATGAACCTGATTATAGTATATGACTGTGGAAGCCACCCAAGAAGATGGATACATGGCTCCTATCCCTGGATCCCTGGAGATAACAGCCTAGTGACCACAAATTCTAGCATTTTTTTGTTTGTTTGTTTCTTTGTTGTTTTGTTTTGTTTGTTGTTTGATGGAGAGTACACTAGCATGTGAGAAAAAAAAGCAGTTTATCATACTGCCTTCTTTGCAGCAGGTACCTTATCCTATGGTTCGTCATTCACGATGTACATATGCTAGTTTGTGCTGAGATGGGGCACGTCTTAAAACATGCAGTCCCAGGAGGTTAGTGCATGCATTTGTGCGCTGTGCTAGGATGTGGACACCACATCACTAGTATGATGTTTCACTAATTCAGCAGTGGCAGGGTGTGCACATGGCCCTTTGGTTTTGTACTTTGAACTAAAAAGTCACCAGAAAATAATAGTTATGATTGGAACCAGAGGGATGGAGCGGGGCAGGCTCAGGCCAGCAGTGTGCTGTGAAGGCAGTCCTGCTGGTCCACAGGTTGCCAGCCCTGAGCAGGCTGGATAAAAGGCATTCCTCACCAAACCAACCTAAAGGCTGTGGTTCTGTCCCCGAAGCAGGAGCCAGGGACTGCAGACACAATCATTGCTGTGGCAGAGGTCTTGCTAAATTTAGAAGTAAGCCTCTCTTAGATTTGCCTTGGTCTGACCCTGAGTAGGGGGATGGGGTAACATCCTAGGTCTGTTTTTGGGTTGTAGGAGAGAACTGCATTCTTATTTTTATAACATAATTATAGTAGACAGTCAGGTCCACAGCTGAATCCTCCTTTCCTTTACTCTCTTCACTTTTTATCTGGGGTAGAAAAACAGGCCTTTTGTAATTTTCTCCTAAGATATGTTCTGTGACAAGAGAGTTCAGTGGTTTCTCTTAACACTGGAACAGTTGTTTTAGTTACTGCTTGGACTGCCTTGCTCCTTCTCTCGTGCAGCTGTATGTAAATCACAGAGGAACAGATAATCCATGTCCTCTGGTATAAGGTTAATGCCTAAAAATATTCTTAATGTGAAAAATGATCAAAGACGGAGAACACGGGTTGCCTGTGTCTTTAGTGGGTATAAAAATTTTGCTTATTTAAAAAGAAGAAATCTCTGGAACCCACTTGCACTGCTGGTACGACCAGCAAAGCTGATGGTGCTGTGAAATCACCTACAGATTACAAGGAGATTAAGTGTTTCAGTGGTAAATTGAAGAAATATTAGGAGCTTTCTTAACTTATTTGTTGATATGGCTGTTAAGGAAAAAGAAAATCACAAATCTGGATGTCCTTTCAGTTAATATTAACCATCTGCCTGATTTAGTCTACTTTTCTGGCAGGACTTTTGCTTTTGTGGTTCTTTTTCTTTTCTTTGTGATTATGAAGCAATCCCCAGTGGCATGTTAGAATCACCACTATAAATGCTGACAATTGTTCTGGGGTTAGCTTCAAAGGCTTGCAAAACCCACAATGTTAAATCTATGTCTGAAACTGGCATACTCACTCTCTACAAATGGGTAGTTTGAGTGCAAGTTGCCCTCAGCTGCAGACACCCTGCAGATTCTTTTAATGCAGGAAAGCTTGCCAAATGCAAAAACTCAAAAAATCAAAACTCTGTGTTCAGGTCACTGTCTGAATGTAGCGGGGTGCTGGAGCTCCCAGGTCAGGAGCAGCTGGTTAAGGCAGAGGAGGACAGAAGTTCCTGCTGCAAATACGTGGTTCCCCTGAAGACATGTGGTGTCAGAAGTGGTTAATTGTTGCTGCAGCTGTCCTCAAACTGATTGGAAGCCAAGGGAAAAATATGCAAGGCTGCTTTTTAGACAGATTAGTGCTTCTGCCTAAAAGACCTGTTGTGGTGTATGTGTGTGTGTGTGTGTTATTCTGCCTGCCTTGATTTCACGGGTGTTTGCTGTCATTTGTGTGATTGGACGGGACTGGAATTCGACCCATTACCTCCAGCACAGCTTTGGTCACAAAGAAAATTTAAGGCACTGTGCATAGGAACAGGAACTGGGTTTAAGTCTGCATCCCACTGAGCTAGAAGCTGCTTTGCCTTCAACTGAAGTGATACTGTGAATGTGAATGTGAATCTACACAGAGAGAAAGGAGGAGAAATTTTATTCTAAAGTTATGTTTGTTTTTTAAGGTATACTAGAAAAATTGAGTTTCAGACATGTTTAATAAAGGAAAGTACACAGTTGTAAAGAAAATAACCTATTCACATACTAATGTATTTAAAAAATGATGGTTTGAAACTAGAAATCTTCATTCTCTGCTATGATGTTAAGGATGAGGTGAGTTAAGATGTCTTTCAATATAATAATGGATTAATTCCCTGTTCATCCTTTTCATCCTTGTTTGGAGACAACTCTCAACTGTGCTGCTCAAAGCATCATTTTTAAGCACAGATGTCTATGGTAGGACCTCCGTTTGTTGTTGTTGGTTTTTTTTTTTTTTTTTCAGTGTCTGTATCAATTGCATACATCTCTGTTTGGCCTTTAGGTGGTCATTAGCTTAAATTTCCTAATCTAATTCTGATCTTCTGTGTCATTCTTTCATGATGTAGCTCTAGTGATGTTAATGCTGCTGCTTATGATTCATAATGAGAGGTGCATTTTCAGTTTGGTAAAATTCTTTTAAAAATGAAGACAGCATTTAACAATGTTTTCCAAACAAAGAGCCCCTGGGTTATTCACTGATTCCATTACTCATGACCCAGAGAGATTCTGTGATACAGAGGCAATAGCATACTGAGCCAGCTTCTCCCTTTGCATAGTTTTGCTGAGCAGAGAGAAAGAGATGTGGCCATCTGGGTGTACTGGCAAATTAAAGTTGATCTGAAAAGAAAATGTGGCTTCTTAATGGGTATTCACACTTTGCAATTTCCTCCCCACAACTGTTTCTTCCTAAACTCTTGATCAGTTTTTCCATCAGAACTGTGGCAACCAACTCAATGAGCTGTTCAGAGGTTCTGGCTACTTTTGTTTAAGAAACACCTCCACTGGATGCCAGAGGGAAAAAAAAATAAAAATAAAAAATAAAAATCTTTATGTCTACATGTAGATGTTCTAGTGGCTAACAAAGTTTTTGGTGCTGTTGGGACTACTTTTCTCTCTCAAGTGTAAAATAGTGGTGAACAAAGACATGATAAAGTACAATATAAATTAATGTTTTCTTTGTTTCCCATGTGGTTTCCATGGTTGTACATGTTTTCAGTTTGCAGCGTTTCTAGGTGACCGAAGTCCTTCACCTGTTTCCATTAGCAGATACAGAAAGTCTGTTTCTTCCTTCAGTAGGAGCATAGCTGAATCACTGATCATATATATTTTTTAAATTAAAATGTATCATCAGTTTTTGAAATCAAGATCTGATCCTGTTTTGTTTTGTCATTTTACCATTTTCTTTGGCCACTACAGAAATCAAATATGAATTGATATTCCATTATTCTTTGGCCTTTTATGACCTTCATTTTCCACTTACGGCATTTGATGTGATGTTTTGCCACACTGAAACTCTGGAAAGACTTAGTTAATAATATTCAGAGAGCATTACAAACAGAGACAAGGAGATATATCACTGTGAGACAGACTGAAGTAGGCTGACTACTTAATTCTTCCTGTGCAACATTTTCAAAGTATGTGTATTGAAACAGTAGTGTATTTCTCATTTATGCTCATCAAGAGTCTTTGAATCTTTATAAAATTATACACAGAGAGACATGAATGACTAATAACTTTTTCAAAAGCAGGATATTGTGTAAAAAAGGTAGCATTAGACACAATCTATGACCATAGCAAAGTTAAATGTGACTGACTCATGAGTGCTTGACATGTTGTAATAGGGTTTCTGTTATTTAGGCTCATTAAACTTCAGTTTCCAATTCTAAGAGACTCATACGGTTCTATTTCTGCTTTGAATTAGCAAAAATCAGAGCTTTCAGTTCTACTCTCATTTTGTAATAACCCTGGCAATTAAGGAATAACACACTAGCCACAAACAAAGAAGCAATTCCTGCCTTAACGAGTTTGTGGTCAAAATTCGACAGCCCTTATGTTCACCAGCTGTTTTACACCACTCTACTTGTACTTTCTTCTTAAATTCTCCCGGATTTCCTCCTGAAAAGTAGTTACACTGGCTTAGGAAGGCTTTCTCCTAGTTTTCATAAGTTTATGGGAGATCAGAATTAGAATCTGTATGTGATTTATGTTTATAAACATTTATGAAGACTCACATGCTGTATGTCTGTCCTTAAACCACATGCTTCCATATTTTCTCTCCGCATAAGTCTCTGCTCTGCTGGTTGATTGGAAATTCCTCTTTTTTAAGAAAACTAGAATAGGTAGGTCTTAGGCATAAATGATTTCAATGGAGAATTGTGTTATGTGTTTTTTGCATAATGTCTTTAATACAAAAATGATCTTATGTTCCAAAGGGTACCAAATTTCCCCAAGAGCCTGGAGGAAAAAGCAGCTGCTGTTTTCACACTCATGTTGTGTGTGAAGCTGTCTGCAGCAATAATGAAAATCTCCTGGCAACACTGAACCTGAGGACTCCAGGCAGGAAGACTTTGTTGATCATGGCATACCTTTTGGCATAGATTTGCACATGTCTTTTCCATTGAATTTCTGGCTTCTTCAAAATGAGACAGCTTGTCTCAATAGAAATACACTCACTTTGCATGCTCACTGTAGCTTTTCATAACCATTTCACTTTACTGCTGCCACATCCGTGCCAAATTCTAAGCTAGCCATGATCTTTTCAGCTCAGCTCAGACTTGTCGGTATCTTTGCATGGCATTACACCATTAAACACAGTTCACTTTTACTTTAACTCACTCGTTCCTTTGGCATATTTTATCTCTGATTCTACAGAGCCTACAGACCAAAGTCTGCAAGTGTTTACAGTGCTGATTACTGTGTCGAATGATTACCACGGTGTCTCCTTTAATATACATACACATAACCCAACAGGAATTCACAATGCATATTCAGTCCATGACTTGAAAGCATCTAATTTTAGGGAAAGAGAATCCAGTGTGTTAAGCCTTTGATACAAAAACAGGTCCCATTGTGACATTTTCTACGCCTGTGTTAACAGCAGGAATGGGTGGTGTTATTCCTGGTCAGGTTGAGCACATAGCCCTCAGCCCATCTAACAGGCAGATAATTGTCTGTGGAGGTAAGATGACATATAGAAGCCTGAGTAGTTACTCCAAGCCTTTTATTTTTAAATGATATCTGTTCCTGTGGTGTTTTGATTACACTGAAACCATTCTTTTGCTGTTGTTCCTGTTGTTTTTTGTTTGTTTGTTTGTTTGTTGTTGCTCTTCTCCCTTGCACTCCTGCCCTGTGCTTTCTGAAGACTTCCCATTGAGCAGGGATGTACAGAGACTCCTCTTCACCTCCAGCACCTCACGCCTTTGAGTCCCTGTCTCTCTGTGCTGTCAGGGCCGAACAACTGATGTAAGAAAATAAAGTGATTAATTCCTTACCAGCCAGTTACTGCGATCCTTGCCCCGGCCTGGCTTCCCTTCTTGCTGGTTGACTCACGTGGTTGTTTGGCTGCCTGCTGTAGGCAGGAATAAGGGAAGTGCTGGTGTGCTCATGAAAGTGACATGGCCAGTGGCTTTGCCCACCAAGGTGGAACAGTGCAAGGTGTTGCTCCTTGTGTGGCTGCGTGTGACACGACCACTACACCCCACCAGGCAGAGAGGTGTGGGACAAGAAACAGAAGCCAGGCAGGCACCATCCCCAGAGCCATGGGGCCAGGGGCACACAGGCATGCAGAGGGCACAGACAGGAGATGGCCACCCAAAATACATTTTGGGGGATAGTCTTCAGGCCCTTGGTGCTTGCCCTCAGATACATGAACACTAAATATTTTAAAACCCAAAAGTCTGTTGCAATGTGTGGTGTGCCCTAAATCCTGTTTTTTGAAAAAAAAAAAAAAAACAAAACACAAACTAATTTTTTTTTTTGCATATGTTAGTTTCCTTGAGGAGTTAGGACCTCCTAAATTTGTAAGGATCTTTGTTTTCATCAGCGCAAATGAGAATGGTGTTGTCCACAAAACGTAAACTTAACAAAAATTAAAAAAGCAACAACAACAAATCCCCACTTATTTAAACCTATTTTTAACAAATAATTTATTTTTTTTTGGAAAAGTAGCTATAAAATACAAAGAGGCTATTGAAATAGTCACTTAAATGGATGCACCTAATATAAAGAGAAAGCAAGGCTATCACAAGTGCCATAAGACTTCCTCTAGCAGTGGGTGGTTTACTTTCCAAGAGATAATATAAAAATAATTGGATATAGAGACACCAAACACCCTAAGTGGTTTCAAAATAAACCATATTTACTTGTATACCAAAGTAACATGGTATCAAGTGTTTTCAAATTCACGGATATGCCTGCAATAATAAGGTAATGCAATGCCTGCCTCTGAAACTACTTAGAGATAACCAATATCTTTTCCAGATTCCAAGAATTTATTGACTGTATTAGCAGTTCTTTATGTGTAAGAAACCTCCCAGAAAAAGGCCACAGGCTGCTCCTCTGATAGTGAGCTCAGTTTGCTACTGAAAACAGGAAAATATCATTTGCTGTATGGGTGTTTTTATTAAGCTGCAGCAGCTGCAGCATTAAAAAGGCTCGGAAGAGCGTTTTATTTTGTTGTTTGTTTGTTTGTTTTTTCATCTGTGTCCTGGTTTCAGTTAGGACAGAGTTAATTTTCCTTCTAGTAGCTGGTAGGGTGCTATGTTTTGGATTAGGATGAGAAGAGTGCTGATAACATGCTGATGTTTTAGTTGCTGCAGAGCAGTGGTTACACCAAGCCAAGGACGTTTCAGCTCCTTGCTCTGTCCTGCCAATGGGCAGGCTGGGCTGCAGCAAGAGCTGGGAGGGGACAGACCCAGGACAGCTGACCCAAACTGGCCAAAGGGGTATTGCATACCATCTGGGGTCATGCTGAACAATAGATAGGGGTGGCTAGCCGGGGTGGGGGGCTGGCTGCTCGGGGTTAGGCTGGGCATCGGTCAGCGGGTGGTGAGCAATTGATTGTGCATCACTTGTTTGTACACATTATTAGTAGTAGTACTATTATCATTATTATTATTGTTAGCATTATTTCCCTGTCTTAATAAACTGTCTTTATCTCAATCCACAGGCTTCACTTTCCCACTTCTCTCCCCTATCCCAGAGAGGGAGTGGGGAGGGTGAGTGAACAGCTGTGTGGTGTTTAGCTGCCAGCCAGGTTAAACCACAACAGTCCTTTTGGCACCCAACATGGGGCACGAAGGGTTGTGATAACAACAGATCTGACCAGAGTGTGTTAAACTAAAATTGGTGTAAGTATTAGACCTGCTTAATAGTTGCTAGTCACAATGCTGATTGCTTTAATCTCAAGTCTGCTGTGCCTGTTTTCCAAATTGAGTTTTATAGTATTTTACTTTCTGTATGTGCTCCCTGTCGTGCTGTTTATCCTTTCCAGGCCCTGGTTTAAGATTGTTATGGTACTGTGCAGTGTAACAGTGGCTTATGATACAATGAAATTTCTGATAAATTTCTGATCATGACTCTAACCTGATATTTGTACTCAGCACTGTTGTCAACCATACTTTGGAAACCATAGCTTGGAAACTATTAACAATTACACCTATTGCCTTTTTTTTTTTTTTTTTTTTTTTTTTGTCAGGGAGCCAATCTATGGAGGGGAAAGGGGAAGATATTTTTTCCTACTTGTTCACTCTCCCTTTCTCCTTCACTGCCCTCTTATCCTCTGAGCTTGTTACAATAGTTCTTCAAGATGTTGAATATCCTTGGGATACTCATACCAACATGTTCTTGTTGTTATGTCTCCTGAATGCACTTCAGGTTTTGTTTGAGGTTAAAACAACTACTTAGAAATCTCACTCAGAGATCTGTCCTGAGGCAGGATAGTTGTGAGTGGCAGGGAGTGTGGGAGGATATGGGCAGGTTTCTAGAGCAGTGGGCACCTCTTGTGTTTTGGAAATTCACCCCTGAACAACTGCAAAATCCTAAAAAAAAAATGGTAAAATGATTGAAAAAAGGGTGTCATGACTCTGGCAGTTCCAAAGTGACATAAATCACTGTAATATGCTGGGGTCTGGCCCGTGCCTATCGAGCCGCAATTAATGCTATCAACCTAGTGACAGACCCTGCAGCCACTCCAACCCCTACGATGTACCCTGCAGCTGCTCCAGCTTCTGCAGCCGCTCCAGTTCCAGCTTCTGCAGCCGCTCCAGCTCCTGTGGCTGGGTCAGAGAAATGAGCTGTAGCAGTGCAAGTTTCCTCTGTAGAGAAAGTGAAAAAATGGTATAGATGTTCAAGTCATTTAGAGCGCAGAGAGTCTTCTGCTAGGTCTAGGTACAGAGAAGACGAGGATGGGCCATCAAGGATGCAGGAGGATGGGGATGAGGATGACGAAAAATCAACAGTAACTACCCGAAACCTATACCAGCGTGAGCTATGAGATGTGCAAAAAGATTTTGGTCCCTGCATAGTTGAGCAGCTTGTCACCTGGATGCTCCAGTGCTGGGACACCGGAGACAATTGTGTGGAATTAGATGGCAAGCAAGCCAGGCGGCTGGGATCTCTTGCTAGGGACTCAGGCATTGACAAAACAATTGGAGATGGAGCACGATCTCACAGCCTCTGGAGCCATCTCCTGTCAGCTGTGAGGGAAAGGTATCTCTTCAAGGAAGAACTTGTATGTCTACCAGGCAAGTGGACCACTATGGAGAAGGGAATCCAGTACCTGAGGGAATTAGCCGTACAGGGGGTGATTTATGAGGACCCAGACCTCGGACAAACATCCACAGATCCAGATGAAGTCAAATGTACATAACCCATGTGGCGGAAGTTTGTATGGAGTGCACCATCATCATAAGCCAGCTCATTGGCAATAATGGCCTGGAAAGAGGATGAGGAACCCACAGTGGATGAAGTGGCTAAACAACTCTGGCAGTATGAAGAAAGTTTCTCCTCCTCCTTACAGGCCTGCATCTCAGCTGTGGCTAAACTTTCTGAAGAGTTCCACCAACTTAAAGAGAATCCCCACCTGAACAAACCAGTGTCCACCGACCAAAAGAGAACACTTGGGAGAAATTGTCTGAAAAGTTCCAGCAACTTGAAGAGAGATTAATTTCCTCCCCACCTGTACAAACCAATGTCAACTATCAGGGTAAGCGTCCATCCACTCAAGGAAGATGATATGGTGGGTATACAACCCGTGCCACCCTGTGGTTTTACCTACGAGACCATGGAGAGGACTTGAGAAAATGGGATGGAAAATCTATCACGACCCTAGAGGCATGGGTATGGGAGTTGCAAAAGAAAACAATTGGGAAAAAGTTAGCTGCTCCAGCTTCCAGCAGGCAATCCTTCAAACACAGAAACAAAGATTCTGACCAGGACTGGGGGAGCTCTGGGGGGAGGAAAGCGAGGGGGAAGAAAGGGACAATTGAGTTTATTGGACTGTGTGGATTTGATGGCCTGGCACATCAGATGCACAGAAGTATAAGGCTTTAGTAGACACCAGTGCACAATGTACTCTAATGCTATCAAGCTAAAAAGGGCCAGAGCCCATCTGTATTTATGGGGTGACAGGGGGATCTCAGCAGTTAACTGTATTGGAGGCTGAAGTGAGTCTAACTAGGAATGAGTGGCAAAAGCACCATATTGTGACAGGCCTGGATGCTCCATGCGTCCTTGGCATAGACTATCTTAGAAGAGGATATTTCAAGGACCCAAAAGGGTTCCAGTGGGCTTTTGGCATAACTGTCTTAGAGACAGGACAATCTGTCACACTTGGTCACATGCAATCTAGAGGCTGTTCAAATCTTAAACCACAAATAAAACTTATCAGTCTGATAATCCAAGGCAGAGATAATATCAATAGAAATCCCTGAAATTTGAACATGCTGACTTTTGCCTATGCTCTAATGGCTATTCTAACTCTGCATCCACAAGATGATCTAGAGCAACCATGCTGTAGCTAAGGTGGTCTAAGGACACAGGCAGGACAATAAAAAAGTACATTTTTCCACTTTACCAATTGGCCTAGTGGGAGAGAAAATCTCTACTTGAACATTTTCTACCCACTTAAACACATGTTACATAGCCATAAAAATATATGGGTTATATATATACCTAATGATTCTCCTACTGGTTTTAACTTCAGTCACAGAAACATTAGCTGAAGTTAAGACTGGACACCTTTAGCTTAGAATTTGCTAGGTTTTGGCATTCTGAATGTATGCAAAACTGCAAATTAAAATGCACTCGTTCTGAAAGTTGAACACACTTATCTAAACATGGGAGTTGACCTCAATATTAGATATGGAAAAAAGAAAAGAAAAGAAAAAGATAACATTAATTCTTTAGATGCTGGCTTTCTTCCTAGCTTTTGTACTGGGGCTTTGCTGAATAAGAATTAATAAAATACATTATATTGTGTTGTGCATACCTCCTTTCCAGGATCTTCAATGAAACAAACCAGTCACTGGCATTTTGTTTATAGATTGCCTTTTTGGTTATACAGCTGTCTATAACTGTCATTTCCAAATTTTAAGCAGCATCATAATATATTATGAAAGAACACAAGGCAGTTTTTGAAGTGAATAACATAGTCGTATGAAGTACAAAATTAATGGAGTGCTAGGAAAGGGAATGATGTTGCATAATAGCAAACTCAATAGCAAATAGCACTGGCAGTTGAGGTTGACTGCAAAAGCTCTGGTTGATTAGGTGGCCGCAAACATGAGGCTGGTACACTACAGAGATAACCAAGGCCTGTTGATTTTTTTGAAACCTGGCATTGTTGATTGCCTCCTATCCTTGCCTAAAATAAACTTCTGTTGGATGTATGTAGGAAACAATGCCAATCAGAGTTATTGTCCATCTGTTTTTGCCCACTTGCTGCTGTTGTGGCACAGGTTTGCCTTGCAAGCTGCAGCTTTTCTATCAGGGCAGAAATATGTCAGTTTTCATATCTGATCAAAAGCCAATCTGCTTCTTTACAAACATCACAATGTGCCAATTAATAACACAAGGGAAAGTGAGGCTGCTACATGTGATTCGACCTTATAAAAAAATAGCTGCAGCACATGCTTGGATGTCTTCACTCCTGCAGCCAGTCTCATCTTCCTTTTCTGTCCCCGTCACCTACTTGTGTAAGTAGACCTTTCTCTGTATAATGCCTTGTGTGTCCAGAAGTCTTTGAATTAAGCTGGGGGAAAATCACAGCTGTTTGCTTAGTGGTTATGATATTTTATTTCTTGAAGGATTGTAAATAAGAAGGATGAAAAAGATTTTGAAATGAGATACTTTATTTCATATGCACTCTTTACCATTTAATAATCCATTGCAGCATGGGGATCAGACAGGAGGAATTAGAGGTCTGTGTGCAGTTGCAGCTCAATGGTCTCATTGCAGTCACAGGGATGCATTGAGTGAACTCATATAGCTGGATTTCTGTGATGCATATGGATACAGGGTTATTAAGAAAGGCAGCCAGGTGTGTGAAGAGATGGAGTTTCCTCTCATAAAAGAGAGCAGCAGGAAATTGTGGAACTGCACCTTGGGACATCAGACACCAATGGATGTTGCTGTGGGCAAGTTTCTGCTATAGAACATATGCTCAGGAGAAAGAAGCAGGCAAGGTCTGCCACAGACATCTGGAAGAAGCCTCACTTTTGCAGGCCCTGGTCATTATGTGTGACTCGAACCACCTGATATCTGCTGGGGTGTCAACACCACAGGGCACTCCAGGAGCCTTCTGGACCACACTGATGGCAACACAGTGAGACTGTGGAACCTGGGAGGGGAGGAGCTCTGCTGCACCTCATATTTCCAAAGAAAATGAGGTCAGGAGTGTGGAAGTTGGGAGCAGCCTGGCTGCAGTGACTATGAGATGGTGTGCTTCAGTGTGCATGACTACCTGATTGGAGGAGTAAAGAAATCCGTGTCAAACTTGCGGTGTTGGTCAGTGATAAGGCAAGAGGAAATGGATGCAAGCAGAAACATGGGAAATTCCACTTAAACAGAAGAAAGAGGCCCTTTTTGTTGTTTGGATGACTAAACATTGGAGCAAGTTGCCTAGACAGACTGTGCAGTCTCAGTTCTTGGACTTATTCAAAGCCCAACTGGACATCATCCTGGCCAGCCTGCTGTAGCTGACCCTGCCTGAGTGGCTGGAGTAGATAACCTCCAGAGGTGCCTGCCAACTTCTGTGGTTCTGTGATACGAATCCGCCATCAAAATCATAATATATTCCAAAACAGACTTCACAACAAGCTTCCCAAAAGCTTATTCATAAAGACGTTGCAAAGAGGAAACCTAATGATTAACAAATTTTAAAGGGTGATCTGTTTAAGATTATAGCAACATCAGCTGCAAGACACAGTTGTTTAACATAGCTATTTGAAGAATGGTTCTCTTTGTAATAATTTGATTAAAGGAAATTTTGGGAAATTCATGAGTTGCTACATGATACTTCCTGACTAATTTGGCAGGAACTTTAGCACAGCGGGATGCGATTAGTCTGTTGCTTAATGAAAGGCACTAAGTTATACAGTGTAAATACTCCTTTTGAGTGTGAAGCAGGTGCACGACAAGGTATGTGAGAGGTATGGAAACTGCTTTCCAAGTGTACAGCAAGGTGCAGTCCAGGCTCTCACAGAGACTACTGATGCAGATGGAGAGAACAGGAGGAGGAACATGAAGGGTGATGGAAATTAGCTCTACTACTTTTTCCTGAAAATCAGAAAGGATTTTTAGGGGGTCTTATCAAGTTTCACAGTCTATTTAGCAGGTCTCCAGTCACCAAACTCTTTTCCACAGAGCTGGCAAACAGAAGTCCCATGGGATGCATTTTTTAATGACCTCTCCCCCCCCACACACACTTCCCCCACTCCCAAAAATGAGAACTTGTTCTTTATTTGATTTGATCTGATTTTTTAAAAGGTGAATGAGATTACTGATTTGATCAAAATTTAATATCTTTGCTTTGAGGTATTTTTATACAAACACAGGAAAAGCAGAAACAGAAGGCTGGATTAGCAAAACAGAGGAGGAGGAAGTGTCCACACCCTATCTGTGTGCAGTAACCCAGAAGTGACAAATCCTGAAGTTCAGGCTGAAGTTCAAATCCCGAAGTTCAAATCCAAAAGTTTTTGAACCCCATCCATGGCCTTGAACAAAGATCTTTCCTTGGAAGACTCTTAAATGTCACTGGAAATGAGGAAAGATCCCAACTCCTGCAGCACAGTGTCCGTTTACTCAGCTCTTGTTTGACCACGTCCATCACGCTGTGTCTGGTTGTACCTCCCCCAGGACATACACAAGTAAACTGGAGCTAGCACAGCAGAGAGGGATGAAGACAGCTAAAGGCTGGAGATATTAACCTGTGAGGAGAGGCAACAGTCTGAGAGGTGCTTAGATCCAAAAGGCTCCATGTCCCAGTGGCTAAGGCATTCCTCCAGGGCTTGGGGAATCCCAGTTCAAATCAGAAGGATGAACTGAGATACTGCATTTCCCAGGAGAACACTAAAAACCCAGCTCAGCAGTCACCAAACTCAGAAGGTTAGTGGTGCCCACAATACCTAGCTGGTTTTCCAAAGACACAATTGCTTGGCCAGCAAAATTTTATTTATTAAAAAAAGTAAATTGAAAAAAAAAAAAAAAAAGATTCACCTCATCCTCATAACAACTATTTTCTGTGTAATGACTACTGAGATATGTTGGTTTTCTCTAATGAAATTTCCCAGCTTGTGCTCCTCCTATTCTGGTTGGGAAAACTTCTGCTGGGGTAGGCTGAGAGGCCTGACCTGAAGTGCTTCAGCATGCGTCACTTCCACCTGTGGCTGAATGGGGTCTATCCGCAGCCACAGCCACAAAAGGGAGGCAGAAGATGTGAAGGAAGAAAGAAAAGGGATTTAATATTGTTTCTGCTCTGAGAGAAGGCCTGGTATCTGAGAGGTAAATTTAATGCTGATGCCCCACAAGCTGGCTTTCCTTTCTTTTGCTCTGTGTGCACGGTGCAGTACAAGCAGCAGCAGTACAGGTTCCTGCTTGCTGTCTTCTCCAGTGTGTAGAACTTAAATAGTGGGAACACTGCTATGGCCCTTTCACCCCGTGGATTCTCTGATCTGTGGAGGGTGATTTGGTGACAGTATGCTGTCATGCAACTTAGAGTGATGTGCACTATCCACTCATGCTGTTACTACCACCTGGTCAGTTAGGATGATCTTTTCCAGGCTCTTAGATAAGGTCACATCTGTATAAAGGAAGTCAACGGAGAGTTAACTAGGAGATGAAGGTTACTGTGCTGTTTTTATGCTGACAGAGCCTAGTTCTCCTTTTTCATAGCACTGGGTCTGGAAAAAGAATTAAGTGCTCCAGTGTTCGGTAAAGGTGGAACATGTACAAGCAGTAGGTGGCCCACAGTCAGGTTGGAGAAGCTGATGAAATTGTCAAATCTGAGTGGGACCCCTGCTCTGGATCTCTGCTGAAGACCAGCTCTTGTTGATCCAACCATAACTTTATACCTCACCACTTATTCTGGTTTGTTCCCTTGCAGGTAGCAGAAAATGGCACATCATAACTATAAATCTGTGTGTGAGCTTTAGCTATGGGATGATACAGGGGAAACAACATAAAGAGCCTTAGTGAAGCAGACAGCATGTCTCAGAAGAAGATCAGGAAACAACTCATATCTAGAAACTAATGGAAATACAGAATCTGGCAGCTTGCCAGATGCTGAATCCACCTTGTCATGATGCTGGAGATAAACAATGGGGTATTCCTAATCAGAGAAGAGCACAATTCAAAGAGAAATAAACATACTTTGTAAGCCAGCCATAGGACTCAGTCCATGACAACACATTGTTGTGGCAATATCATACCCAGTGTCATTATTAGTCACTTTCCCCTTTGGACTGTACTATAGACTATAACCATCACTGCTTTTGTCTCTACATGGCTACAAGGAAGCCGCAGAGCTGTCATCTTGCTGGCAGCAGAAACGTGTTTGCCACAAAAGGAAAACAAAATGCAGCGTTTGATGCAAAGAGCGCTCCCTGCACATCTGATCATTCTGGCCTGGTGTGAGATGCCCAGCGTGCAGGCACAGATTGTTTGCAGACATCGATCAAACCAGCTGACAGTGCAAGCCGCAGCCACAAGAAGGGGTGTAATTTTGGCTTTGCTTTTTTTGTCTGAGTGAAGAAGTTTAGAAGAAATAGCCTCATCTGTTTGCTAGCTTTAAAAACAGGAAGGAGAGCCTCTAAAGTTTCTAGATTTTTTTTTTTTGGCTGTCTTTTTTTGTTTAGAGTTGATCAGTGTGAGTCAGAATAGTGAGAATTCATAACGTCTGACAGTTGCATCTAAGTAATTCCTGGGGAAAAAATATTTTAACCTAAGGAATGCAATTTTATCCTTGCAGATTTTTAAATTGGAAGGGCTTCTTGGTTGGAAAGTGAACGGGGGATGACCAAAGGGGTGCTGTTTCTTCATGGATCAGCTTTAAAGGATTGGAACATATAAAGATTTTTCTAATACTCTAAGGTTTAAGACATTTACATCTGTTATTTGGATTATAGCCCACTTATCTTGGGCTGTATAATGTTTCAAGCTGAGGATCCTCACTCTCCTCACACCAACAGCAGGGTAAATCAGGAATAACTGTGCTGAAGTACAAAACTTGGACAAAAAAAAACTTTCAGGCCTTCAATGTTTAAACAGAGATGAAAATATAAACATCTGTGTTCATTAGCATGCTTTCTTCTTGCTGAGAAATGAAATGGATTATTCCAAACAATAACTAACCACCTCTTTTATCCCTCTCCTTTCTTTTTCCATGAATTCCTCTTCTCATGCCATGGAAATAGCTGCCTTCTTAAAGATCTTTTGATGCTGCTTAAGTGCTGCAAAATTCACAGATCAAAACAAATCACTGCAGCATGAAAACAAAGGGGCAACCTACCCGGTGGAACAAGCAGAATGTTGGTGTCAGTGGGTTGTGCAGGAGCACTGCTGGGCTGCCATTCAGGTTTTTCGTTAGGTAAGTAGCAAGTTGTGACCTGTAATCAAAGTAAGTGATACATTACAGAGATTTTTCTTTGTTGTATGCAATCTGTTGAAATGCTGGCATGTAACTTGAACAGGTGGGGGGGAACCCCATGGCGATACTTGCCTGTACAGCTTTAGGTGTAAATCTACCTTGTGTTCTGTACATTGATGGTATGCGTCAAACTAGAAACCAGGGAGCAGCTGGAGCTGCCTCATTCATAATGTTTACAGAAGTGAAGCTGCACTTTTTAAATTATTATTATTAATTTTTTTGGGTCATGATCAATGATTTCCAGTGTAAGTGTTCCTTTCCAGTTGCAGTCAGATAGACTATTATTCACTTTGACATGAATCTGTAAAACTCCAGCCATAGCCTCCTTGGAAAAGTGCTATATGTTTTATTTTATGCTTTTCTCTCATACCCTTCCCATTTGATATTGCATTTGTAACAGCTGTTGCTAAGATCATGTCTTCCCTTTTTACATATGTCTTTGCTCTGCTCAGTAAGTTTCAAAAGGACAGTTAGTGCTAGAGCTGGCAAAGAGAATGCTCTGAGGAAGGCAGGAGGAGATACCCAGGTAAGAGACAGATTACTTCAAGCCACACAAAATCTTAGCCTGGCAGGCAGGTGAATGCAATACATCCCAGCTCTAGGACTCCAACACCCAAGGATACAGCACAGACATTGTACCTGCCAAAACTTTGCTGACTCAGGAAACAGAAGGCTCCTGACACAGGAGCTGAGCTACTGAGCTGTACAAAGTTCCTGAGCATCTGCTGGAGGCTCATGAACATGGCAACCCTCCCCTGCAGGATTTCTGCACTGTTTTGGGCAGTTACTTTGCCCCAGCCAGGCAGATTTGTTACTCCAGTGACAGCCTTATGAAGAAGTCATTGGGAAGCTACGTTACAGCAATATAAGGATTATGAAGATCAATGTCAAAAAGTCTGAAAAAATAGGATCTAAAGGTTTTAAACAGTATTGAACAAATCTTCCTTTTATTCTGTCTCATTTCCTTTTTTTTTTTTTTTTTTTTTTCTCCATTTTCCATTTCTGCACATCTCCTCATATTTGGCTTTCTCCTCTGTTTTCTTCCAAGTTCTGCAAAAGCACTGTCATCTGAGGGAGAAACTGACCACAGGGCATTTATTTGTACACAAATAATATTTTACCATGGCAACCTCCATTTTTTTCCATTATGCAGTCCTCTGGATGATGAAGTTGCATATGAGCACATGGGCATTCTCCTGCTTCTTTTACAGCTGGTATCTCAAAGAAATATTAACTATGGATTTTGATAGGGACATAAACAATAAGGCAAAGAGACTTCATCCACTGAAAAGGTTTTCTGAAATTGTCAGTGGCTTCTTGGTTTGTTCATGTCTACAAGTAAGAGGTACTTATTTATAAATCATATAAGATTTAGGAGTTTACTTATCTATAAATGATTGATCATGTTATTTAGCTGTTAAGAGGGGTAATTTTGCTTTCATTTGCTTTCATTTACACCTATAGTGTAGCATCTGATACAAATTAGCAGAGAATTCTGTTCACAGTATTTTGTTCATTCTGGACTCTTACTAAATACTCATTGTCTCTCACCTGATACATTCTGCAATGTCTAAAGACAACAATGGCATTTGAATAATTTAATTTCTATGTAATTTAAACAAAAAATATCCTTTTAATTATTATTATTTTTTAATTCTCAGAGTAGAATACATGTAGACTATTCAAAAGAATAGTTTATTTTCTTCAATTACACATCACTCCAAAGATCATACAGAGGAACTCAGCCACATAACTTTGCCCCTGACCTTACACCTCAGCTTTCCTTGCAGAATATAAGACCAGTTCCTGACTCCAGATGTAGACTGAGCTACATGCCTGTTCTGAGTCCATCTGTCATTCCAGCTCTCTGGGATGAGCAGGATGTTGTTGGCATTTCAGCTCAAAGTTTTTTTAAATTCCCTAGTCCTAAGCCTAATTGTAACCGTACTCTTCTGCAGAGTAGGTGATAAACCTTCCTAGTTCAAAATGTGTGATGAGCTACCGCTCCATCCTGAGCACATCTTCCTGCAGCTCTTTGGGTGGAGACAGTTTTACTCCAACCACAAATATACTGGCTTCCCTAGCTCCAACACTAATGTTATGCTGCAACAGTGTGCATATCAAACACATCCAGCTGGAAATGGGTGATGAAACCATCGTTACCCTCATCGCTGACCTTAAGCAGCAAAGAGTTTCTTTTAATCTCACAGAATCAGAATCACAGAACAGGCAGGGGTTGGAAGGGACCTCTGAAGATCACCTGGTCCAACCCCATGTTGAGCAGGATCACCCAGAGCACATTGCACAGGATGGCATCCAGGCAGGTTGTGAATGACCTTCAATAATTTGACTCTTACAGTGCAGCTTTAATGGAAGTGTTTATTATTGTTCTTGTCTGAATAGCTGAGATACCATTCAGTAACATACCCGAACCTTAAAGGGGTTCAAAGATATGATTCACCATAGAAGTATATTGGTACTTGCAGAATATAAATTAGAAGACACCTTCAAAATGCTATTAAATGATTCAAAAAACAGAGTTCACTTTCTAATTTTCTAGGGCTGAGATCAGGAAAAGCTGGAAGACAGCTGTTGGGTTAGAATTAGGGGAAACTTTGCATTTTCAAACTCTTTAAACTCAATTAAGCCAATGTTTGGCTTTTCTTCATTTATCTGAAGACAAATCAATTTAAAAAAGATGAACTTGGAGTTACACACAGAACAATATATACCACATCCTATCTCAGAGATATTTTCACTGAAGTGAATGGATAATGGACCAGAAGAAAGGTTTTATGAATTTGGTTTATGTTGTTTCTCCTTCTGTTTACAGGAGCCCTGTATCCTCTTTAGAAATCCCATTAGTATTTCCCATTCTTCATGTTCCTGTCTTAAAGTTAATAACAAAACCATCATGCTTACCTCAAAACAGTTCTATTCCCCAGCCTCTGGAATAGGGGGGCTCTAGGTCTTCGACTAGCAGTGGCCGAACACTGCCCCTGTATGGAAGTAATAAAATAAAATATAAAAATAAAATAAAATAAAATAAAATAAGATAAAATATTGGAACTGATAATGGGTGATGAGACAATGGACTTCGAGGGTTGGAGATAGTTTGTTGTTTTTTTTTAGTTTGAGGAAGTTAGGGTACTTTGTAGGTTTGTCATAGTAGATTTTCTTTGTATATACCAATAATTTTTGCAATAGCCTAATCAGCTTGTCTAACCAGAAGGTTGTAGTTCAGACTGACATTTGTAAATTCCACAGGGCTTATGGAGAAGCCAGGTCTAGAACAGGGTGATAACAAGACTTGTTTGGCCTAAAGAAAACAAAGCAGATAAGAACATATGCTCTTCTAATCAAGACTCACCAACTTTTGGCCTGAGTCCATAAAACCAAACACCTGGTGAACCGATTGTTTTTAATGTTACTATGTGGTTTTGTCCAGAACCAAAACCAACTTTGGATATGAAATGACAAATAATATTAATTTCTTCTCCTTCTCTCAAAGTTCATTTCATAATTACTTATCTTTAGCAGTGCAGTGGGAGAGTTCCACCACATAAAGTCTTCTCTTTGCCCTGCAAAGCCAAATCCTCTTCTGTGATATCTCCTGTCACAAGTGAAGTAGATTTGATTTATGTGAGGAAACTCCTTTAGACATGTGTGTGTGGAAAGAATGCTTTCCAGCAGGATTATCTGCAGTAACTACAACCACGAGGTTGCCCATCTCACTTTGCACTCCCTCTGTCCTGTACCTACTGGCTTCCTCTCTTCCACAAGTGAGTGACAAGCCCCATGGCATGAGGATAAAGAAGTAATTCTTGGAAAGATTTATCTTCTGGCATGGATCAAGCACTGATATCCTCTTCAGACCCCTCTACCTGACCATTTTTACCGACTGAGAAGTCACAGTGGCTGGCACTCTGTGTTGATGGAGAAGGACAGAGTTGGCAGCTGAAAGCAATGTTCAATGCCCTCGGCCTTCAGAGGCCAACAGTTGGCTACTAGGTCACTAGCAAGGCTTCTAGACAATATTTAAGGACTGTAGGGTATCTGCTAACCCACTGGTTTAAAAAAACAGACAGAAGTCAGACCTGATAGCTATAATAAAAAGTTAATTAGCTGTAAACCTGAGCTTTTTATGTTCAGTTTATTTCCCCAGTATACTTTTTTTTTTTTTTTTTTTTTTTTTCCCTGCAGAGGAAGTTGAAGTTTGCTGGTGCCAGAGTTTTTACAAACAGAGAAACAAATCACTGGGATTTAGTTTGTTTTATAACTTTACATGAAGATGTCATTCTTGACTGTTTCTTTTACTCCTCTTCATGAAATCATGGTGATGTGCAGCTAGAGCTTGCTTCCTTATAGCAGCTGGCTTTCCTTTACAGGCAATTAAATAAGGCCTAGAAAATTTCTTAAACAATAACAATTGTAATAAAGCAGGCTGCTGCTTCTAATGTGACAGAGGGATCCTGGAATCTTTTCATTGCCACCCACAAAGGAAGAGCCTGCTTTAGTGTGCTGTTACCTCATGCCCAGATTTGCCTTTTCTGAGACTGGCCTCCTGTTCTTTTCTATACTATTGACAATCTGCAAACTGAAGAATTGTTAATTTAATTTTATTATTTTTTTTAATTGCTCATTTCAGTGGCTAGCTACATCTTTACCTAGAAGTAACTGCAGTGCAGATGGATGCTGACTACACACACACAACAGAATGATCTCCTCTGGTCTGTTCTCATGTTTCTGCATGACCAGCTTCAGGACCAGCTGATCTTGCTGAGCTCAGCTGCAGCACAGTTCCTGTACTGAGTCCCAGAAGTGCTTGCTGATGAATCAGCACCAGATCAACCACAAGGTCCTTAAAAACCTCAGGTGTCTTTCTTACTCTCCTCAGTAAGACCAGTCACCAACCTCCAGCAAACCAAGCAGCAGCAGCTGCGTGGTTTCTGCATGAAATTTTGGGGCATTAATCACTGGAAGCAACAGGGAAGAGGAAATATACTGAATGAAGACACAATATTCCAGAACAATGTGCCAAAAACATGTACTTTGTTAGTACTAAACCATACCAGGCTGCTCAGAGCATAGCCCTCCAAAACTTTACACAGAACCAGTCCAACAGAACAGAAGAAAAAAATTCCTCCGTAAGCCGTTCTAAAACGTGTGGAGATGTACCTGCTGTGCTGATGTATGCATGTGGCTCATACTACAGATGGCAGTGGCAGGAGCTTTCCCCACTGCTTCACTTCGAAATTGCAGTTTGTTGCTAGTAGTGCAACATCATAGCAATCAGAAAAATCAAATAAAACTGTCATGACATTTTTCCTGCTCATCTTTCTACCTCCCCAAAGGGCACATATGCTGTATGGCAGCAGAAATAGCCAGCACAGTCACTGGATACTAGTACCCTCTGCCCAACCTCATTTTGGTTTTCTGTTAGAAATTAAATCCCTCAGAAAAATATTGCACATGTATACTCCCTTTAGCCACTCTCCCTACTACGTGTCATCGCTTACTAAGCAGCACAAAAGGGGATTCCTCATTCCTCTTACTGCATCTACATAGTATACAGAGAAGCAAAACTTTGAGCATTTTCTGCTTGATTTATGACATAGCTCTGCCCATAGGGGCTAACCAGCCCCTGGAAACAAGAAGTGTATTGTATGCAAGGGCTGCAAAAAGCCAGATATTGATGCTGAACTGGGCATGACTGCACGGCTCTGTTAACGCTGCCCTGTGGTGCAGTGCCGTCATGTCCTAACAAAGACAAACCCAGACCTTATGCAGAGTCGTGCCTGTGAGAAGCACAGTGAAAACCAGAGGAAATATTCCTACAGCATGAGGTTCTTCCAGAGAAGGGTGATTACAGTAGTTGCAGAAACTGGCTCATAAACCAGATCAGAGCCAATTTGCACTGTGAAGCACTGGAGACAATGGGCACAAGGCATTGCAGATACACCACGGCAGTTACACTGTTTAATTGTTGTAGCATAATTGGATTAGCTCAAACTACTGGCATTTTTCATACTGAAGATAAATATGAAGGAAGTCGATGCCAGGTTTTCTGTCTAATTTGACTTGCAAAGTGCCATGTGTGATTATAGTACATTAAAGCATATTAATAACAGTAACACATGTGTGTGACGAGACTGAAATATGAACACTGAACTGTTTGACAAGACCTCATTTCCTTGTCCAGCCCTGATATCCCATTCCAACTCAAAACAGTACCGGTGTCCAATGTCTGAGATCCAGTGGAAAGTTTGGATGTGCCTGGGCATTTGGTGAGATCTTTTTACAAAGTGTATTTTCCAGGATTTCAAAACAAACACTGCAGAGGAGAGTATCTGTAGCTAGGGGTGCAGAAAATGTGGAAAAGCTTAGAATGTAATCATCATCCTTCTGCTCCTCTGGTGTTAATCTGGAAGTACAAAAGGAGTCAAATTAAAGTAAGGCAAATTGAGGCCTGTGAATCAAATTAGTCCTTAAAGCAAGCTCACTTAATAACATGATTTACCAAGATGTAATTGGCCTTCTGCCTTATTGTGTGTTTCTGCATTCCCCATCTTAAAAGGCAACAAACACAATCGTGTCCTGCTTGCCCCTTTGCTGGCTGGTGAGGATTGAGCTGGGGAAGTGCCAATGGAATTAAAACCTGCCATTGTAGAGGGCTTCTGTACACCTCAGACACTCATATAAAATGATTAATGGCACTCCTGATATTTGTTCTCACTTGTGAGGGAGGCTGGTTAACATATACACGATTACACTCCTCCCTGACATGAAGAGGGCAACCTAATTCATTTAGCAGCAGGAGAGGACAGGGTGGGACTTCAGGAAATCTGAGTTAACAAGGTGCAAACTGCTTTTATGAATTCATTATAAAGGAAAATATTCTATCCTCTTCCACACATTTCTTGGAAGAAAAAGCCCAAGGGGACACTCTGAGGGTTTGCATCAGTTTCAGGAATTTTTATGTCATTTGAATATTGACTCTCTCAAGACCCTTGGCTAGATTTTGACACTAGATTTTGATGTGTTTTACCTGTCACTATTTGAGTTAACTAGACTTTCATAAATTCTCTATCCTTCTCCTCCAAGTCCTCTAAATTAATCTGTAAATCTAATTTACCCCGCCCCCCCCCCAAAAAATATATATCTGACCTAACCATTGCTCTCATTACTTTAATATTTTCTCAAATCCCTACACAAAGTATCTGTATCTGCCACATATCCCTTTGCCTTCCCAACAAAACCCCCTATTTGCATGTCTGCTCACCTTCTCCCTTTGCCCTTCAGAATATCCCATCCACACCCACCACTGCCATTACACACTTCTGATACTTTCCAGGCTCCTGAGAGTTTGCAGCAACCTGGAGTTGCCAGATTAATAACCAGTTTAATACAGGGGGACATAAACTTTGGTGGCTGAAGAACTGTGGCATGTGTGGCTCTGTCATTCCTGATAAAAGCCACACCATCTGCAAGACTGGTGGGGAAATCAGATGAGTACTGATAGTGGTGAGTCACCAGCATCAGCAGCCTATCTGGCCACAAAACTGGTATATACTGCATACTGCACAATACTTGGTTCTATATGTATAAAATTTTTAAAATGTTGGAGACATATAGCTAATCAGCTGCCTTGATATTGCAGCTAATTCATGTTAGGTGTGTTTATCTGGCTTCAGAAGATGTTGTTAAAATGTATGCTGAGAGAATCATTTGTCTTGCTCAAGCTTGGTGTTCTTTGAATCAAGAATAAATCCATTTATTCTAGAAGATTAGGTAGAGATATTAGTCAGCCATCTGTCAAAGACACTTTGCAGCAGATATGCCTGAAATGGGATCATTTAAGTCTCTGAAGATTTTGGTTATGAGAGTTTGGCCCCAGCGAGAAACTTAAATTAGAATTGTGTATGTCTTTGACTAGATAAATCCTAGGTAAGGTCTTACAGAGAAGGCAAGAGAATGATATTAAAATGTAAGTCTGTATTTTAAACATTTTTGTGTGCCTCTAGTAAGATCTGCAAAGTTTGCTCTGTCTATAGATTGGGTGGACAAATAATGTAGAATTTCAGTACTTGCTACGTAACAAATGAAGTGATCCTGAATTCTTTGTTATTTCTTATTGTTTGCATGTTACCATAGCAGTTGGGAAACATCATCAAAGATCAGTACCTCTATTAAACTGCACCCTGAAAAAAAATCCTTGCCGCTCCCAAATGTTTTCTGCCTAAGAAAAAGGGTGGTAGATAAATAAAGACAGAGAGGCAGTAAATATAATGCAACTACCCTGCATGACTTATGTTGGTCTCAGCACACCAGTTTCCTGTTGTCAGTCTATTAGAGGTCTCATAGAAAAGAAAAAAAAAGAAAAAAAAATCAAACAACAACTATCTCTTAAGGAGGAATGTGAAGAAGTATAAACAAGAAACAATGTGGATGATTATGGAGACCTTCTTACATGTGAGAGGATCAAAGGGTCTGGAAGCTGATGTCAATGTGGAGGAAAAACCTTTCTGGGGGAAGGAGACTATGAAAGACTTTGAAAACGAAAACCTGCAGTCTAGATTTAACAGAAGGAGAGGGGAGAGCTAATGGTCATAGCTAGTTAAGTTGTCTTGGTTACATCTAAGAGAAAATAGCAGTCAGTCTTAACTGAGCAATTAGTGTTATAGGAAACTTGCAACAACAGTGCTGGAACAGAGGAAGAGGAAAATAATCACAATAAGCAAGGTATTTCTTTCAATTTTCTTACTTCAGGCATGGAGTTTCTGCATTTATCCCTTCAGAAGTCATTTTGAATCTGTTGTTGCCTTATAACAAAACGTAACGGCATGCAGTGTGTCAGGTTTTGTTTTTCCTGCAGCAGTCGGAAAATGCTTTGGTCATCTCAAGTGAGACATCATCGTTATACAACTTGCAGCTGTAACAGATCAAAAATCTAAAAAGGCTAAAGAAATGTGGTTCTTCCTTCTGCTAAAAATAGGAAAAAAAATAATCTTTGTATATAATACTGTGAAAAATCTTTGACAATTTTTTTTTTTATTAGTTATATTTCTGAGCAAGTGACCATTTTGCTGTAGTCCTATAGACTTTATTCTGATGAGGAGCCACGTAATTTTTCCAGCCAGCTGGGAAAAGTTGTAAGGTGCTACGTTTTGTCTTGTGGAGTTTGTTCTTTTTTGTTGTTGTTTTTTTTTTTGTTGTTGTTGTTTGTTTGGATTTTAGCCTATAAACTCCTTGCTTTTAAGTTCATGTGTCTGTGGGGCTTGGCTCACACTAAGGTAGAGATGTTAAGGCACAAGAGAAAAAGGGATGACTGAAAAAGCTGGATGCTATACAGGCACCATTTCAACTCTGTAGGAGCTAACTTGCTGCAAAAACTGGCAGCCTTAGGCCTATCTCTACCTGTGCTCATTTTTCAGACAAAAATCTAATTCATGGAAGACAGAAAGCATGGAACCAAAAGGATTTCTTTGCATCTTAACAGGGTCTTTTGTCTAGACTATCAGGAACAAAAATAAACTAAGAAATACAGAATAGGGATTGGGGCAGGTTGAAGCTGTAGGAGAGAGGGAACACCCTGAAAACAAGGAAAAGAGTGCTTAATTATACATGCATGAAGAACAGAGCCTTGAAAATAAAAGAAATAAAGAAAGCTGACATTGTTTCTGAAGTTGTTTGTGAAGCACTTAATTTGTCTAACAAGTTGTGATGTTCTGCACACAGTAAAAAGAATGAATTATGACAATGTTATCTTTTCAAATGGAGAATGCAAAGGAAGACAGAAGACACAACATGTTTATGATGATCTTGTGCCTGATGGGCCACTTTTGGGATTTGTCAAATCCCTGAGAAAAGATCCACTCATGCCTGGAGTCTGATGAAGTCCATACTGCAAGAAACTACCCAAGGAGCCTGAAATGTATAAAAACAAACCTGAAAATACAAAACATGCTAAAAGCAGAGCATAAATAGAGTTAAAATGATCTGAGTCCTGGATCTCGTCAAGGCTTCATCCCTTGAAGGAGGAGATGGAATGGGGAACCCTGAAAATAGAGGAATATTTTGTGAACTTTTTCAAGGGGATAATGCAGCTTTCACCAAAGTTCAGAGCAGAGCTGGGGGTGCCCTCTCTTCTTGATTGTTTATACCCCTGTACTTTCCCTGAAATAGGTACTAGAAGTCTCCTTGTTCTGGAAACCACAGGTCAAACAGAAAAAAAATAAATAAATAAATAAAAAAAAATTAAAGATTACCTGTTCTGCTCAAGACCACGGGTTTTATTAAAAACCCACATGAGATGAGTTAATTTCTGAAGTGGGAAAGTTTTTCTACTACCTGAGAAGAAGCATTCTGGGAGAAGCCTGTGCCAGATATTTTTGACACCAATTTTCATTTCACAGTGTTTCCAGGGAGGCCTGGCACGTGTCCCTGGGAGGAGCAGAGAATATGTTTGTGTGGGCATTCAGAGTCTGTTTCTGGACACACCACTTCCACATGCTGCGAGTGGGTTGCTGCTCAAGTGTGAAGTGTTTCACTGGAAATTACAATAACTTCCTGATTTTATTGTGGGTGCTCAGGCCTGAACACACATGGCCTCTGTTTGGGATGCTGGCAGAGAAGCAAGATTGAAGGGTCTGAGAAAGTTTGTATCTTTGACTTCAAGACAAAGCTAAACTAACAACTGTGAATGCTGTGTTACAGAAGTACTGTGAATACTGCAAAGTGTACAGGTAAATGTCACAGCAGAAGAACCCAGGGCACTGCCACAGTCCTGGCCCTTACAGGAAAGGAAAGGAGACAAAGAGTTTTTGGAAGGTGTATTGTGCAGGAAATGCTGTGTTACCCAGCTAGCTGAGCAAAAACAAACAACAACAACAACAACAACAAAAAACCTGAGAGCACCATTGTATGAACAAATGAATGAGGGATGCAGGCACTATTAAATTGTCTGTGGGAAACTGAAGAGATTGCACTAATTAATACCCAGCAAAATCAAAATTAAACTGTGAATGTTTATCCCCAAGGTAGATGCTGCTCCAGTCCTCTTACAATGGAAGGACTGAAAATTAGATGCCTGCTTCTTTCATGCACAAAAAATATTGAGTATCATTATGTTTGTTATGAAATGGGCCATGAACCTTTCTCTGCCATTCCCCAAAGCAAGCAGGCATGCCCTACCCATGAGAGCACAGTCTGTTCTTCTGGGTACAAAAGCATGCCTTTAAAACAGAACACATTTGGGAGGGATTATTCAAGAGGTAGACTACATGTGTGGGTAATCTGATATTATAAATAATAGTAATAAAAAAGCCTGTCAGCCAAAACCCTTCTCAGACCAAGCATGAACTGTGTGAGGGCTGGAGCCATTGTGCAAGACATCAGTGTGGTTATAGGGACCTAGTGCCTCTGTCAGTTTATGGGGAAAGGCTCTAGATACCGTATGGGATTCAGGAGTGGTTTTATGATAAGTGTATTAGAGGCTACGTGACAGTTATTTAGGGATGCGTTTAGGGATCACCGGGTGCAAGAGATATTTTTACCGGGTTCATGTGCCTTTGCTAGGAGCCTTTTAAAACTGGTGTTGCACGCCGGAATTTGCTAACAATAAGTAAAGTAAAAGCCACGTAACTGAAGCAGCCTGTGCAGGCTGCACATTTTCCACGAGGGCTGAAGAAAAACCCCGCGCGCGCGCGCGTGTGTGTGTGTGTGCCCAGCGGTGCGGGTCCGGGTGCAGGTGAGAGCCGCGGGGCTGACACCAGAGGGGGGCAATTCGGGGCGGCGGTGAGGAGGAAACTTTTCCCCGATGGGGACAGCCCAGAGGCGGAGGTTGCCGATCCCTGCGCAGCCCGGAGGTCGCAGAGGAGCGGGGTACCAGGGCGGGCGGCCAGCCCCGCGGGGCAGCAGAGGGGCAGGGCGGGCCGGGGCGGCACAGGGGGTGGGAGCCGCTTTGTGCTCCGCAGACGGGTGCGAGAGGGCACCGCACCGAGCAGCATAAATACCCGGCGGCGGAGGACAGCGAGGCACAGCCGGGCTCCGCTCGCAGTGCCCAGCAGCGAGCACGACCCCAAAGACGGAGACCACCCCCCCCAACCCGACCCGGACCTTGCTCCTACCCAGCGGGTCGCCCCCGGGGGGCTGCGGCGCCCCCATCCCCGACACGACCCAAGCCCCCCCGCCCCGATCCGGGGCTGGGTCCCGCCGCCGCCCCGCTCGTTCCCCGCCCCGCCGCGCTCCCGCCCCGCCGCCGCCGCCAGCCCTGGCTCCCCCGGCGCCGAAGATGCTGCGGCTCTGCCTGCTCGCCGCGCACGGTAAGCGGCGGCCGGGCAGGGGGCTGGGGGGCGCTGCCCACGGTGGGGGGGGGAGCGGAGCCCGAGTCCCGTCCCCCCCCACCACAACCACCCCCCGAGCCGGCCGTGCCGTGACCGGGGCTGGCTTTGTCCCTTTGCAGCTCTGCGGCTGGCCGGCGCCGCCCTGCTGTCGCCCGGGTCGTGCGCCTTTGAGGACAGCGCCTGCGGATACGAGTGGGACTTCGCGCATCTGCCCTGGGCGCTGCACGGCGAAGGTAAGGGCGCCGCCGGCACCCCGGCTCGCTGACCCACCCCTCGGGGCGCTGCAGACCCCCCGCTGACGGTGGCGGAGCAGGGAATCCCCCCGGGGAAGCCCCGGGTCCCCGCTCGCCCCCGAGCGCGCTCCCGCTCGCCCCGTGTCGCCGTGCGCCCCGTGTCACCGTGCGCCGCCCCGCGCAGGTTCCGCCGCCGCTCTCCGCGGGATGCCTCCGGAACAGCCCTGCCTCGGCTCTCGGTCCCTGCCGGGAACAGGAGGCTTATCGAAGACCAAAAAAACGCGCCCCCAAAAAAACAAAATACAAAACACTGCCACCACCAAACCCCACGCATCTGTCAAATTCCTACTGAGCAGCACTGCTTTTCCCTGAGCGTGTGTTGGGCTCTGCTCTACGAGTGGGTGCATTTTCAGGGCAGAAGACAACCTGTGTGAAGAGTATCTTCGTAGTATTAAGGCTTTAATCCAGTCTATGGAACCCACAGTTCAACAGGAAACACATGCATTACCATTTCAAGTTGTATTAGACTTTAGTGAGACTGACTGCCATTCAAAGGAACAAAATTCAGTCAATATTCAGAATTTCCTTGCAACTGTAGCCCCTACCTGATAAGTTTTTAGTGTAGGCTCTTATTTTTGATAGAATCAATGTGAGCAGACAAGGCACTAGACAAATATAGACACAAAGTGGTTATAACCACTGTATTTTTAATTTAACCATTGTATTTTTAATATAATAACCATAACCATTGTATTTTTAATTGCTTTTGATTTTATGGCCTTAATGTCATTCATAAAGTGAAAGTTGTTTTCACACAGTAAAAGGAGCTGTAGGTTTCAGATGTTCCTAAGCTCCAAAAGGGTCACCAAGAACAATGAAGAGGTGAGTACAGATACAAAAGAGGTCAAGACCCTTCATCATTGCTTATCAGTGCACCATTCAAAGCAGGATGGTCCAGATTGGTCATTTTACCTGCCACTCCGTTTATAATGAGTTTTTTGTTTGTTTGTTTGTTTTGTACCCAGTTCCCACATATGCAAAGCAAGTCACCTTAACTATTAGTCATTAGTGCTTGGGAATGGCCAGAGAGTGCCAACTTAGAACAGGCTGTGAAGATGTCTTGATTTGACATTAAAATAATTCTTGTCTTCTTCTCATTTACTTAAGGATACATAGGTTTTCCTGCACTTTTGAGGATACTACTGAAAATTTGGTGCCCATCTCTGCTTTCCCTGCTGTTCCTGTTAACTTTATGCTCCTTCAAGCTGCCCAGCTCGGCAGCAGCACCGCTCATGATTAATGGGAAACTACACAGTCGTGGTACTGGTTCAGCTCCACAGGGCTGTGGGATGCTGGGGGCAGTACCTACACAGATGAGTGAGCACAGTGTTGTGCCCATTCATGCCACAGTACTTCAGAAAACAGGGAAATTTTGTCAGAGGTTTGGATCATCAACTGCTGGCATTTTTTGGCCTGCAGAACCGTACTTTGGTTGTTGTAGTTTGCTTCTTGTGTCTGACCATCAACATACCAGAGGCCAATACCACTGCTAAGCTTCTGTCACTGTAGATCTTGTTTTTCAGAGAGATGAACTGTCATGTGCTGGGCGGACATGTGGTGTACCAGCACTTGTAATTGGTATAGTTCAGTCAGTGTTTCCATTATAAACCCTTTTTCTGTGGTCTGATATTTCATATGTCATTTAATATTTAGTATGTCATTCTATGCAAACCTTTGGCACACACAGTATTAGCCTCTTTGGAAATGCATTCACAGAACTCTAAACTCAAATGATGCAGATCTATGTGGCAGGTGTGCAAACCAAGTTTCTTTTTTCCTTAGTAAAACCGTGTTTCTTTTGGTAGCGCCAGCCTCTGGTATTTGCAGGTCAGTGTATGTGCGTGTGGCATTCTGCTGGTACAACAGAGGAAGTTGAGGATAGGAGGGGCAACTTAGCTTTGAATTGTTCCACGTCTCCTTGCATTGCTTCAACATTGTTTTATAATTTTAAAATATGATTTGGAATACAGTTATATGCAGCAAATTTCTTCTGGGGATTATCTGACTTGCAGTGTAAATTCTTTCATCTTATAAATCTCTCAGCGTTGTGGTCCCATGCCAAACTGTCAAGATGATGTAAATACAACTAAAATCCTGCCCAGAAATTTCCACTCCATACTTGAAAGCTTTTTGCCTCATTGCCGAGGAAACCAACATCTTGTGAACAGCCAGGTACAGATAGGAAATAGGAGGCTGAATTTTGCTTTTGTTTGCAGCTGTGCATTCCTACTAAAACCAGCAGGTTTCTAAGGTTTTATTTTTTTTTATTATTATTATTTTTTTTTAATAAATATCTCTGGCTTCTCTTTAGTATTCTGGTAGTAATGGGGAAAGAGACCTTTGTTTGTTTAACAGTATAGTTTATATAATTGGAAAGATTTATTTATTTATTTATTTATTTTTAGATGAAGCTTTGACACCTGTAGTTGACTGAGTTTTAAGGGTCCATTTTTGTGTAAGTGCAAAAAGAAAACCAAAACAAAAATGCTCAGTGCTAAAATGGATAGCTCTTCTGCTTTACTCAGAACTGTTGAATTGGGCCCTAACAAAGGGGATGTCTGTAGGATACCAGCTACACAAGAAATGATTAGGACATCTTCCCTTAATATCTGTCCAATGGATATCTTCCCTTAATACCTGTCCCATAAACTCCCGCTTCACTGAAACCCTCTGTAAGCTCATGCTCCCTCATGTGGCTCTGAATTCAGGAAAAGGGCCTTCAAGTCTGACCATCAAGATACTGTCCTTAGCTGTTAGCTTTTTGAGTCAGTCATCTGCCAACATCTCTGGTGTTCACATTTTAGAATGGTAAAGATTTTTAGCAGACAATCACTGTGCAAAGGAAAATGTAAAAAATTAGAAATAGCTGAGGATACAGTTTTCTTGCAAGCTTACCTATGACTGAGAGGCATGCCCAGCTGAGGTCTGTAGCACAGGCTGGGTAAATATAGCACCATGCTTGTGGCATCTTGTTTCCTAATGTGCTAGTTCTGCTTTCAGTGTATGCTGTGGGAAGAATGGGGAAATCCCATGCAAACATGGTGTGCTTCATGAGGGGGTGTTTGTAGGATACCAGCTACACAAGAAGCATGCTGATGTGGCTGCTCTGGAAAAGGGCTGCATCACGTAAAGCATGGAACTGAAACCTGATGAGCAGCAGATGAACATGTGCATGTATGATGGATGGAGCAATAAACTCTGAAGACTTCAAGTCACTTGGTAGTATAGATAAACCAAGATGTCAATGGCCCACTTTAGCTTCAGAGAAGTATGATCCCATTCTAGCATATATATTTCTTCATTCATGAGTCCTCTGAACAGGAAGTTTATGTACCAAAAAACAACCCAGAAAAATAATAACAGTAATAAAGTATAAGACAGTGAAAGAACTCATTGGAGTAAATTAAGTGATCAGAAACTTAGAAAGCAGACCTGCATTCATCACCACTATGCTATTTTAGGACAACTGGAATACCATGCCACTCACCACAAACATCCATGGGTAAATTTAGCCCGAGTTCATGCTCAGTTATGCTGGGGCATAGAGCTTTGCAGAAGCACAGTGGCCAGCTTCCACAGACACTTCTGTGTCAGCAGTGGATGTGTCAGAATTAGAGATGAGTTGTGAGGGGAAGACATAGTTAATTTTAATGCATCGTGTAAAACTTCATGCAGTAGGATCTCATCACATGATCTTGAGATTTTGTTTAACCAGGTCAGGTAGCATTTCAGAATGGAATATATCCTTTGTAAATGTAATGTTCCTCTTTACCAAGCATGACTACTTTCTTTCATTGTGCTTTAAAACAAAGGACGATAACACATGTAATAGGCAATAAACCAGAGCAGAGCAGTAAGTAAAGCTGCTCAGCTCCACTTGAAATGGGAGCAGGAAACACAGTCTCCAGCCTGTCCCAATCATTCTGCAGGGCTGGGTTTGGCCTTTTTTACTTTCCTCCCACCTCTGTCCAGCACAGAGCAAGCCATAACCTGACTGTAAGAACAGCCTGCTCACAGCAACATTGTAAATAAGTTTCATTAGACACAATAACCATGGCACATTTCTTTTGCGACTCTGGAAAGTCTGTTTACATTTTTGCCAAGAATAGCTGTGCAGTATTTTGTGTGCCTGTGTCTGTGGGTATGTTTTGTTCTCAGACTTCCCTTATTTTAATGGGGACCATTTTAATAGTGCAAGAATTAATTTGGACTGTCAGCTCAAATTTGCCCTCAGAGAGTTTGTTGTGCTACATCTGTTTGCCTGGATTTAAGCATTAGATAAGAAATGTGTCTATTACCCCTGCAAACTACAGGGAAGAGAGCTTTTTTATCCCAACAAAGTGCTCTGAAAAGCAGGTGATCTTTGTCAAATCTGCCCCTGCACTGCCAGCTGCAGCGGACCTGGAGCTATTTTAGTAGTAGTGTCAGTAGTTTTTGTACAGTTGTCTCCTTATCACCTTTGCTCTTCTGCGGAGTGTTGTCAAACAGCTTTCACTGTTGATGTATAGTGAGCTATGCAGCACTGAGCCACTGAGGCTGTGACTGGTAGTTGATATAGCCATAATTCATCTCTTAGACTCATTGACTACTCTAAATAGACATTGGTGTGTGTGTGTTGCTTTCCTTTCTAAATTCTGGAAGTGTAAATTACTTCAAATCTCACATTTCCATGGACATATTTTTAATAACATGCACTTCAGAGTTTTGGAATAACATTTTCTCCTTCTGCAGTACTCCAAAGGGGGGTCCCATCCCTAAAAGAAAAGTTTTCATTCAGAAAAGTGATGTAATAAATTACAATGTACTTAAAAATTGCCTGGTTTTCTTCTCCATAAATGGTCCCTGCATTTTGCTGCACCAGTCCAAGGCTCTGTTTCTGTGGTATACTTTAAATGTCAGGTAATGGTTTACAGTAAGCAGGTAAGCTAGCAACATCTCAAGCAACAGTATGAGGAAAGTGACACTGCCTTTTGGGGCATACTTGTCATTTAGATACACTTTTAAATGGTTTTGAGATAGTAAATAATTTCAAGCAGCAGACCACTCTTCCAGGGCATCAAGTAACACAGGCACGAGAGCAGCAGCGTACAGAATCTCTAATCCAAACACGGCATGCATACCATTTAAATAGCTTGCATTCACAGCTGTGCCATAGGACTTAAAACTGACCTTTACTGACCTAAGCTCTGTTATCCTGAATGCCAGCTCGCTTGGATGCAACATGTGGAGTAATGAAGCAGGTCATCATTAGTGATCCTAATTGTTGTTGCACAGCAAACACAGTTCATGTCTGATAAGTGCTACCTCTCGCTCAGCTACAAACCCGCTGGCAGATACATTGGCACATCAGTAGTCTCAGTTTTCTCTACTTCTACCTGCAGTACTTTCCTGTACATGGGACAGTATGAAATTTTAAAGTGTCTCTGTAATATCTCTGCCTTTATGCAACACTCAGATGAGACAAGTGGTCTCACGTGTTCACAATAACCGTAACTGGGAGGAAAGCAGGGTAATTTAGGGAGACTTGCACCAGCTTGTACCTAGCTGCAGCAACACCAGGATGGCATACCTTATGGTAGCTCACTGGCAAAGTTTTCAGCTGGTAAATCCACCCTGCCATGTGAGCTTGTTGTTTTGGGTTCCCATACATGTAGCCTGGATATCTCTTCACTGCATGCTACTTTGCAGAGTGGAGAAGCCCAAAGACCTGGCACATGGTCTGTTTTCCCTTGACCTGATAATTAAAATGTTTGTCTTTATGGCCAAAATAATTTCATTTTGAGTGACAACTTTCCTTCCCAGTCAGTCCTGAGGAAAAAAAAAAAAAAAAAAAGGACACTCTCACATACTTCTGGCACACTCAGACTCTTCCATTCTTCTTATTTCTTCTTTACCTCTGGTGCTGTGTTTCCTGTTCATTCCACGTTGACTGCTCAGCTGCTACTCTTCTCTTAACAGCTCTCTCTCTCTCTCCCTTTTTTTTTTTTTTTTTTTTTTTTTTTCTTTCCAATTTTCTTGCTCAGTCTGTCAACAGCAGATTAATAGTACTACATGTGAGTAGGATTCAGCCTTGTTCCAGCCTCACCCTTGTCTTGCAGACATGAGTGGGACATCTGACATTTTGCTCAGCCAGGTATAACTTCCTGTCCCAGGCTTCTGAGTAACAGCATTTATGGTGGACTGTGTCCAAATAATGGTTATTAATATACTTTTTGCTTGTCTTGTGGAAATAGATGGCCAAGTGTACTTCACATTCATGGAGGTCTTCATCAGCAGCTGGCTATTCATGAGACTTTTGATAAGTTTTGGCTTTCCATTTTCATGGGAGAACAAACAAATCCTAAGTTGTTATCAGTGAATCACTGCATGAAAGATGAGTTTCAAAGCATTCCTCCTCCTCCACAGGACAGAAATGTCTTCAGAAGTGTATTTTCGCTTACAGCTGTTAGTGATTCAGCACTCAGAGAATCAACGAACTATTTTGGTGCATTTTACACCAAGCTGTGGAGGACAAGAGAGGGAGGACAGCTGTTAAAAAGATCTTGTTTACTGAATATACCTGCAAATGCTGACAATGGGCTAGACTTTACTTAGCTTGGAAACAACTGAAAATAGGTAAAATGTAACACTAGAATTTGGAAAAAAAAAAAAAAAAAGAAAAGAAACAGAAAACTGGATGAGGTCAAAAGAATGTTTAGGAGAGGTGATGTAGGCCAAAGCAACTCTGCCAAAAAATAATTGGCATGCAAACCCGTAGAAAAACTGATTCCCTCTGAGTATAAAGGTTTGTAATTCACTACTAGAATGGGACAACTGGTATGGTTCTCTACCATTAGGACAGGACAACTTGTATGGTTCTCTACCACCAATAAAGCAAAATAAACCACGAATATTACAAACTGCATTGCATCTTCACATGTCTGAACAGTGAAGATAGACATGAAAAACTAGTCCCATGACTGTACTGCAGCCACTTCATATGTGACCAGCTCATTCGGACATTACCTGGGCTAGCTTTATGTTATCATGCAAGTTGTGTGTGTCAGTTGCACAACCTGCCCAGACAGACTGGTGTCACAACACTTCAGCTTGCGTGTGTAGGCAAGGTGACCATACCCAGAGTTTATGCTAAGGGCTGCAGGGTCTGGGCTTGTCTCAGTTGAACATTGGAGGGTGAGGCATGACTTCCTGCCTGAAATCACAGCTGCTGTGGCTGACTGGTGGGGAAGGACAGAGACCAGTATTAGGAAATTCATCTACCTTTGTGTGTTTTTGTTCTTCATTACTAAGAATATTAGATCTTACTATATTAATAAAACATATTAATAAAATATAATGTCAATGTATTAACACACTGCTTAAATGTAGTATAATATAATGTAATATAATGTTAAAATATTTAAACAATATATTTTCAGATTCTGTAATAAGCTGGATATGAAATAGAAAGACCTGGGGGTCCTGGTGGATGACAGGTTGACCATGAGCCAGCAGTGTGCCCTGGTGTCCAAGAAGGCCCATGGGATCCTGGCATGCATTAAAAGGAGCCTGGCCAGCAGGTCAAGGGAGGTGATCCTCCCCCTCTTCTCTGACCTGGTCAGGCCTCACCTGGAGTACTGTGTCCAGTTCTGGGCTCCCTGGTACAAAAAAGACAGGGATCTCCTAGAAAGAGTCCAGCGGAGGGCCACAAAGATGATACAGGGCCTGGAGCATCTTCCTTATGAGGAAAGGCTGAGAGACCTGGGTCTGTTCAGCCTGGAAAAAAGAAGAATGAGAAGGGATCTTATCAATGTAGTATCTTAGTATCCTAAGCGTGGGAGACAGACGGATTTGGCCAGCCTCTTTTCAGTGGTTTGTGGGGACAGGAAAAGGGGTAATGGCCACAAAAATGGAGCACAGGAACTTCTGCACCAACATGCGAAAGAACTTCTTCACGGTGAGGGTGATGGAGCACTGGGACAGGCTGCCCAGGGAGGCTGTGGAGTCTCCTTCTCTGGAGATATTCAAGGTCCTTCTGGACACCTACCTGGGCAGCCTGCTCTAAGGAACCTACTTTGGCAGGGGGGTTGGATCCGATGATCTCTTGAGGTCCCCTACAGTTCTGTGATTCTGTGAAACTGGATGGATATTGACCTTGTACATACTGTTGAAACTGACAAAATACATACACAAATCTATAAAATCACTTGCCAAAAACAGCTAGAAATGTTTTCAGTTTTCTGAAAAAATGCATGATTTAAACAATTTGAACTAAAGTTTCTTTCTAGCAGTTTTAGGGTGCATGTATGGCATGAGTTTTTATATACAGGCAATCAGTGAAACTGCTGACAGGCAGTATAAACCACTTTGTGGTCATTGAACTTATTACTCTACATAGGTAATTGTCTTGAAAAAGAAAAGGAAAGCCAACCATTTGCCAGTTCATTTTTTGTATGGAAAGGGAAGTATTTTCAGAACTCTCAAATTCCACAATAAATTATGGAGTCAACATGGGTCAAGATTTGTAGTGAGTGAGGAAAAAAGTTTGTACTTGCATGGATGAGTTACCACAGATTTTTCAGAAGCATTTCTACTAGGAACAACAACAACAACAACAAATGTTCATTTTGTGTATGGCTTCGACTCTGTGCAGAATTGTAACAGAATCATCCTGAGAATGTTCTAATAGTCATATATAGAATGCTATTGAGTGGGAAACTTTAAAAATTTGTTGAAAAAAATAAGCCAAATGCAGTGACAATTACTTGTCTTGTGTTCCCCTTCCTTCCTTTCTTCCTTCCTTCCTTCCTTCCTGCATCCCCTCTTCCTTCAATCATGCTTGTCTTTCCTTTCTACTTTTTTTTTTTTTTTTTTTTTTTTTTAATAGTTCTGTAGTATTATGTTCTGAGATTTTTCATCCTCAGCCACCATTCGCAAGAGCAGTACAGGCAATGCTATTTGGATGACTGATTAAATTTATCAAACAAGGTCAAACCTTCTGAAGAAGGTTATGTCTGAAGAATATATACTTAAAAAGGGATATTTTCCTTTAATCTTTTTGTTTTTATTGTCTTAATATAACTTTGTAACAGTAGTGTAACAGAAGGCCAGATAAAAGGGCAGTGTAGTCATCTGTGTAACTTCATACAATGCTTTGATTGCTCCGAAGCCTCTGTATTGTTCGAACATATTTTATTACTCTCATTTAAGAGAGTGAGCATCATTTGCCCTGTATCTCCCAATGGTTCCAGTCAGCCAAAGATTCAAGTCTGATTATTATAGCTCTTGTCTGAATGATAATAAAGCCAAAGATTCCTAAAATATTATGTAACAATATAGTGCATGGCACCTTAAAAGTGTTCTTTAATAAACAGGTTATTTCTCCCTACACTATATAGCTGTTCCTGCAACACATTTTCTTTTGGCAGACACAGCTCAAGGTCAGCTTATTAGACAACTCCTGTAATTTGTGTAATTGTGTTGGTGTACTTTGGAAGCTGTTTTAAATAGATGTATTGTCTGATAAAGTGTGAGCTGCATACTACTAACATGTTGTTCTGTTCTGAAAACCTTACAAGTCCTAGTATGAAAAGATCCATGAATCATAGTAATTAGATTTCCATTTGAAATCAGTCAAAGACTTTTAGAAAATACAGACTTCCCTGTTTTTAATTAGCAAACTGTTAAAATACTTAAAGAAGATCTATTATGACTGTAGGTGTTTCTTCACATTTGCTAGACCTTAAACGGTATTTCATATTAAAAATTTTGGAAGAGCTTCTGAAAAGGGCAGATTACATCTGTTGTACAGAAACCCATAGTGAGATGTAGTTTTCAATGGAAGTTATTCTCCACCAACTGATTCTCAATTTTTTACTGTTACATCATAACAATTGACCAAAACTAATTTGAAGGTACAACTGCTGCCTGTAGCACTCAGGTTGGACAAAGGTCAAAGCAAACTTCTGTGTGACAATGGTGTCACAGTGTGAATGATATCACATTCAGTTTTGAAGGAGATGTATTTGTGTTAAAAAGTCATGTCTAGAAGGCCAAGAGGCCAGATAGTCCTCCTACCTGCTCTGTGAATAAGCAGGATATTTCACTGTTTTCTGATAATAACTCTAAAGATCATGTTTTAATACACTGTATCTAAGAACAAAGTTTAGATTAACTATGTAAACAGTTCAATAAAGCTCTAAGTACTTCAAAAAGCTTTTAAGAGCACTTAATCATGAAGAACACTTACTCATCTCTACATTAGATGTAGAGATGGATAAACTAAATTGTCCAGTGTCACTCTCTGATTCACTAGTAGATCTTGCAACGAGAATGTGCCTCCTTTCATAGGTCCATTTTACAGTTGCTGAGCCATATTTCTTCCAGCCTGGAACATGTAGAGTTTTTTTTTTGTTGTTGTTTTGTTTTGTTTTGTTTTGTTTTTCCATTTCAGTAGCTATCATGAACATGATTTGAGAAACACACTGAATACGGTTGTTGTCAGCAGGTAGGATTAATACTATTTGGAATAAGGGGCCGTGAAATATGGAAAGGATGCCATTGGGATTTTATGGCTCTCTCTTCACTCCTGAGGCAGATGATGAGGTTTGTGCCTGGCTATGAGAATCCAGGCTAGTCTCATTTTCATATAGATAGCCATAAAACGAAGTCACAACTGAGTTAAAATCTTCATGGGTATTGGGAGCACTGGGAACTCCTTTGGGAACATATTTCAAGGTTTTTGTGCTGTGATAAACTGAACTGCTGTAATTATTTTCTAGTGTGTTGCAGAGGAGTCATCAGTTCTTCTGGGCATAATCTGAGAATAGCAGGGTGGAAGGAAACCGTAGACCCAGGAGCTATAAAGGGAGGAACACAAACTCTTCATTGCATGAGATGGGGATAAGATATATTTGGGAAATAGTGTGGAAAGTCTGAGTGGACAATAGATTTTTTTTCTCTGTTTATGTGGCTATCGTGCCATACCACTAAACCTCACAGGAATCTCCTCCCCTCAGGAGACAGAATGTTCCTGAGCCTGTCAGATTTACATGTAAAACCCATGAGTTCTGCCTTATTTTTTCCTTTCTTTATGTATGTATTTTGCAAAAGAATGATAAAGTTTGTGGCATATTTTCTTTGGAAATCAATAATGCTGACTTTCTCGGGGAGGTATAAATAACATTCTGACTTTTCCCTGACTCTGTTTCCTGTTTCACATGTTGGCAGATCTTGGAGGGCACAGCTTTATTGCTATGACTGGGTATAACATCATCCCAGCCAGAAAACTTTGGCTAGCATTTGGATTTTTGAGCTGTTGCTGATATGCCTTTTCTGTTTCAGAAATATCTTGGTTCACTTTAATTCATATACATGCTGTAGAGAAAATGCATATGTACAGAGTGGGGTATTAAGGGCTTTATCTAGAAAATCTGAATGGAGGAAAATACAACAGGAAAAAACAGCAGGAAAATCTGCTTCATTTTCCTTTAAAGAAATGTACCCTCTTGAAAGGGAGGGTAGAACTAATCACTGTGTTCTGTATTTAAAACTCTGAGGCAACAGAGATTACTATTATTGTTTTTAGTACTGTTGATATTTGCAAGACTATGTTCTTAGAGGTGTAGTTGCTTTAGGGAAATAGTTGAATCACAGTCCTTGGAGGGGTTCAAAAGACATATAGGTGTGGTACTTAGGGACACAGTTTAGTAGTAGACTTGGGAGCACTAGGTTAATGGTTGGACTTGATCTTAGAGCTCTTCTTCCAAACTGAACGATTCTGTAATTCAATAATTCTACATTATGGAGAAGGCCACAAGAGCTGCAGCCAAGGTGTGGGGGATGTAGAAATAGATTTGCCTTGTGGCATGGCTACTCTTCCACTGCATGTGTGCTGCAGGTGAACAGCAGAAATGGCCAAAGGAATACTTCACAGTTTTTTTCAAAGTGGAGAAAAATTATTTCTCTCCTGGTGTACTAATGAACTTTAGTTGTAATCAGTTTAGAAATACGAAGTTCTGGCTTCTTTTGATGATGAATTAACTAGAAACTTAGCTGTTGAGGCTGTGGCATTCTATGCAATTAGAAACTGAAGAACAGGGAAAGAGGGCTTCCAGTCTTCATTTGATACATTTTGAACAATTTTAGCACCTACTGCATATTTTTGCACCAGGAAGTTCTGTGGTTTTTAGTTTGTTTGTTTTGTTGCTGTTGTTGTTTGACTTTAAGTATCTTCACAGTTCTTCACAAAGGATTTCTTCACAGAGAAGCTGATGAAGTATGGGTTGGGTGAGCAGACAGTAAGGTGGATTGAAAACTGGCTGAATGGCCAAGCCCAGAGGCTGGTAGTCAGTGGCACAAAGTCCACTTGGGGGCCAGTAACTGGAGCTATACCTGAGGGGTCAATACTGGGACTGCCTTAGTTAGCTTCATTAATGATCTGGATGATGAGGTAGAGTGCACCCTGAACAAGTGTGCTGATGACATAAAACTGGGAGGAGTGGATGATACATGAGAGCGTTTTGATACCTTCCACAGGGACTTTTACAGTCTGGAGAGATGGGCTGACAAGAATCTCATGAGGTTCCATAAGGGGAACTTCATGCACATGGGGAGGAACAACTCCAGGCACCAGTACATGTCACTACTGACAAGCTGGAAGACAGCTTTGCAGAAAAGGGGCTGGTGTTCCTGCTGTATTATACCAAGTTGACCATGAGCCAGCAGTGTGTCCTTGTGGCAAAAAAAAAAAAAAAAAAAAAAAAGCCAATGTTATTTTGGGCAGCATTAAGAGGAATGCTACCAGGATGTTGAGGGAAATGATCTCCTCAGCACTGGTGAGGCCTTGGCTGAAGTACTGCACCCAGTTCTGGGCTCCCTACCACAAGAAAGACATAGACACACTGAAGAGACTCCAGTGATGGGCTACAGAGTTCATGAGTGTACTGGAGCACCTCTCATGTGAGGAAAGACTGAGATATATGGGACTGTTCAGCCTGGAAAAGTGAAGGCTCAGGGCAGAGTTTTTTAGTGTATAGAAATACATGAAGGGAGAACGCCTAGAAGACAGAGCAAGGTACTTTCTAGTGGTGCCCATGGACAGCACACAATGGGCATAGGCTGAAACGCGAGCTTTCGTATGAACATCAGGAAAGACTTTACTATGCAGGTGACTGAGAACTTGAACAGATTTCCCAGAGAGACTGGTTTTTACCTCCTTGGAGATCTTCAAAAGCTACCTGGACATGGTCCTGGGCAACAGAGATTCCTCCCAGCCTTAATCATTATGTGACTCTGTGGTATTTTCACTTTTTCAAGTGAAAGATAAGAAAAGCCCTTCTGTAGTCAGGTTTTGAGTGAAGAGATCTCCACACACATCAGGGAATGTGAGAATTTCTGGTATTTAAAGGTAAGAACTAAACACAGTATATGTACATGTGTATAAACTCTGCACCCTCATTTGAGAGAGAATAAAAGTTCTTTGCAGGTACCCTGTTAGATAAGAGATCTCTCAATTGTTACTAACAGGATGTGGAGAGTTTTTTTCCTTATTGGTATTTTTCAGGATTGATTATCATGTAGCTGAGTTTTTCTAATGCACGACTGAAAGATTTCATGGGAAACAGATAAGCTAAATGCAGCATTCTGCTGCATTTTGCAGAACGGTCTGTTCAACATTTCCAACTTTTTAATAATTTCTATTTGAAGACTTCTTGGTCTTTGTTGCGTGCTGTTTTAGACATAGTTGTTATGCTGAGGAAGGTTTAGCAAAATACTTCTGTTGCATATCATCAGTCTTTGTAGAACTTTCTGCAAATGAATCTCCTTGACTGAAAGTGCAATCTCATAGCTGTTTAGTCAAAGTGAGCTGAGTTCATTTAAGGACACACGACAGAAAAAATCAGAATTCAGACCATATGACTGAGAGCATAGTCTGAACGCTTAAACTCTGACAGGCTTGGTGCTGTGACTATGACCCTGGACATTAATTGGTGTCTATGTTTAGTGGATGCAGCAGGGAGACAGATGAATGGGTGGGTAGGAGCTATGGGTTGCTCCCAGCAGATAAGCAAGTGACGAAGCAGATGTAGCTGTCTGTGCTGTCTGTCTTGCATCTGTTCTGGAAATAGAGGTCTTTATTCTCCACGGCCATCTATCGCCAAGCTAATTTGCATTATCAGTATTTATTTATTATCATTATTTATCACTGTTGTCTGGTTTTAGCGAGTCTGTTCTTTTCTCTTTCCCCCACATGCCAGATGCCAAGCATACAGAGAGTATATTTCCTGCCTTAAACGTGTACACACTTCTGTCAAGCAGTCACAAAAATTTTTAAGTGGGGACTCAAAAAAGAAGACAAGAGGGGCTTAAAGACAAAAGCCTCAAGCCGTGCTTCACTAACTTAGTGTTCTAGAGACTGAGACATCCATCTCATCCACGGAAAACCGTAGCTGATTGCCCAGATGTCAGGTGGTAGGCAGTCTTATTCTGCATGATTACAGCTGAAAAACAGTGGAAATTTGTACCAGAGCTGGGATAATGCTATTGTTTTTATCTCTTGCCTCTACTTAACACTAAGTGTCATTGGACAACCCACCTGGAGTACTGCGTTCAGCTCTGAGGCCCCAGTGTAAGAAAGACACAGACTTGCTGGAGTGGGTGCAGTAAAGGGACATGAGGATGATCAAGGGGCTGGAGCATCTCTCCTATGAACACAGGCTGAGAGAGCTGGGCTTGTTCAGCCCGAAGAAGAGAAGGCCCCAGGGATAATGAAGAGATTCTTTACTGTGAGGGTGGTGAGTCACTGGAACAGGTTGCCCAGAGAAACTGTGGATGCCCCATCCCTGGAGATGTTCAAGGCCAGGCTGGATGGGGCTTTGGGCAACCTGGTCTTGTGGGAGGTGTCCCTGCCCACGGGACGGGGATTGGAACTGTGTGGTCTTTAAAGTCCCTTCCTACCCAAACTGTTCTATGACTCTGTGACTCTATGCCTTTCTATTCTAGAGCCCTGTGATTTCATGCCCTCCTTAAGAGTTCAGTGGAGAAGTTATTCAAAGCAGGCAGCAAGAAAATGTGGAGCTTTTAGTACTGCTCAGGCTTTGGGCCATGGCTTGAGCAACAGTGTAATTCTATTGCTGTGAACAAATTTGAGCCCACCCAGTAAGCAGAAGATCTATGGTTACAGTCTTCCTAAGTGTAAAACTCATCTCTGGTTGTTTAAATTCCTAAGTCTTCATAAGGGGAGGAAAAGGCTGCCTTGAGTGCAAGTGTGCATAAAGATACACAAATGCAAACTGGGAATACAAGCATCTAGGTTCACAGATTTTTAAAGCATACTTAACACAGCAACAAAAAATATATTCAAGAAAAAAAAACAGTTCACTTGATCTTTATCCACTAGAGATATGCCTTGGAGACAAGAAAAGGCCCAGGGCATATACAATGATAAACTCTGTCAGTGTGAGGAGTAATGTCTATTTACAGGTCTGTGCCAGTTTACTGGCTTACATCTGAATGTGCAGTTGCATATTCATCATCACAGTACTTACTGTTAGAAATCCAGTTATTAATGTCTTCATATGCATCCTTGAAAACTTGTAAATAACTGTATGAACACTTCATTTTAAGTTGTTGCTTTAGTATTTCAAGTAGGATGACTTGTAACATACAAAATATGCATACATATAGCTACAGTGAGGCAATGCTGATGTAAGCTTTTGCTTTGTATAAGATTAGTTGATGTTTAGTAACATACAGCAGGAGTTTAAATGCACAAATCTTAACTAGATCCTATTTAGTCATTGCTTTGAATTTTAATTCTTGTGAGGCCTTTTGCAGAGGGATTTCTTTCCTAGCCAAGAATATTCTTGTGTACTTAAGTGGAAACATGAGAGGATTTATATCAATACCAGATTGTTCTCTAAATATAGCCACTTCTACTGCTTATTTTAAACTAAGTGTCAAACTGGAGAGTTATTAGGGCAGTAACTGTAGTTTGTTTGAAAAAGAAGAGAGAACTTTGCACAGCAAAGTTGTCATATATGGAAATAAGATGAGTGGTATGTGTAGCTTGGACCGCCACATGTAGGTAAGAAGCAGAGTTGCAATCAGTGTTTGTTTTTGTATGAAAACACACTCACAAATTTGGAGTAGACTTCACATCTGACGGGTGTTGAAGCCAAAAACAGTTAAAATGATCAATCGCCCCTAACTAGCAGAGGAATCCCAATAGTCTCCTCTTGTGCTGGGTCAGCTAGGTCTTCTGATACACTTTCCAGACTCATTTATTTTTTATGTTATTTCTTTATGACAGATCATTCTGAATTTTCTGTTAGTTATTCACTGCTATGCCATTAGTCAACTCCCAAGTTAGTCCACTATTCTTGAGAGAAATTTCCTACTTGTAAGAGAGGGACAAAGTGCAAGACAGAGGAAGAGCTTAAGCTGTGGAAGCCCAGAGCAGTGGAAGTTTCAGACTAAGTCCATGGTTTGAAAACATTCAAATTGTTCTATGGAAAGAAAACAAAACTGAATCTTTGAAACTGGCTGGAAAATTCTATTGCTGCCTGCTGGACAACTGCTCTAGATGAAGTTCCCTCTTGAGGCCTTTCCTGATCTGGTTCTTGTACCATCCTAGTTTGTACAGCATATGTATGGTCCATACTGGACTACAAGAAACTCCCTGAGAGAGGAAGGTGGTAGTCTGAATGGTGCTTATAATAATGCTTTGCTCTAGGCTGATGGAAGAAGGCAGCCTGTCAGATCTTCTGCAAAGATATCCTTGCAAGCTGTACCTGCATGGTGTGTCTGGGTGAAATCAGTTCTCCCTGTACATTTTACTTGTGATTCTACGTGTTGCTGAGGGGGTTACAAGATGTGCGTGGGAAACCTGCTGCAGGGTTTCCATTAGTGCTCCTATGGTCACTGTTAGCCATTGGGCTACCCGAAAGCCACAAGAAATACAGCCCTGCAGGGACACTGAAGAGGGTGTAGAGTGACAGGCATTGTCCCAAGTCTTGAACATGTTAGATATTTAGATTACAGTAAATACATTGAGAGGGATGCTGAAGAAGAAGTTCAGGTCAAATAGGAATTGGTATCCACCATGAAGTATTTAAACTTAATCTACAGCCATGGCTCTGCTTTACAATTTCTTTAGCTCCTTCAACATTTTCTGGATGTGAGTTGCCAAAGGACAAAACTTAAGATTTTACCAGAAAGTTGAGAAAATTTTATAAGTTATGAAATGTCCAGTCCAGTCCAGTTGCATCTGCTGCCCACCATCTTTAATTTATAATATAGCCTGGTGTCTGCAAGCGTACATGTACATAGCCAAAGAGCGATAATTTGAGGATGGGGAGAGATGGGTCCACTCTATGACATCTTCAGCAAGCATCAGAAACAAGCTTGAAATAGGATGTTCAACTCCACACTGCTATTCTGGAGTTAAGTATGTGAACTCATTCCCTGGTCAAACTAATGACATAAGTATTTCTCCAAATAGCTGATATTGTGGTTGTTTACAGTGGTCACACATATTTTGAGTTTTCAACTAACATTAATTAAATTAATTGATTTTGAAATCCAACTGTAGTGAAGTACTCTATATTAATTGCTATTTTCCCCTGCTCCAGCAGCTTACTCTGCAACTATGTTTATACTTAATGTCAAAGATTGTACTCAATATCTGACAATTTTCAGAGGTTAACTAAGGCCAGCTAGTTATGAAAGTCATAATAAACATTTAACTTATTTTGAATAGTCACTGAATTTTATAGTTCTGTACTCAGTTTTGCCCCCACTTTTCTTTCACAGCTGGCAAAGAAGTGCAGTAAAACAGGTCTGTCTGATAAGTACAGCTTGGTTGAAGTGGAAATCACTTTCTGTTTATTTACATACTTCGTTACTCAGATTATTGTCTGTTTGCATGGTTTGTTGCCTGGGTTTCCGTATGTTGCTGCCAACAATTGTAATTTTATGGCAGCACTTGTACCAATGCACAATATACAAACTGATATCAAAGTTTTGGCTATCCTGGAGCAGAGAGTATACTTCACCTTTTCAATTAATATTTTTTAAAAGACCATCCTGATGATGAGTTCTAGTGGTTAACTCTGCCTGAGCTGTTGTGGAAGGACATTCAGAAAGGTGAGGTTAGATTTTATTTGAAAATTCAAGCTATGGAATCTTCCTCATTGTTGCTTCTGCAGGAAAAATAAATGATAATAGTAAGCAAACACGGTCAAACTGTGCCCAGTTTGGTTAATCTCAAGTGATGTATCCAGAAACTCAATACTATACTCTCCAAAGGAGGACTATTATCTTTAAAAAAGTGCTTCATATTTGCTTTTCAAAAAGGAGGATTTTCTAAACCTTTTTATTGTCCTTCAAACTTCTGTATTTCTTTTCTCCCTGATAAGAAAGGAAATACATTTCAGAGGGAAAATATGCCTGGAAGAAACAGGAAATTTAGACGTGGAGAATTTTCTATATCCTGGGGATTCAGCAAGCCAGTAAAGAAGGTAATTACCCTGATGGGAGAAGCTGCATTTGTGCAGATCACACTAGCAACAGCAAACTCGCTCACTGTCTTGTGTAGTTGTGTGCCTACTGGGGAGAGCCATCATCAGTTGTGGCAACCACAAGAATTAGTCAGTAGGGAATGCATGTCTGCCTCAGATCCTGCACTGGAGGGACTCCTTTCCTGTTCATATGGGATTGCCAGCAACTCTTGTGACACATTTCCTCCATGCCAAAGAAAAAGTGCTAAATGCCAAGAGATCTACACAGAGGTGCGGAGCATTTTGGTAGCTGCCTGCATTCCACCTGCGTATTTGCAGACCTCTTTGCCATATGTTGTTTTCTCATGGCACCCTATGGCAGGCAGACACAGCTTAATGCAAGAGATAATTTAGCTTGTGCTAACAGTTCCTATCCAGTGGTCCATCATCAGTCCCTTGGGCAGTGATAAACAAAACTTTGAGTTGACACCTTTACCTTTCTGCTCTTGTACCTGATACAGAAATTAAGCCCTTGCATATTACTGAGGTACTTACACAGGGAGATACAAAGAAGTACCTACATGTTTATTCTGTCATGACATAGCTGTGTGGATGCTGGGTTACACAGTTAGATTTGTTTTCAGTGAGGCACTGCGAGTTTAATTCTCTCCTAACTGGGTTTCACGTGGCACAGAGATGTGGAGGAGGAAGGCAGGTTTAATATTCCTTGTATGCTTCTCCTGTTGGAACCAATCTGCATTTTCCTGAGAATAGCTGGAAAGCAGAGCCATTTTCCTCCCCAGAGGGTTTCAAGGACAACCACGGGTATTCCTTGAGGCCAGTTTCCTGACTGTTAATAGTCTTATACTTTGCTTTTCTCTGATACAAATAATCTGAGCCATAACAAGGAAATAATTTCTTTATTTTCAAAATGTAAAGGTATTGAAAACTCTGATTTTTTTTTTTTCAAGCAGATTTTTTAAAATCCTGTGAAAATAAATTCCTATGGAAAAGAAAGTAGAACACTTTTAAAAGCAAGGAAATATCTCTGCTTGTATTTGTGTGTGTGTTGCATGCTGTATCCATTGCTCTCTACAGCTTTTTGTACATTTTTTCCTTCTTAAAAATCTGATGTGCACTACAGAAAAATTAGTTAACTATTTACATAATGTACCTTATTCATTTCCCACCTTCATTAACACTTTTTAACTGAAAATTAAAAAAAAACCTGTTTATTAGCAGTAGTCTTATGAAATAACATCTACCTAAGTTCTGAATGTGAAGAGTTTTGGCCCTAGATCGCTTTCATATACTAGGTCAGCTTAGATCAGCCTCTTGGTAGTGTTAGAGACTAGACTTTGAAGGCTGGTGTTTGAGATCTTGTGTTTTCCTTTTTCAGAGTACTCCAGTTATACGAATTCTGGCTCAGTACTTGGGGTTACTTCAGTATCACACATTGAAAAGTTGACTTTTTTTTTTTTTTTTCCAAGTTCCCAACAGTCATAAATATTTTCCTTGTTTTCCAAGATAAAACTTGGCAAGCAGCTGTTCTTGTGGCCTAGTTTAATCTGAGTTTTTGAGGTTTGGAGAAGGAGCAGAAAAAGTGGGAATTTCACTCCTGCTGTGCTGTGGAAATGGTCTTTTCTCTTGCTCAACAGTAAAGGGAGAGTCTGGGCACAGCGTAAGGAAGTTGATAACATGTTGACAAATATTTCTTGTATGTGAGTTGCAGAGCAGCTGTCAATGTTATTTGGGTTTATAGCTTGGAGCAGTGACTGGAAAAGACAATTCTACACCTTCACTTTTGAGAGATGGCCTGCAGCAGGGTTTTCGGTATATGTGAAAGTTGAACCTGAAATGAAATTGTGGAGTTAGTCTCATCACTTGTTAACATTTAATAATTAGTAAATTGCCTCCATAATCCCCAAGATGCCCATTGATATTTCTTAGGCAAACACGGCTACAAAAGTCTTCAGTAAACAATGAGATTTCTCTGCAGGCAGCACAAGTTTCCGACTCTGCAGGGCAACAGGCAAAACCTCTTTCCCTTTTGGGATCAGCTGCCGGGACAGTTTGAGACTTGAAAATCTGTTTCTTGACATCAGAAACAAAGAAGTGAGTCACTGTCAGTGACCAGCCAGACACACCAGAGCTCCAGCCGGCGTTGTCAAGAGCAGAAAGCAATGTATTGGAGCACTTGCATGTGCCAGATGCTAGCTTTTGGCTTCATTTTCCACCAAAATGTATTATGTTTGCATAAAATACTTTTCCAGTACAGAATTCACTGTTCCTGGGGAGACTAAAAAATACAGAAAATGTGTTGGGACCGGTGATGAATGTGTTTGTTTGCATTTGTTTATGAACTTTTCTAACACCTTCAAATATTCCAATATTATTGTCTCAAGTGACTTCTGAACTACATTTTATGGCAAATACAACACTCAGAAATTGGCTTTCTTAGTAAAACTAGACTACGGACTGCTTTTAAAAAGACCACACAAAGCTTGGCACGTAGAGCAAAATAATTTCTGTAGAGTTTATTATATACATGGTTTATTTTGATTTAGAATGTGTACAGAGCACATGCTGCTAAGTTGAGCACGGGCTCATCTGTTGATACAGTTGATACCATAACCAGCTCAGCAAGTCTTCCAAACTAAAAAGTGGCTGAGACTGGGAGGGCACAGGCAGAAGTATCTAAATAAGCTCGTTTTGCACTTAATTCTTTATCAAGTGTCCATCTGTGACCACAGTCAGGTTCCACCAGAGTGGGTGGATGCAGGGTTGGATCTGTGGGAGCCAGTCACAGTTCTTTTATTATATTTTGAGCAATAAATCAGGTGCACACTTGCAAGAGAACTGTTCCCTGTGACTGGTGCTCAGTGTCTGGTGAGGTTTGGCAGCCTAGGTGCACCAAGGTAGGGTCACCTGAAAGGTGTTTTATGGATCACCTCAACTTCACTAATCTGTGTGACCACCCTAGGATACTTAAGGTGTCAAGTAGGTAGAATGAGGCCAATTAGCTTTAATTGTCTGCTAGGGGAAAATAAAACTCTAACAAGGACCCATAAACTCCAATACTTTGGAAAGTTTTGCCAAACTTTTTTGTTGTGAAATAAGATTCAGTGAGGATATCCTGAAGGAAATGGTGTTGTGAACTGGCAGGACCAGCATGATATTTTTTTTTCTAATGACCAGTATATCTCTCATGTGTTATTTCTGTGTTACAGCTCAGATGACATATGCTAAATACCCTTGTAAACAATTGCCTCGGAATAATTAATACTGGCTATTCATGGAATGAAGTTGCAGTAAGAGTGTGCTAAAATTCACCAAAAGTTTCAGCATTTCATTTCCAAAGTCATCTCTACAGAAAGAAAGGGAAATATTTGGGGCCTCTGTCAAGAATAAAGCCTGAAAGCCTGAGCATCTGTGATGACAGGTGCCCCTGGGCAGCTGGAGGAGTGTGAGAAGGGACTGGTGGAAAGAATTCACACTTGGTCATCACCAAGACAGAGGAAGCACAGGGGCCACCATGACAGGACAAATGTGTGAGTGGAGGGGGTCAGACAGATGGCAGAGTCCTCTGCGTGTTTTGGGTGATGACTGGTGGCCTGAGTGGACTTCAGATATCAGGGGATTCACTCAGTTGGATGCTGTCCCAATGAAGAATTTGATTAACTGTTTTAATTAAAATAGAAACCCCAAGAAACAACAAATGTAGCAGACCTTTATTGGCTAGGGTCAGTAATTAGATACCTTGTGGAAAGCAAAACACTGGCTCTGTTCCTAAATCTCCTAAATTTCTGAACATTCATTGGCATACATTTCTTCCTGTTCCCTCAGACTGGAGTTTGCACAAGGAAGTGTCTTTTGATTTTGGTACCAAGTGATGCTTATGAATGTGTTTCTGGAAAATCCAAATGTCTCACTGGGAGCCAAAGTTCTCTGACTGAGTCTCCTTCTAGTGGCACTGGAGACTGAAACCACAGAGGCAAAAGGGATGTAGTCATAGGGCACCAGCCCCTGCCACAGAGGACCGCACCATCCTGCAAAATGTTCTGGGGTCTTCTGAATTTTGAGACCAGCAGGGAATTTATAAATGTACAATTGTTTACAATCCCTGTAAAATTTGGAAAGTCATCCTAGGGTTCATAAATACATCCGAGTTTCGCGAAAAAAAAAACATGGCAAGCTTTCAGTCATGCATTTTGATGTGCAGTGTTTCATATTTTTAAAGCTATTCCCTTAACAAAAAGGAATAGAGAGTAATAATTGAGGAGGAAAAAAACAGACATGCAAACAAACTAACGAACAAAAACCAAAACAAGCAAACAAACAAACAAAAACTAACAAACAAACAAAACAAAAAAAACCAACAAACCAAACCAACCAAACAAAACAAACAAACAAACAAAAAACAACAACAACAACAACAACAACAACAACAAAAACAACAAAAAAACAAACACACAACCAAAACCAACCAAAGATTGCAGCAGCACTGACAGGTTGAATTCCAGTCTTCCTGGGCTGTTAAATCCAACTTTAGCTTAATTTTCCCAGTTTTAACAGTTTCAGGGTACTCAGCCAGAAAACATTACTCGAGTTCTTGGAAAGGAGCTCCCTTGCAGGAGCAGGATTGTGACCAGAACCCCCATGCTCTATATTTGAATGAAAAATACATTGTTAAACATCTCTGAACATAGGGGATTTGATACCCAAAGAACGTAATTGTACAGCAGGTTATATTTAAAGTTCAAATGGCAAATATGCGTTTCAGGATTAACTGTACAACTACTTTCCATTTATGTAAAATGTGCGTGTGCTCACAGTTATCTAACCTGAAGCTATTTTGATAATCCCTTGAAAACTCTCGTTCTCTGATTTTGTGGATTTTGGCTCAGTCAGTCTGTACACATTCACAAACATCCTCAATTGCAACCAGCTGACTGCCAGACAAGATTCGTGTACAGGACTGTAGGAGTAGAGGCATCCCTGGTAAACTGAAGCCACAGATATTGATCTTTGAAGTGGATAACTGTTGGATGCAGTTTTGCAGAGCTTCAGGAAGTATTAGCAGTGGTCCTGGTGTTTGTTATGTTCAAGATCAATAGATATGTTCCTTGGCTGCAGGTTTTGTGGTTGCAGATGCTGAATCTTCACTGTTACATGCTCCTGGTCCAGGATGAGTCTTGCTGAGACAGAAAATGAGTCACTGTGGCTGCTTTCTCACTTAGAGTGGATTACTCGAGAGTAGCCATTGAGTAAACATGGCAGCAACTAAGGGACTGCCAACAATAAACAAGTCAGGAGCCAGTGACTGTCAGCAGCTTTTCAAAAGTGATGGTGTAGCGAGGCTGGCTTGCTTGGGCACCCTTCTTCCGGGTTACTGTTAGCACCCATCAGGATCTGATTAGCATACCTTTAGGCAGTTCGTGTAGCCAGCTATTTCAAGGCCTGGATCTAGACACAAACCTGGTCTGTTAGTAGTACCGTTTGTGTTTTTTGATGTGAGAGCAGTGATCACTCCACCAGGAGTCTGCCAATTGTCCTAATGATCCTGGAATACACAAGAACTATAAAAACACTAAGCTTACAAAAAGCAGGAAACTGAACTCATGGGAGTTCAACTTTTGAAGCCAGTGAAACCAAACAAATATCTCAAATATTTCAACACTAAATAATATTTCAGTCTTTGCAAAAGCAAGGGCCTGGGTGAACATCAGAGTAAATGTAATTTGTCTAGGCCAAGCACATTTACAACTTTTACTGGAGGGACAATGCTGTGGGCAAAGGTTACGTTTTATTAGTTGATCTGATGTAGCTGGGAGAAACAGACAAGTACTTAGGCAGATGAGCAATTTTTTGGGGTAATGTAGTAGGCCAAGTGATTTGGCAGATGCTGAGAAAGCAGATCCGTGCAGTAGAAAAGCTTTGCTTTTATAATCTCTTACTGAGCGCACCCCTGTGGTTTGCAGACGCACTCCAGGAGGCTGCCAGATGGCTTTTTCTTTCCCTAGGGGTGGTGATGTGATGTGGCCTGGCCCAGGACCCCACTGCTCGCCCTGACCCCACAATATCCAAGCCAGCCTGCTCTGCTCTCTGACAGGCCCCAGCCCCGAGGCTTGCTTGTCCTCTCTCTTCCTGGGCCACGGCTGTCATCCCATTGCTTGCTCTGTGGCCTATGAGCCAACAGCTTGGTCAGGGGTGCAAATCTGATGGCTTTTCCTTCAAAAAAGAGCCACTGCAGCGTGGACTGGGGGTCAGTCAGCTGGCTGTAGGCACGCCGAGGTGTAATGTGGCCAGTGCAGAACAGAGGGGGCAGAGCTAGTGACACGCCTTGGGCACACCCCAGTGCATCCATGGCACACATCAACAATGTAAATAAGCAGCATAACTCAAGGGAATACTGTAGGAGCAAGATTTCATTCCTCTTTTTCTGAGGAAAGGCAGCCCTGTGCTACACTCTGCCAGAAGAAACAGCTGGGCTGAAGGAGCAGTTGCAGCACTTTCCTCTGTGTTTGATCCTGGGGAAACATGATGGATGAAAGGGGCAGAACTCATAGCGAGGGAGGTGAGCGCTGTCAGCAAATACATGCCTGATGATTTCTGCTTTACCTGGTTCTTGTCTTTGATATTCCCTATGGAACAATGGAAACTGATTTAGGGTGCCAAAGAATAAAAGAAAGGCTTTTCTAAAATAATTCTTTACAGTTCAGAAATTCACAGCGGAGTATCTTGTACCTAAATCTTACTTGTGTTCTGCTCAAGTGTACCGGCTAATAAGAATCACACAGCATTTTTGAAAGAGCTCTTGCAAGTAAAAGCAGAGATAATAGACTACAATCTGGGACCCTTTATGTCAGCAGTTAAAGAAGTGTCAAAATGATATAATGAACAGTGTGAAAGGGAGATGTGAGTGGTTTGAACAATTGCTCATTGGAATTGGTGGATTGTTCACAAGCCTACAAGGCTGTGTTTGGAACAAGCAGAAAGAATACTTGAAAAGTGCATAAGCATCTGTGAGGTCACTGTGAGAGAAAACAAGCCCACATGGTTGTGCTTGGAACAAACAGAAAATCTGGTGTAATTGGTACATGATGTCAGGATCTTGGGACTCAAAGAGGGAGGGTGAGGAGACAACCCATCTGTGGCCAAAAACTCTTGCAGTTAAAGCATCCCCAGTGAGACTACTGTAGTGGAGCAACTGCTCTAAATTAAAAACAGAAAACAGCAGCACAAGCTGAACCCCTGCCAGGAGCTTGTAGCCATGCTGATGGATCAAGATGAGAAGGCATTGCCAGTATGGTAGTAGTTGTGACCAGATGCCAAACGCACAGAGGGCTTCAGGGCTATTGTACTACTCTGACCTTTATTGACAGGCTCACTAACAGCTGCCTTTGTGCACTTTCTGGAGAAGCAAAGGACAGTGCAGGAGAAGGGGCTGGTAGTCATGCCCTTTCTCCCTTTCCAAGCTCTCTGCATGGAAACAGTATCAGTAACAAGCCTTTGGAAACTTCTTTCCCCTGGTTTGAAAACCCATTGCTCTGACTGCTTTGGCATCCTTGACCACCAAAGATCCCAATAATCAGTTTCTCTTCTCAGAGACAGATTCAGTCTATAAAGCAGAGTGAGCTTGTGTGTGAAGAGAGCTGCTGGGGGCAGCTTCTGCTGCCAGGGCTCCTGCTGTCAGGGTTGTTGGTGCAGTGGAGGAAGGTGTGTGGCTGCTGGGAAGAGCTACCTGTCTGCTTATCATCCAGGGCTGTGGTTTCCTACAAAATGCTCTTGTTTTGTGTAAATGTTACTTGCTTTTGCAAAAGTTGCCTGGAAACCCCATTGTTCCTCCTGAAGTGGAATAGTACAGAGGTAAATTTAAGGGGGTCCTCCTCAGGTGCCCTCCCTGATGGGCAACAAGAGGGATGCCAGTGGCCAGGCAGGACCACAAGCTTTTGCTGCAGGAAAGTGGCAGCCTTAGGCCTAAGGTGCCCCTATGGACACACAAGAGGGAAACCCTGTGACAGCAGCTGTGCATGAGTACAGCCAATGTTGTCCAGTTTTGTGGTGAGTGCTGGACATCAGTCCCTGCAGACAGCAAACACAGACCACCTCCTGCATCTCTTTCCCTCAGCTGTTTTCACAGAGCTGCTTTTAAGAAACCACAGATGAGACAAGGAGGTTTAAAGACCAAAAAGTTTTTTCCTACAGCAATAGGTCCCAGTGGAACAGTGCATTTCTTCTGATGCGAATCTAACAGCTTACCAGAAATGAACTCCACTGTGGCTTAGCAAGAATGGAAATAATGATTATGTTCTGCTTTGTCAAGTAACTTTAATCATAGATGTTTCAGACATTTTGGGACTGAACCTATACCTTTGTGAACATGGGCTGGCCTTTGCTGCTCAGCCCAGTGCACACTGTGTGAGCTTTTGTCCACCTGTGCCAGAAACTGCTGCTGCGAATCCTCTGGGGACCAAGAAGAATTGGTCAAACACTGTCCCTGCCGCTGCTAGGGACATGAGGCAGATGGACAGGCCTCCTCTTCTTTCTTTACCTTCTCCTCCTCCTCCCCTGGCCAGGCATCGATGGTGAGCAGTGCTGCTTTCTGCAGCAGCCTGTGTTGAACTGATGCTGACACTGCCCAGAGATGCTGGTCACACGTGAGGCCTTGCTCACAGGAGACTGCCATAGGGTAACACCCTGACCAAGGCTTTTGTGTGGTTGATCAGTCTGAAAGTTTCTTTGACTTTTTTTTTTTCATAGGATTGTAGCAAGAAAAGTTTTTCCTCCTATTGAAAGGTGACTTTATCATGCCATTTTTTGCTTTCCCAAGACACTACCTAAAAAAAACTTGAAAAGCTCCTCTCTTCCACTTTTCTCCAAAAAGCCTTACCAAAATGCATGGTAACTCTTCCTGGGAAGAGGAAAGGTTTTCTCCAGAAAATCTCAGCTTTTCATGGGTTAAACAAATTAAACAGTGATCCATATGCTTCTGTTTTTCAAAACAACTGCCAGGTCAGCAAAAAATGCCCATGTTAGTTGAAAAGTTTCCTTTATATTGACAAGGAATTGACCCAAAAGCAGTGTGTTGAGTCTGAGGCTTTTGTATCCAATATCCACAACCCTTCTCCTTTTCAGCCAAAATTTCATTCAAATATATGGGAGAATTTATGTGTTCTTACCTCAAAGTCTCATCTAAACACAATCTGCACCCAAGGATAGCCTCCAATTAAAAACTTAATTTGCAAAATGATCATTAATATGTTTTTATGATTAATATTTTAAACCAATTTTTCCTGGTGATATAGTAAGGAATAATAGGTCATAAAAAACTGTCTGTTTTTCTTTTTTTTTTTTTTTTTTTCTTGGAGTAGAATATAAAAAAACCAGCAACAATAAACAAACAAACAAAACACCCTAAAGGCACTCCCCAAAATCCAGACACTGGTATTCCAAAGAAGTATCAGTTTTTGTTGTAAGAATCCCTGATAATATTCTTTTCTGTTTCCATAGGGAAAGTACAGAGGAAATCCAAACATAACTGGCATTTCTTGCAAATTTTGTCTATAAATAAATGTCTAATCAAATGTAAATTTCCAGACTTTTTTCTGCTTCATATTTCCTTAATAATGTTTCTCTTGGAACTTGCTGTTTATATACATTTTTCTTGTAAAGCTTCACTGTTGCTGAACTGAGCAAACAGCTGTGTCAGACATAAGCCCCATGAAGGGTGTAAAATTTCTGTGGTTATGCTTCTAAATGTGAAAAGCTAGTTGGTAATTTTAGCTCCGCCCCCTCCTTTTTTTTTTTTTAGGTTTCTTAATGGGATTTGGTTTAGTTTATTAGCCAGTGTCTGGCTTTGTGCCTTGTTTGTGTTATTTACAGGGAGAGCAATCACTGTCATTTCCTTACTGAACTGGGGGAAAAAGTAGTATTGCTGGTCTCACACCAAACCCCCACAAACCATTGATATAATTGCTGCTGACTGATGTAGAGATGGCCATTTAGTAAGTAAATTAAAAAAAAAAAAAAAAAAAAAAGGTTAAATATAGATTAGGAAAATCTGAGTGAATGATTCATAGAGTTACAATATAACCAACTGTAATTGAGAGACTTTGTAAGGAACTACTTATTACAGCATCAAGATCAGAGACTTGCACACAGAAGGATTTTAAAGGTCTCATTTTGCAAGTCTTACAGATGCGATGCGTAGTCACACTGATTTGCAGTATTGGGTCCTAAGCCCCCCTGGGGCTCAATATTTTGCTTGGACAAGCAGAAATGTAAAATGAGCACATTCTTGGTCCTGTACAGAGTTTGATACAGCTGTCAGGCAGAAAGCAGACAAGTTACACAGTAGGTAAGCAGTCATTACAGAAACCTGGGTTGGAAAGTGCACTACTTGCCAGCTGGAACAGTGAGTGCATCACCAGAGAAATACATCCAAGAGTCCCCTTTCTCCCAACTCTTCTCTTAGCTGTACATGTTTGCCATCACCAGGTAATTGCTAACTGCCAGTAGTTAAATGTAGGTAGCCATCCCTGTCTGTTGTCACCTGTAAAATAGCTTGTAAGTTCTCTTCACCATAACAACAACAACAACAACAACAACAACAACAACAACAAAAAGGCCATTCCATAAATTAGGAAAGCAAGAGCAGCTTGCCTGTATTTACAAAACTAATTATACTGATTAGGGCTGTATCTACCCCCTAAGCAAGTCATTGCCAGAAATTGCAAGAAATAATATGTTTGTGTTTCTGCGTCATCAGACTTTTCCCAGCATTTTGTGACTTTCTGTGGTTTGGAAAAGTAGCCCTCTTCTGACAACTCCTGAGTGAATTCTATAAATTAGGTGACTGTAGGTGATTGGAGGGAGGAGGATTTTGAGGGAAAACAAAAACAAAAACAAATCCATTATGACATGCTGCAAATGAAGCTGCATGTTGCATTTTTAATGAGAGATTTCTGGGTACATCAGTGTGCATTCATCCAGTTCTCCATAGACTGTTAAATATCCTTCTGTTACTCCCACAGACAAGTGTGGAAAGTTATCTGCTTCTTTACTCCAAGGAGCCCTCTCTTTGCATTGATTTGCTCTCACAATCGCTCTGTGTCAGTTCTTGAGGTCTGCATTGTGGGACCTTCCCTTCTGCAGCAGCAGCACATCGTAGCTATTATTGAAACACAATTTAGTTTAAAGGGCACTTAGTCAATGGCAGCATTCATTTGTACGAAGTTTACCATTAGCATTTTCTGTGCTTGATTCTGCAAAGTGCCAGGCTCTCTGATCCTCATTAGCAAAGCATTTTAACATACAGATAAAACTCTCTATCAGTGGTCCCATTGATTTCAGTGGAGCCAATCACACTCTGATCCTTCCAGAACAGGCTAAAAGGATTAGTAAATTGGGGGTGAGAGCACTTTTTCTGGAGACTTTGATGAATAAGTCAAATTAATCTTAAAAACAAAAAGAACGAAGAGATTCTGATTAAAAAGAGTTCATGATCTTTACTTTCGTATCAGTGGGGATTCAGACCAATCCTGACTGGAAAGTTTAAGAGGTTTTCTTTCTTTTTTAAATGAGTACTTCTGTAGAAGAACATTAGTCTACTTATAATTAAGCCTTAAAGCCAGGCAGCCATTTGAACCTCACAGCTGGTAATTTGAGGTATTCATGGGAATATTTTTCTATGTCAACATTAATTTATTTCTGAAAAAGAAAGAAGAAAAAAAAAAAAAGGTGAATATTATAAGAATGTTCTGTTTCCTGTGGGTTTTCTCATGATGTCTAGAAAAAAATAGGGTTGAATTCTAAACTGAAATTGCCAAGCATGGATTCTGAATTACAGGTTTCTTTGCAGGCAAAATGATCCAAATTCATGCTAGCTTAAAAACACAGATTTTGTGTCTGAACTGGATAATTCCACTTAAATCAATGTAAAACAAGTGTCGTGTGAGAAGCATTTGACTTCTGGTAGAGCCTTAGTAATCTCCCTGTATCACCCACCCTCATGAAAAAACATGCACGCCCTGGACTAGATCATGCCAGCAAATAAATACAAATAAATCTCTTGTGGACTAAGTTGGTAGCTGTGTGCAGGTGGATGTTTTATACACTCACATTGCAGTTAGTGGCAGATGAAGTATATGGAAGGCACATTAGGTGCCTATTTCTAAATATGTACTTTATTTTTTTTTCTTTGATGTGCTGTTGCAATAATGGGTTACTTGCACTTGACCAGTGATTTTGTGTTTTCCTTCAAGAGACTAAAACCAGGCACAGCAGATATAAGAAGAAATTCTGGTAAGAGGCAAAAATAAACATTCCATTCCCTAAAAAGGGAAAGAAAATGCAGCTTTTCTGTGTCCACACAGCCCCTTATACTGCTTAGGGCTACATTTATCCCATAAGTAAGTAGCAATCATTTATCTTACATCTGCTAAACAAAAATGCACAGTACAAATGTGTTAGATTGTTTCCTATGCAGTGTCCCCAAGTAAGAGAGGGAGCAGATAAAGTGGGATATTGTAGCATACACTGCTTAAGGAACCAGGGATCATCAGAGCTCCTGCCATCATCATGCACTGGGCAGAGGATTTTGGGAACTGCATAGACCAAATCTGTGCTTGTTGTTTGTTTTGTGGGGTGGTGACTGTCCATGCTTATGATTTTTTTTCACAATAGAGAAAATACTTGTGAATCTGAGAGGCAATAGCAGAGCTTCTAGTAAGAAACCTCAAGGTAGTTTTGTTGAGCTGAAGAGTTCAGGTGGGAATTCAGAGAGGAGAGTGTGCCTTAAAGGCAAACAATGTATACAACATCACTCTAATTCCTGCTGTGTCCAAGTTAAGCAAATGCTTACACATGTGTAGGACCTAAGAATGGGCTCTGTGGTCAAGTAGAATAAAATTGAAGAAATATATGCCTTGAGGAGAGAAAAGAGTGTAGGGTGATGCCCTGCTGTGTGAAGGACTGATGTGACAGTCCTCAAGAGCTCTTGCAACTCCAGCTTTCTATGACTACTGTATGCCATTGCACACTCTCGATCTTGGTTTTGATGTGTTAATGAACTCTCTAAGAACAGGCATCCATTCTACTGTGATTTATTTATCATTGTCAACTTTTCCTACATAATGTTTCTTTGGTATGTTTTTGCATCTTCATGTCTTTTTATCCTTTCATCACTTCCTTTCATTTGTTTTTATAGAGGAGCTGATGTTTTAGTCCCTGCTCTTAAAATATCCATCTGGAAATTAATTTTGAAATAGTTCCATTGACATCGCTGATACATTTAAATATAACTTTACATTGAGCACTATTTCTGAATCAGTATAGTTGTACCTGCTGGTATTGCTGCTTAAGAGAGAGTCTAATCAAATGATTTGTCTACAGCTACCTGTTTTGGAGGGCAATGCTTAAATAAAAATTCTGATGTGTTTTGTTCCTAGGACATTACATTTCCGTGGACACATCTTATGAGGGTGAGAAAGCAGTGCTTTTCAGTCCTGACCTATATTCTGAAGAGTGGAGCTGCATCAGACTGATTTATCAGATAGCAACTACTTCAGGGACTTCATCTGATCATGCCAGGCTCAACCTGTATCTGAGGCAAGAAGGAGAGAGCTTTGATCGTTTGATGTGGTCAGCCAAGGAGCCTTCAGATAGCTGGCTCATAGCTAGTTTAGATTTAACAAACAGCACAAAGAAGTACAAGGTAAGCCCAATTTTGGAAGACACCACAAGCTTTCATTATGGTATCGTATAATCAGTATGCATTATGGTGTATGGACTAATTTACAAGCATTTCCACTCTTGGCCTTACTCTTCCTATTCTGACTCCATGGAATATGTGGTCTTCAGTATGCACTTCCTGGACAGAAGAGAAATGCACTCCATACTGATGGGATGCTGAGTGCTTGTTCTAAAATCTCTGGGTTAAAACTGATGCAGGCTAGCAGCATGTGAATCACTTGTCCCCTTCTATCCATAAAGTCGGTGAGTAATGCTGTTTTGAGTCAGGCAGTTAATACTCTTCGAAGCAAAGGCATCTGTCTCACTGGAAATCACAGCAGACTGAAACCAAGCAGCAAAGATACCTCACTTCTTGGCAGCCTGACATAGCTGCAGTTGTCTCATGGGAGATACATGACCTGCCAGGTCTTAGTTCTGCAGATGTGCTCTCAATGCTGTCCTCTGCACCCTTCTGGAAGAAACAAGGATCAGAAGGTTAGGGCAGAGTATTTCTACCCAAATCCTCTTATGATGCATTTCTCACAGTAACTTCCTGTATAGCCAAAGATGAGGAATATAAAGCTATCTATTTGCAGTGAATGATATGAAGTGCAAGCTATTTTGACCTTGTCTCATTGTCCTTCAGTGTGCCTTTTTTTCCTCAGAGAAGGGCATTAACTGTCTTTAATACATTCTGCCAAGCCTTTCATCAAAAGTACTTCTGCTGACTGTAAGGGTGTTGAGGTCCCTACATATGTTCTGTTAGTTCACCTGTTTAGCCAGTTTAAGTGTTTAGGTTGATAATGGCCATTCTGACACCCTAAAATCTACAATTTGATTTATATTGTGCAGATTGTACTAGAAGGTGAAATGGGACAAGATAAATCTGCCAGTATAGCCATCTTTGAAATTAAAATAACTCCTGGGTATTGCATTGGTAAGTAATGTCTGCTCAGCTCTCATATTCTCTGCATAGCACAAAATGCCTCATTGGCTGCTTTAAAACCAAGTTAAAGATTCTGTTTTATGAAAAAGGCAAGGGGTATTCTCTTAATGAAAACTTGACGGTTGCATTTGATACAGATATTTCATTGTTTTTAATTTAAGACAGTGCACATTAAAATGCGTATGTATGTACCTACCTCTCTAGTATATATAGACATTTCATATAAATTCATGTGGAATTTCAGTAACCCGTTCTGTTCTTAAGCTACTTATTGTTTGAACAGGACCAAGTGTTATATTTTCACAAAAATAGATGTCTGCAAACATTAAGCATAAGAGCTGCAACATTATGTCTGCTGTCTGCTGCCTCATGTTTCCTTACAGAGGCACCTTTAAGGCTACAGAGTGTCAATATTTACACTGATTTTATTTCCTCATGACATTTGCCAAAAACTGCTAAGTCAGTGGCTCAGATGCTGGGACACCTTCCCATTTCTGGGAAGCTCTGGTGGAGTCCAACCAAACAGTTAAAATTCTTTGGCTCTGCAAAAGAAACAAAATAGCTTTATCACCACTAGGAAATCCTGTTGTACTTCCAGGCATCCCTGTCTTGCAAGTGGGTGTTCTGCTCTTCTATATAGAAGGTGTTATCTTGTAAATCTATTGTATTTGGTTCTAAATTACAGCAGATGTATATTACCAAATAATGAACAGAGAGATTGGACTAATCAGGACAGAAATGAGGATAGCAGTGATCAGGAACTGTGTCTTAGCTTGCTTTTGTTTGTTATGAGCTGTTAAGCAATGTGTCCATTTTTATAAATGTAGTGTTCTTTGTGCTACTGTATGTAAAACAAGCCCACTGCTTGGCCTTTCTTTTAGTTTCCGTAATGAAAATGTGTGCATTGAACTGGTGTTTGCAATTGCAGAATGTGACTTTGAAGAAAATCATCTTTGTGGCTTTGTGAACCGCTGGAACCCCAATGTGAACTGGTTTGTTGGTGGAGGAAACATTCGCAATTCCCAGTCCATCCTTCCCAAAGACCACACACTTAACAGTGAATTGGGTAAGCAGCAAATATAAAACAGAAATATAGTGGATTCATATAAGACTCTTATATTGTTTATGTATACTTATATGCTATTTCTTTTATCCTGGCATTAGGTGGGGGAAGAATGACTCGTGTGTAAATAGAGATCAGAAAGAGATGGAGAGAACTTGCAGAAGGCCACACAAAATTTCCCATACGCATTATAATAAGGTTGCTATGCCTTTCTCTCTGCTTCAAAATAAGGAGAAGGAGCTGGATGCTGAATGCCCTGAAGTCTATAGGGCTCTATTCATCCCAGGATACTCAGAGATCTGCCTGAGGTCATTGTGAGACCTCTCCCAATTATTTTTGTAATGGTCTTGGGAGTCTAGAGAGATCCCAGTCTGCTGAAAGCTGGCAGTTGTGCCAGTTTTCAAGAAGGGTAAGAAAGAAGACCTGATAATTACTGGTCTGTCAGTGTCACTTCAGTGCCTGTTAAAATGATGGAGAAGATTATTCAGGGAGTTACTGAAAATCACTTGAAAGACAGTATAGTCATTGCACAATATGGATTCATGAGGGGAAAGTGCTTTTTAGCAAACATAATTTTCTTTTATGATAAGGTTACCCATCTAGCTGACCAGGGGAAGCCAGTAAGTGTCATATTTTGGATTTCAGCAAAGATTTCAGTACTGTTTCTCACACTAAGCTTCTGGACCAAATGTCCAGCATACAGCTAGACAAATACATAATGTGATGGGTGAAAAATTGGCTGACGGGTCAGGCTGAAAGGGTTATAGTGAATGGGGCTACACCAGGCTGGCAACTAATCACTAGTGGGGTTCCCCGGGGCTCCATTTTAGGGCCAGTTCTCTTCAATGTTTTCATAAATAATCTGGATGCATAACTCAAATGCATACTAGGTAAGTTTACAGATGACACTAAACTAGGAGGAGCTGTTGATTCCTTCTAGGGTAGTAAGGAATTGCAGAGAGATCTTGACAGACCAGTGGTAATCAACAACTGTATGTAGATTAACAAGACCAAGTGCTGAATTGTACACCTGGGATGAGGCAACCCTGGCTATACATATGGACTGAGACTGACTGGGGAATGGGAGGATGGAGAGCAGCCCCACGGAAAGGGATCTGGGAGTTCTGGTTGGGAGCAGTGTGCCCTGGCAGCCAAAAGGGCCAGCCATACCCTGGGGTGCATCGGGCACGGCACTGCCAGCTGGGTGAGGGAAGGGATTGTCCTGCTCTGCTCTGAGCTGGTGCAGCCTCACCTCAATGGCTGTGTACAGTTTTAGGTGACACAATATGAGAAGAACATAAAGCTATTAGAGAGTGTCCAAAGGAGGGCTACAAAGATGTTGAATCTTTGTCTAGAGGGGAAGACGTATGAGGCACAGCTGAGGCTCCTTGGTTTGTTCAGAGCAGGCTGAGGGGAGGCCTCATGGCGGCCTGCAGCTCCCTCACGAGGGGAGCGGAGGGGCAGGCGCTGAGCTCTGCTCTCTGGGGACAGCGACAGGACCCGAGGGAACGGCATGGAGCTGGGACAGGGGAGGGTCAGGCTGGGGTTTAGGGAAAGGGTCTGCACCCAGAGGGGGTTCGGGCACTGGGACAGGCTGCCCAGGACACTGGTCACAGCACTGAGCCTGCTGGAGTTCAAGAAGTGTTTGGACAACACTCTTTGACATATGGTCTGATTTTTGCATGGCTCTCTGTGGAGACAGCAGTTGGACTTGATGAACCTCGTGGGTCCCTTCCCACTTAGGATGTTTTGTGATAAAATTTTGTATGGTGCAGGGAAGGTGGCTTCTAAAAGTATGGCCCACAGTGTGTCAAAAACTTGTACCACTGGCCTGTGCATCTGGCAGGGATTTTCTTCTCAGTGGCCATTGGAAGTGAGTAGGAAAGCTAAGGGATTGAAACATGTTTGGGGAATTTCATGTTAAATTGCACGGGATTTAGGAGTGGTGTTTCTTTCGGTCAAATGGGGTGCTGTTAATGCTGTCCAGCACTCTGTAAAGGCTTAAAGTTTTTTTTAGCACTGTCCCTATGTGAAATACTTGCTCTGGCCACCTTACTGACACAACACTTAAAATCATCATGGAGAAAGTCTGGTGGATATCTTAGTCTTTGATGTAGTGTTTGTTGTATGAAATGCCACAGCAGATGACACTTGGGAGATCTGGCTTTCTGCAACACAATGTGCATCTCAGACAATGTGGAGTTTTTGATGGTGCAAGGAACTGCATCATGAAAAGTGGGGTTGGTACTCTTTCCTTAACTCATGCCGCTGTGCCTTTTAATTTTATTTCACAATTGTGTGAGTTGAGTACAGAGTGTCAGCCTAGCCCTGCATAACCCCAAGTCACTTAAATACTGGTAAAATGTTGATGGAAGTTGAACTTGCCACAGCTTCGAACTCTGTAGACAGTGGTTCTACACATTAGAAAGTGCTAAATGAGAGCAAAAGGTGGCAGCTGGCAGTGATTTTTTTTCTTGTAGCCACACTATTTCTTGTTCACACCAAGGCCTCACTGATGACCATTGTCTGAGAAGACTCCAAGAAACAAAAATTCACAGGAGAGCTTTCATTTTGCAAGAAGTGTGTTATGAAGATACAGCAACCATTTGTAAGGAAAACTTTAACTGATATATGAAAACTGCAGAAGAAAATGAAGCCCAGAACTTCTCAGGCCAGTTTCACTGAAGTGTCACCAGTCCCTTACAGTGGCCAAGCTGGAGAAGACCCACAGCCACAGCAACCCTTTTCCCTTTTTCCACTGGAGTGAAGTGAGAAGTGACAACTCCAGGACTGGGAACACTATTAGATAATTGGCTGTAGTTGTGTAGATAGAAGCAGATACAAACCTAAGAGCAGAGTTTGCAGTGTCCCAGCTGATGCATCCTGCCGATTTAGCATTTCACTCTCCTATGAGTTTTCTTCTTGTGAAGAACCATTTTTCCATTGATCAACAGGCACTGTTTGATCCTGTATTCTTGACAGTAGAAAAGGAAAAACTACAGATGCACAGCTTATTCATGAACATGCACATATCCTTACATCAAGATAGCTCTCCCAAAATCACAGTCTCTTCCCTTTGAAAATCCTGCCTAGTACATCATATTGGCTGTTCAGGGGAAGGGTTTTTACCCATCTGTATTGCGTGTTTCTGTTAATGAATCTCTCTTAAAAGTATTTTTAGGGATTTTGAGAAAAAACAAACAAACAAACAAACAAACAAAAAAGAAAACACAACAATCTATACAGTAAATATAAAAGATTTAGAAACCAAATTTTAGGTAGATCAAACAGCTTTATACAGGTAGTGAAATGTACAGAATTACAAGATGTTTTCCAACTCATTTGTTACATTAAATAAATGATGTGCTGTATAAAATATGTGAGGAAACACATAGTTCATATTCTTGTTCATTTACTTAGTTTACCTCAACACTTGGATAAACTAAACCCCATACCAAGCTGTTGAGGGGCAGAGAATTTGCTCAGTTGTAACATTTTTTATCCATTTATGTATGAATCTCAAAATTCAGAGAGTTTATTACTTTCTTTGTTGTAAAGGTTTTGATTAAAGACTTAAGAAAGAGATGAGCTGTTTTGCCTGTGGTATCAGCTGAACAACTTTGGGCTGTACGTAGAAGGAAAGGAGAAAAGAATTATTTGAACTACTTGTTTTCCAAGTCACAGAAATACATAACTTGTCCCTGCCCACCTCTTGCAACTTGTTTTAAGTGGTGTCCATTAAAGGGTGTCCTCATGCCACGTTTCTTTTACACTTTTAGGTCACTACATGTATGTGGACTCTGTTTATGTCAAACATTTTCAGGAAGTGGCGCAGCTAATCTCACCAAAGACCACAGCCCCAATGTCTGGTTGCTTATCGTTTTATTATCAACTTAAGCAGGAGAGCAGCATTGTTTTTACCCTTTACTTGAGAGATACGAATGGCTTTTATGAAGAGATCTGGAAAACAGACAGTGCCTTGTCTGCAGGCTGGGAGTTAGCGGAGGTTGACTTTAGCGCACCGTACCCAATGGAGGTAAAACAATCATTCCTATCCAGTCCAGCTATGAATTACAGGTTTCATCAGACATCACTGCTGACTCAGGCCAAGTTGGGAACATTCCAGTGGCCTTCCAGTATCTGAAAGATGTTAATAATGATGCTCCTGATCTGTCTCTTCCTTTGTTGTTTCCTTTGTCCACTGTATAAAGGTCAAGGAAAAATCACTTTTCATGCTGCTTTTTGTTTTTCAGTAAAGATGAAGTCAGGTGGTGAATTGCTTGAAGCGACTGTCATGGGAGGTTGTAGAGTCCTACTAACGTGAAATCTTTTTGTTCCTAGCAACTAATGTCATTGCCCTTTCAGTCCCATATTTCTGTGAATTGATAATTCATTTTTTAAGATGCTGACTATAATAAAATTATGCATGCCTCACGCCGTAGAAGAAAAACTTTAAAAAATGTTCTAAATATCTGTCTTATATAATCTGTTTTTGCTTTTATGAGACGGAGTCCAAACTTGGGTCTAAATAGTACAGCAGCCCTTAGATGTGAAAGCTATCTCTCTATGGTAGCTATAGTTAACGACCAAATTACAGAAAAAAGTAGATTTTTTTATTCCCTAATGTTTACTGAAAAACAAATACCTTAGAAGACTGGAATAAACAGTTTGTATGTGTGTGTATACATATTATATATAGTATATATACATATATAAATATCTAAGATGTTTGGAATAAACAGTGGGCTATATATGCATATATGTACTTACAAATAATATATATACATATTATACACATTATACATATGTATCTATATATATAGCACAGATATTCCTATATCTGTATATGCTATAGATATATAGATATATAATACTAAGATTACAGAGAAACCAGATTTAAATGTATTTGCGTTAACTCTACATAGTTTATTCACCATTCAGTGTAAACCTACAGATTTTCAGAAAATATTAGGAGTAAAACTAATTTTCATTAAATGTTACATACTTGGTTCATACACAGTAATGTCAGTGACCAAGTCATCTGTTGAAACTGTCAGACTTCAAATGGTAAGGGAAACCAGATGAGATCTGATAGCAAAGTACACGTCAACCCAGGACAATAGGAACAGAAGATGTATAACATTTGCTGATATCATGGTCATAATTTTAAAACACTATATTTGAAACTAAGTACAAGTTATTAAAAAAAAAAAAAAAAGGTCAGAAAAGATTAAAAGGGTCAGAAAATTGGAATGATTAAACAATGAAGTGAAGAGAGTTAGAAAATTAAAAAAATAAAAAACATTCCACAAAAAACAGGAGTTGTGTGCAAATGGGAAAAACAGAAGAGACCACATGATCTGGCGGGTAGAAAAGAATGTGTGGGAATGTCATTCTGCATCAGTGACATTAATTACAAAGCCTTTAGCAACATTGGAATTTGAAGATATGTTTAAGTCTCTGGCGGTCCAATCAAGGTGAAATAGAGGAAGTGTATGAATACTTAACCACAGCAGAAAAAACGAATGCATCTTTTGCATGTGTGTCCTGTGAAGGAATTCCCACACTGCAGTCTTCCTTTAGAATCTTAATGTGTCAGTGCATGTGTATGTAAAAAAACAAACAAACAAACAAACAAACAAAAAAAGGCAGAGCAGCTTTCCTGGGCTCATTTGCCCTTCAGAGCTGCCTCCCTGCCTCCCATGGCATCCCACCTATCAGTACCTGAATGAGCCAAAATCTGCTCTGCTGAAGCCCAGGGCCTGGCCCTGCTACTTGCCTTCCTCTCTCCCTGCCTCCTCTCACATACCTGACTCCACTATTTTGTGGCCACTACAGCATCACTGGCCGTAAATTGGTTAATGATCACTTAGACCTTGGAGTTACTGTGGTTAGTTTTATGAAAACATTACCTCAGTTCTTACTGGCCACCTGGAATGCTGGAAATTGTTTAACAGGAATATACAGCAAACCATGGGATGTCATACCACTAAATGAATGAATGCTCATGGTATCCCTGCCTTCAGGAGAATTCACAACTCCAGTCCTTTCAGTTAGCAATGAATATCCTCAAAATTACAAGAGGGAGATGGGGATAATCAATTTACATTAATAAAGTAAGAGTTCTTAGCCTCCAAAAAACATGACTAAAGTAGAATATGTTAGAAATTTATAAAAATCATGACACAGGAAAGTTTGACTGTTCACTGTTTCTCATAATTCGGATTAGTTTCAAAAATAAACCAAAAGGGAGATTTTTCATACGTAGCATATCTAAACTGTAGAAATCAATGCCACAACATACTATAGATACCATTCCTGTGACCTGTTCAAAAGCTGATTAGACAAATATGTGGAAGAAAAGAAACCATTGGGAATGCAGTGTGACAGAAGAAGTGGAAGCTTGTCATCATAAACAGTTGTTCTGTAGGTGACCTCTGCTCAAAACAAGATAGTGGGAAAACTGTGTGTTTATTCTGTTCCAGGAATTTTTATGTAATCCATCATTCTCATTATTTTAGATATAATTTTACAGAAATAAGATTAAACTTTGCATATAATTTTTTCAGTTGCTTCATGAGGATCCTTCTCTTTTTTCATCTGGCTCAAGGAAATGTTTCAGGTTTCTTACACAGCTCTTCTAGTTTGGCTCCCATCTGTAGGCAACACATCACAGACATTGCTATCACTAGAGAAGATCTCAATCTGGAAGCATTTGTCCATATATCCTTGTTTTGTCCCTGGGGTTGTCTTGTGATTCAGGCTTTTTCTCAAAGTTTTCCTGTATCTCAGTGCTTTGATACTTCAGATAATTTTTAGCACACTTCCTGAAGAGTTATGGACTGTCCTCCACTTACTAGAGGAAATAATTTCCTTTGGGAGTGGCAAAGTACACACAGTGTTTGATTTTCTCGTAAACAAAATACAGGGATAGCTTTTCTGGTTCTTAACTGATTTTTTGAAAAGGAAAACTTCCTTTCCTGCTGATTCCAAGGCATGGGTTTCAATGTCTGAGGATGTTTAGTGAAAAGTTAACGTGACAACAACAATTCATGCAGGATAATCCATGCAGTTTTGTTCTAGCTCTTGATTAAGATAGATGCTAGATACAGTCATAATGAGGCAGCATTGGAGTTATGGCCAATAAAAGGTGATAACCCTGAGTATTATCTTGGTATGGTATAATTGGAGGAGCCTGACTGCATCTTTAAAATTGATGGTTCATAAAGCAGCAGAAAAGCTCTGTTCTCCTTGATTTTTCCTTGACCTTAAATGGACAAAGATCTGGTTCAAGGGTCAGACTTGGACTTATATCATGAATCAGTGATACAATTCAATTTGTCCCAACACCTGTAATGCTATCTGAGGTACATGAAGTCTGTCTGGGAGATCTGGTCAGAATTCTGTAATAAGAAGGTGTGTAACAAAATTATTGTTGTGTAGATGGTAAATGAATAACAAATGATTATTATTTCCAGGTAGTATTTGAAGTTGCTTTCAATAGTGCCAAGGGAGGTTATGTTGCCCTTGATGACATTTCCTTCTCTCCGTCTTACTGCAGCAATCAGACAGGTATGAGTTCTTATTGCTATTTACCATCCTTATTTTCTCCCTTTGCTCTGTCCCTTTGACCTGCCTGTGTCAGTATGTGCAATATTTTGTAGTGATGTGAAGATGCTGCCTTCTTAGCTGAGCAACACCATTGGGCTTCTTGTCCTACTAGTGACAAAATAGCAGTGTAAGGCAGATAAAGACTAAGGCCATTCACTTGATCAGTTGATCTAGAAACCAATCCCTAGTGCTTCCTTTCCAGTTACCTTGCCTCAGGGATCTGCATCCACTGTGCTGGACTGAATGCTCCAATTGCATCTCCCCAGTGCTAAAACAAATTACCATATGCAGACCTGCACCAGAAAGAGAGAGGGATTTCCCAAGGTATGAGGAAGCAGATGTCCTGGGCTTTCCACATTTGCCAATGTAGGGAATATCTTCCACCATGCCACATGTCCTGAGGTGTTCTTGAGAACCAAAGCAGGAGCCTTGCCTTCCTGTCTCCATTGTTCCAGGTGGTATTATTTGTCTCAGATAGAGACAATACCTGCCACTTATTTCTCTGTAGGCAGAGAAAAATACCAGTGCATAGATCTGGCTTATTTGAGGACAAAAGAGAAAATTTAAAAAGAGGCATTTCTCAAAATTTTTCTTGTCCTGAAGCCTCTATCCCTGTCCTTGCATGAAAATCCTGCTTAGCCTCTGTGCACAAGGGTCATTTGTGCTGTTGTAAACTGATGCTGACTCCTGGCCTAGCCAAAAATCACATGGTCACTTTGGGTTGTGTCTCTTCCTTCACACAGTGTCTGCAGCAAGTGACTGATGAAGTTTTTAAAGTCAAGATATTTTACTTAAAAAACACCCTTTCACCACAGGTCAGGAGAGAGCTGTCAGTAGGATTGAAGGTTAGATAAACTTTTAATAAACTGTGCTATAAATGATGCAGTTTTCCTTGTTGCAGTGCTAAAATGAGTCTATAGCCATAAGGCGGTACACAAAAGCTATTTGACTTACAGACTCAGGGTATGTATATGCACACACATAATCCATTACTGCAAAAGGCTTTTGAGAGGTGCTGTTTTTTAAAAAATACTGAATTCTTATACTAGAAAGCTATCCCCTTGGAAACTGAAATGAAAATATGACAGCCACACACACACACACTCATTTAGTCCAAATATATTCTGAGTGAAGGAGAAGGATCAAAAGAATTACTTCAATGTCTTCATGCATTATGTCCTGAAGGAGGAATCTTCTTTTAAAGTTTGTAGCTTATTTGTTTTTTATAGGGTCAGAGAGGGAAGATTTTTTTCCCCCTCCAGTAGCAATATAAGAAAATAACATCCACTTGTGATAGAAAAATGATAGCTTGATGTTAGTGTGACTTTGCATCATGTATGTGTAACATCTTTATATGTTCTTGTCTTCTGTAATGCAAAGAAATATGAAACAGAGTATACTTTGGCACACTTGTGCTTCAAATGCCTGTACTTGTCATACTGCACTTTTCCTAACAGAACATATGCATTTATCTTTTAGGAATATCCTTCAATCCTGCAGAGGCAAGCTGCAATTTTGAAGAAGATCTGTGTAATTTTTACCAGGATCACAAGGATGGCCCAGGATGGAGCAGAGTGAAAGTGAAGCGTAATGTGTATAGAGTCGGAGATCACACTACTGGGTTCGGTAAATCAAATTTTTTCCCTAGAAGAACCAATCTGCATAAAGCTTAACCTGTTGCATAAATTTTTACTCAGTTAAATAACATCATTGTCATGCTGGTTAGATTGCCTCACTATAAAACCCTGCAGTGAGAAATCAGGGCAGGCTGCTGATCCCTAGCTGGGACTCAGACTGTACCTGCATGTGCAGGGGCAGTGTCACATGTGGAATGGCCACACAGGGACATAAATAGTGTCACCAGGCGGCACTGATCTGCAGTCACTAAGGACATGACTCCATGTCCTGGTTTCAGTTAGGACAGAGTTAATTTTCCTCCTAGTAGCTGGTAGGGTGCTCTGTTTTGGATTAGGATGAGAAGATAACTGCTGATAACATGCTGTTTTAATTGTTGCGGAGCAGTGCTTACACCAAGCCAAGGACGTTTCAGCTTCTCACTCTGTCTTGCCAACGGGCAGGCTGGGGGTGCAGCAAGAGCTGGGAGGGGACAGACCCAGAGCAGCTGACCCAAACTGGCCAAAGGGGTATTCCATACCATCTGACATCACACTAAACAATATATAGGGGTGGCTAGCTGCGGTGGGAGGGCTGGACTGCTCAGGATTAGGCTGGGCATCGGTTAGCGTGTGGTGAGCAATTGCATTGTGCATCATTTGTTTGTACACATTATTGTTATTATTATTATTATTATTATTATTATTACACTCCACAAAAACATGCAAGCAAATATGATAGTGGCTCAATGAATTGCTTTTCATATAGAGGAGAGCTGGGGCTCCTAACTCTTCCAGGCATAGGACTGTTGGCATTTTAAGGGAAAACTGTCAAATTTTGCGTAGTGAAACCACATAGTAAAAGGCCTGCTAATAAGCTCTGAAAATGTCTTTTGCACTGATGTAGTGCTTCTCACACATCCCCTTATGTAGAGTATTTGTGGTTATTAATCGTGTGTGCTAAAGCCTGATCTCTTTCATACTCGTTGCAGGGAATAATGTGCTTGGTGCCCCATTCTTCATTCTTTGTTCTCAGAGCAGTACCTTTGAAATAGTGAAGGATCCAGCAGGCCAGAGGATATTTCCACGTGTATTTGAAAAGTACTTATTTCTAGTAACTTAGCTGTGTGCCAGTTTAATATGAAATAACAGGGATGTTTTTAGAAAAAAAAATCTTACTTCCTTTCAGTATCTGTTTCCTGCCAGTAGGATTTGCTTTTACAACCAAAGTCTGCTGCAGTAATGGAAGCTGCTTTAATAGCAAATAAGCTGTGCTAATTGTCTATTAGAAATACTCAATAACTGCAATGTCTTGCAGGTTATTACTTGCTGGCAAACACGAAGTTTACATCACAGCCTGGGTACATTGGACGTCTGTACGGCCCAACCCTGCCAGGAAACCTGCAGTTTTGCCTACGTTTTTATTATGCCTTGTATGGTTTTTTCAAAATGAGCGGCACCCTCACTGTTTATATTTTTGAGGAGAATCACGTGGTTCAAGAGAAAATCTGGTCTGTGCTGGACTCTCCAAAGGGAGTTTGGACTCAAGCTGAAATCTCCTTCAAAAAGCCTATGCCTTGCAAGGTAAGAGCCAGCTCTTCACATCTGCAGAGTTACAGATGGAGGTTTTCCTTGCCTCTTCCTTTCAGGGAGCTCTCTTATCCAGTGAATAATCCTGTGAATCATACCTCCAAAGTGAAATAAAGGTCCCTGGGCAGTAGAGCAGGTAGGTGCCTTCTTTGCAGTCTAGCTCCCAAGTGAGCCCCAGTAAAGCAGCTTTGCATGGGGCACAGGGCGGTGCCCTGGAGCACAGGCACAGTATTCAGAGACTTCATTGGAGGACATGGAACAACAGCTGGTTGTATGTTGGTTTCTCAGTGCTATGTTTATATACTTCTGTGTTTATTTCCTGTGCGATTCCAATTACCTTAGTGAATTTCAGATTGTAATTATTTAAAAAATTCAGTGACAGTCAAAGTTCTGGTCAAAATGGGGAGTTGGTCCTACAGTAAGCTACTAGGTTAACATATAAAAACAGAAGTCAGTCTAATTTAGAGCAGTAGACTTGAAACATTGGCAGAGTCTGGTTGGAGAGGTCATTTTAATAGCTCACCAAGTTAATAATGATATATTTTATATCAGCTCCTGAATAAGTCTTCAAACTACTATTTTTCCACATCTCCACTCTTCTTACAAAGACTTGCTTTTCTCAGGTGACTTGCTCAAATTTGCATAGGAGCTACTTTGGCAGTTATCCCAATATCTGTAATGTTTTTTTACTATCTTTGAGTCATCAGAAGAGGACCAGATAGATCACTACCTGAGAACACTGAGATAAATACAGCTTTATTATTATTATTGTTGTTGTTGTTGTTATTATTATTATTATTATTATCTGCTTGAAGCACAGGAAGTTCTGGCTCAATATGAGGGGGCACTTCTTTACTGTGAGGGTGACAGAGCACTGGAACAGGTTGCCCAGAGAGGTTGTGGAGTCTCCTTCACTGGAGATATTCAAAACCCACATGGATGTCATCCTATGCGATGTGCTCCAGGTGATCCTGCTCAGCAGGGGGTTTGGACTAGGTGATTTTCAGAGGTCCTTTCCAACCCTGCCCATTCTGTGATTAGTACCTCTTCAAATAAAAGTATTTCTAAATTATAGATAAGAATCTTAAGCATTTTTCCTCACAATAAAGTAATTTTTGAAACGACAGGAATTACTTAGTTTAACTCCTTGGGAAAAACAAACAAACAAACAAACAACTTTTTGTCTGGAAGTAAATGCCCTGTAAAAAAGAAAACTTGCTAGAATGTGTTAAAAAGGAAGTTTACACTGAAAGTTTCAATCCTAATTGTTGGGTAGTTTTCTCTAGACATCTGTTAAATAATAATAAAAAATTCTTATGTCTATATTTTTTACACATAAAACTTAAATTCATTTCTAATGCCCTTTCAACTCATACAGAAAGAAGTGATTTCTGAATTTTATTACTGCCAAGAAAGTGAGCAATAGAAAACTCTCTTAGTATCAACCCAAAATATTTGCAGAAAAATACATTTTTCTTTTCCTTAAAACATGAAACGATACTGGTCAAAAAGGTGAGTTTATAATATACTTTTGCCATCTCCTGTTTCCATATATTTTTATTACTTCTAAAAAGGCTCAGTAGCTTGAGCAGTGTAACACTGTGTGAGTAGTGATGACAGCTCAACATAACTGCTTACAAATGGTTTATAGCCGCGGAGGTGGCAGGTTTTTTTTTTAGTATCTGACATTTGCATGGAAAATTTCTTTCAGTGTGGATTTATGAAGAACTATTTTTATGTTTTCCTAGAAATTAGTGTATCTAAAAAACTTGCAAAGAAGCTTGCCTAGGATGGAAAGCTTGTAAAACTTTTCTTGAAATTCAGCTTTCATGTCTGTAGCCACTAGCCTGCCTGTGGGCAGTAATAGATGGGGAGAGTGGTACAGGAGAGAAGAAGTCAAAGGAATATACTCTCTGCTTCTGAGCCTAAAGGTCTGCTGGAGGGGCTTTACGAACCCCATGCTCTGCAGAAGGGGGTTAAGTTGGCATCTGACAATTCTCAAAAACCTTCAGTGGTTTCATAGAATCACAGAATGGCTTGGGTAGGAAGGGACCTTAAATTCATCCAGTTCCAAGTCCCCTGCCATGGGCAGGGACACTTCCCACCGGACCAGGTTCCTCAAAGCCCCAGCTTGGCTTTGAACACCTCCAGGGATGGGGCACCCCCTACTTCTCTGGGTAACCTGCTCCAGTGCCTAACCAACTTTTGAGTGAAAAGTTTCCTCCTAACCTCTAATCAAAATCTCCCCTCTTTTAGTTTAAAACCATTCCCCTTTGTCCTATTATTTATCTGCCTGAGGAAGAAGTTACCTTCCTTTTTTTTATAAGCCCCCTTTAAGTAGTGAACAGCTGCAATGAGGTCTCCCTGGAGTCTGCTCTTCTTCAGGCTGAGCATCCCCAGCTCTCTCAGCCTTTCTTCACAGGAGAGGTGCTCCAGCCTTCTGATCAACTTTGTGGCCCTCCTCTGGGCCCACTCTAACAGCCCCATATCTTTCTGTGAAGGAGCATGCTGTGGCATTATATAAGCATTCACTTAGTTATCTGTAAGGATATCTGCCAAGGACCTAATGAAATAGCTGTCAAGGGATAGTCATTTGCCATCTTCAGTGTAGGCAGCTGGTGGAAGTGCATTTGCCTGACTGTAAGGAGTGGTGTGAGACAGCAGCTCAGGGATTACACTGCAGGTTCTGGGGGGAGAGATTGTGAATCCAAGACCCTTATCTGCTCAGTGAAACTTGGTATCTCTTGTCTTGTCTCCTCTAACCTGTACTCGTGTCTCTTGGTGCCTTGTGGGGGCATCTTTGTCTTTTCTGTCCTGCCCTGTAGGCAGCAACACCCCACTCATATTCCCCATTTTACTTCTGGCTCCGCAGCTCCAGTCGGTCCCTCAGATCCTGTCCATGTCCCACTCTCCACTGTCCCTGCCTGTACAAGTTCTTACAAATTTTAGGTTTTCTAAAAGTAATGAATTGACAAAAAGCACAATTCTGGTACAAAGACCAAACCCAGAAACATCTCATTGTCTTACTCCAGTCTCAGAGTGACCAAGCTTTTCAAAGAATTTTTAAAATAGGGGCAAAATAATGCCTTTTTTCCTAGCCCTGTTCTTGGAAACGATGGAACTGTTTTGGCTTAAATCTTCCAAAACAAGCTTAAAGCAAGCACCCAGAATGGAAAGTCTGAGCTAAAATAATTGCAACTTGGCAATGTTATAAACAAGTGAAAATGCAGTCTTTTAATGGAGCGAGGTGTTCCTAAAATAAGGTGGAGCTACAACTTTTTCTCTGGGAGGCTGATGTGACTATCACATTGTTTTCTGAGGTGCATCACATCTGGATGTAAATGATATGAAGCTGTAGGCGTGCACAGTAGTTTGGCTGATCAAGTTCTTGGTTACTGGTGACTTGTAGGTTGGCTCAGTGTCTGTGGAAAGAGTAAACAGTCTCCTGGCTGCTCCTTAATGGTCCGCTAGGTCAGCGAGGCAGACGTTATGTTCCTTTGGCTGGAGAGTCCTGGAGGTCATAAAGATTTTGCAGCCAGAAGACAATTTTTCTAAAATACCTGAATATGTATGTCTTTCATCATTCTTCTCACTATGAATATTACACTCAGAGCTTTGAAAACAATACTTTAAAATCCATCTGATAAGTTTTAATTTTGATATATATTTTTTTTTGTGTGTGAGTGTCAGGCTAGTAAAAAGTCTCAGACTTTCACCCTTTGGTTCATGTAATAGTTTTTGCAAGTTCTTTTGGAATTAGCTAACTTCAGTCTGGCACAGAGTTTTGGCTTGAGTTCTTTGAGCAGGAAATTTGAAGCTGGCCAACAGGCTTTTATTTTACACTTTCAAAATACCACATTGAAAAGGTTAGGTGGGTATGATCCAACTAAGTAAGTCATAAACATTTATATTTATATATACTTTTATATAATTATACATATATGTTTGCATATGTATATATGTAAATAATGCAAATATATGTTTTATATGAAGCTAGTGAAAAGGCAGGAAATTTAAATTCCAATTTTTCCCTTTGCATTTGAGACACTCTGTTTATACAGCTATAGTCCTTTGCATAAAAAGTATTTTTATACTCTCTATACCCAGCAAATAAATGTGAGACAATTAATATAAAATAAGATTTTCCTATCATTTATTAAAATAAATGAAACCCTCCATGTCTTATTGTATAAATATCTTGAAGTGCAGTATAAAAATCTGACTCTGAAATATGTAGATTCTTTCCATCTCACTGAATGAACTGAATCTAATCTTCCAGGTTAATACCTGGCAGGGAAAGGTCAGTGCTAACTGAAAGACCAATTTGCTTATGCCATGTGTAGCTTGGAGATGCTCACGTGCACCATAGAGCATGAATTTTATTTTTAATATTGTGTGTGTGTGTGCTTGTGTGCATAAGCAACCATGGAAAGATTTTGCTTCCATGAAACTACAGAATAAATCTCTAATGCCTAGATTAAAATAAAGATTTGAGTGCAGTTTGGTCTGCTCACATCAGTTCTGTTTATTTCTGTTGGATTGATTCACCATTCTCATCCCCTGATTTTACAAAGCAAAAATCTCATGTTGTTTATCCTCCATTCATACAGATTTGTATGATGCCACTGTAGTGTCTGAATACCACCCAAAGAGTTAAGATAGAAATCCTCAAGAGGGTAGCTGGCATCATAACCCATCTACCTTACTTTCCTCAGACCAGTTGTGGCAGCATTTCCTGGGGTTTTATTCTTTCTATTTTTCCTCCTCTTTAGTGTGTTTTTCTTTAATGTCTTTTTTTTTTTCTCATCCTCTTTCTATGAGTTCATCTGTTTGTTTTCACCCCTTTCCAATAACTAATTTTAGTTACAGTTGTGAGAAAGTGAAATTGACTGAGTGTTACACTTCAATATTTATTTATTTTTTTAAACAAACAAAAGGAAGGACTTTTTCAGGAACAGCTAGACAATGAAGTCTCTTGCCACAGGATGCTATAGAGGCTAATAGTATACATGCATTTCAGAAGGGATTGGGCAAATTCATGGAAAATAGACATTGCAGTGACCAGTAAACACAGTGGTATATGTGTGACCTCCAGTTCAGCAAATTCTTCAGATCTCTAGGAGGTGAACATGTTACAGTAGGAGACAAATTCCTTTATGGTTGATTTGTTTCTTGTACTGTTTTCCCTAAACATCCATTATCAACCCACTCTCCACCATCCTTGGGCTTGACATGAGTGTTTTTGGACCTTGTTCTCACTTTTTCCCTGTGAAAATGCTCAGTGAAATGAGTAGTCTTTTAAAATCTGTAGTAATTAAATTAATTAATTCTGAGATTTATTTTTACTACTGATAAAAGCATGCCTCCTACTTGTCCACAGAAGTCACTGGTAAATGACTAATGTTGTCTTGAATACCATAAAAACCTGTATCACCATAGCCAAGTCAACAGTATGGGAGGATACAGTTTTCCAGCTAGGTACCAGGTGAAGGAGGGCTGACATCCTAGTCCTCACCTGCTCCTCTTAAAATCTCTCACTTGTGTCAAATAACGGTTGATTATTTTGTTTGAATCAGCTGCATTTTATATTTTGACCCTTCTCTGTCACCTTCTCTTGTTTTAGACATACCTTCTGTGATGTCTAAAACAAGAAACGTCTTAAAGAACAGTCACTGGAAATAACAATATTAGGGTCTGTAAACAGTAGCATTAATACTTACAAAATGTGTACCCCGCTGTCTGTGGTGTTTGATATACAGTTATGGAAATGATATATTGGAAAGAACTGTAAAACTTACTCAGAAAATATTAGAAAGTTCTTCCTCAGTGGCCTGCAACTTCACAGTAGCTAAGCAAGGGAATACGTTGCATTAAGCAAGGGAATACGTTGCATGTGTAGGGACACAATTAAGTTTGTTACTTAATTGATATTCTTTTTTTTTTTTCTTTTCTATTTTTGTTCTGGGTAATTAATATTGTGATATTACTGTGCCACGCCATCAGAAAAGACTCTTCATCCTAAAAGCAAGAACCTTTGCCTCTAACAGAAAGAGCCAAGGAACCAATTTCATTGAAATAGAGCAATAATAGGACATTACTGGAAATCTAGGAAGGATCTGGAGGACAGTGCATGATATCAGTGTCCTGTATACATCACCATGCAGGCAGTATTCTCTACTAGGCAATGCAATCCATTGAATATACATGTAGCAATAACTACGATAAATATTGAAGCCTGTGGCATCACCTTGTTCTCTTAGTATGTTTCTCTTTCATTGTTTGTTTCTGTAACCCATTTGGCCTTGGACAGGAAAGGTTTTCAAAAAAGTTTGTCTTAAATATGTATCTAACTGCCAGAATGAGTTTTGAGTCTAGGCAGATATACAGTGCATAGATTAAACATAATACTCAGTAGGATAAAATCGGGTAAACTAATTTGCTGCAGAGGCATAGCCTGCTGTTCAGACACCAGATTTGGCTGTTGTCCCTATTTCTTTCTTTTTTCTTTCTTTCTTTTTTTTTTTTTTTTTTTAATTATTATTATTATTAGATGTTCCTGCTCTTTAATTGAGCAACAGCTATACTTTCTGGGATAGACAAGCAGGAAAGAAAATGCACTGGACCCATAGGGATGTAGGGACATCTTCTATCCTTTTCTCCTGTTTTCTGTTTTCAATCCAAATACCCTCAAGCTGCTGTTTACAAACTTCCCTATTCCTCTCTCTGTACTCCTTATGTCCTACTCCTCTCTCCTTCAAAAGCAGATGCACACTGATACACACTTCATATGCATACCTTCAACTCACATCAACTAGTAGAGATGCAGAGGTAAGGATGAGAAGTCCATTCCACTTGACTTGATGTCTGAGCCACAACCCAAAAGCAGCTCATAGGAGAAGTGAAATCTACCAGTTCTCATTTGGTGCTACTCATTACTGGTATATATAATCTTGGATAAATGATAAGACCTGCTCATTGTTATTTTTGAGGCTGCAGGTCAGGAACATTGATTAAGCACTGGAAAATAAACAAATCAGCCTCCAGAAATCAGGGTAATGATATGGAAGGAGACTAATGCCCTGGCATTAAATATCTGTTTGTTGAATAAGAGACATGAGAGAAAAATACATTTATTTTTCAGTATTCAGGCAGTCTCAGTAGAACTGCCTGCATTTGACAATGTTTTTAATTTAGCCTCCAAGATAGCATGCTAGTCCAGAAAGATTTGTTACCTAGTTTGAAACAATTAGCATATTGTTCGTTTGGCATGGTTTGTGAAAAAAAGTGTGAGCTGAGAACAAAGATCCTGCTGTTTTCTTCTCCAAGGCATGAGATAACTTCATAAAAATTTCTTTTGGAACAATTGACCCAGGAAATATTTTCATTCAAAACAAGAGCAAATGTAAAGCACCATGAGACACTAGGGCTGTTGAGAATGTAGGAAGGATTGAGTTCTGACATAGGGTTAAAAAGACTGGCTGAGTGCAATCCAAACTGATGGAATTTTGGTAGGTAAAGTTCAAGTACCCCAAAATAGTCATTTAAGACAAAAAATGGGACATTCAGGACAAAAGAAGAGTGAATAGATGACCTGTGAAGAAAAATATCTTCTACCCCATTGCTTAAAAATAAATCAAGAACATAACAAAATAAGCCAAGAGGAAAATGAACAATTATAGTATATAATGCTATAGCTCATATTGGAAATTCTGCATACTCGAGCACCGCCTCCCGCACCCTGTGCAATTATAAAGTCTGCTCATGGCAATATGTCACCCAGTACCACAAAAAGCAGGCAGAGAATCAGTAATGCTAAAGCTGCAGATGACAAGACTGAACGAGTTTACAAATGTCACAGAAACAGGTCGATCCTTTGTACAAAGCATACTTGTTCAGTGGCCTTTGTCAGACCATCTTATATGGTTGTGATGCTTTTAAAATGGTGCGCTTTCTGCAGGATCCAATGGGTAGTTGCATACCTTGTATGGAACAAATTATTGCAATTTAAGAATAAAGAACTTGATTCTGGTCCCAGTGATGTCAATTGGAAAACATTGCTTAGAACATGATTCCACAGTGCGGAAATGTTGTTTCGCAAACGAGAACTGACCTCACCCTTGCATGTGTGGTTTTCTGAATATTCTTGGTTTTAGAACTGTAATATGTCTTTAGTTTATTACAAATGTTCACCAGAATGCATTTATTAAAAATACAGTGAATGACGTCCACTCAACGTCAGTATTTATTGTATTCTTTATTCAAAGAAATGCTACCACTTTTTTAAAAAAGTGCATCTGTTTCTTGAGAATGGCCTTACAAATTAGGAAAAAATTTTTGCCCTGTTAAACCTTACGACTGAGAGAGCAGCTCTACAGAAAAAACATCTAAGACCACTCTTAGGCTACTATACACTGAGCACCTCTGTGTGCTATGAAGAGGCAACTGACAAGTCCATACCTCTAACATTTTGCAAGATTGATAATCCCTGCTACCAGGATTGGTATGTAAAATGGTTTGGAATGAATGGTTTGGATGATTGGAATGTAAAATGGCTTTGAAAAGTGCTCCATGCTGGGCAGTCTTAAAAGGGCATTCTTAAAAGGCTGTTTTATAAGCAGATAGATAAATAAATATAACTAAGCAAAACAGTCTAGAAAATTACTGTATGATGACTACATTGAAGATGTTACTTACACTGGTAATAGAGGATATAACAGATAATGCATTAAGTACTCTTAAAAATCTTTTTCTATCAGCATGAAACTGTCAATCAGCATTCAACCTCAAATATGTACCCAAGATATTTACAGTTGTTCCAAAATATTAAATTTTAGAAGTGACATTTACCTGTCACTAGTCACTAGCTCAGACCTCATCACAAAAGAATTGTTTTCAAAAGCTCCACACAAATTATGGTCATAACCTGAATGGATTGACAGTTGTTTGCAGTAGTTAGGCAGAGAAAACTGTCAGCCGTATTTTCACAAAAGAGACCTTATTGCGTCTTGTGTAATTTGAACAGTTCTGTGTCAACCTTGGGAGAACAGCAGCTAGGAATCTTACAGTTTCAGTGGTTTCTTTGTATTTTATTTTGCCATTCTGGGAGTGACTTGGATTTTCCATGGCAGAATTAATGTGTAGTCAAATAAAACATCTTGGGATCTGTTCTTAATGTTCTTAAAAGCTAGATAAACACTGTGAATGATGCTTAGCATTTTCAGTCTCCTGCCTTATGACATTGTGGCCTTGTGTCAATTCTGAAGAATCAGTAGTTTCACCTTTGCCTTGTTGTTCTTTGCTTGCACTTTGCCTGGGCCATTCCTGTTGGCCATCACGCTGCACTACTCCATGAAATTTATGTTTTCATAGATAAAACTTCCTGGTTGTAAGGATGGGTTGGCTGAGGATGCTTAACTTTTAATGATGTTTCATTGGGGAGGTAAAAAAATATAAAATTAAATTAAAAAAATCCTTTAGAAGCTGGCAAATGTTGTGCCGATTTTCAAGAAGGGTCAGAAAGAAGACCCTAGCAATTACAGGCCTGTCAGTCTCACGTCAGTGCCTGGTAAAATCATGGAGAAGATGGTTCTCGGACTCATTGAGGCGCACCTGGGGGACAAAGCAGTCATTGGTCCCAGCCAGCATGGGTTTGTGAAGGGTAGGTCCTGCCTAACTAACCTGATTTCCTTTTATGATAAGATCACCCGTATGGTGGACCAAGGGAAACCAGCTGATGTGATTTTTTTGGACTTCAGCAAGGCTTTTGACGCGGTTTCCCATAGGATCCTACTGGACAAAATGTCCACCATACAGCTAAATAAAAACATCATACGATGGGTGAGCAATTGGCTAACGGGCAGGGCCCAAAGGGTTATGGTAAATGGGGCTGCGTCAGGCTGGCGGGCGGTCACCACTGGGGTCCCTCAAGGCTCCATTTTAGGGCCGGTACTTTTCAATATTTTTATAAACGATCTGGATGTAGGAATAGAGGGTATTTTGAGCAAGTTTGCTGATGACACCAAACTTGGAGGAGTTGTGGACTCGAATGAGGGTGGAAAGGCCTTGCAGAGGGACCTGGATAGGTTGGAGAGCTGGGCGATCACCAACCGCATGAAGTTCAATAAGAGCAAGTGCCGGGTCCTGCACCTGGGACGGGGAAACCCTGGCTGCACGTACAGACTGGGCGATGAGATGCTGGAGGGCAGCCCTGCAGAGAGGGATCTGGGGGTCGTGGTAGACTGCAAGTTGAATATGAGCCAGCAGTGTGCCCTGGCAGCCAGGAGGGCCAACCGTGTCCTGGGGTGCATCAAGCACGGCATCGCTAGTAGGTCAAGGGAGGTGATTGTCCCACCCTACTCTGTGCTGGTGCGGCCTCACCTCGAGTACTGTGTGCAGTTCTGGGCACCACAGTATAAAAAGGACATGAAACTGTTGGAAAGTGTCCAAAGGAGGGCTACGAAGATGGTGAAAGGCCTGGAGGGGAAGACGTACGAAGAACGGCTGAGGTCACTGGGCCTGTTCAGCCTGGAGAAGAGGAGGCTGAGGGGAGACCTCATCACAGTCTACAACTTCCTCGTAAGGGGGTGTCGAGAGGCAGGAGACCTTTTCTCCATTAACACCAGTGACAGGACCCGCGGGAACGGGGTTAAGCTGAGGCAGGGGAAATTTAGGCTTGACGTCAGGAGGGCGTTCTTCACAGAGAGGGTGGTTGCACACTGGAACAGGCTCCCCAGGGAAGTGGTCACTGCACCGAGCCTGTCTGAATTTAAGAAGAGATTGGACTGTGCACTTAGTCACATGGTCTGAACTTTTGGGTAGACCTGTGTGGTGTGAAGAGTTGGACTTGATGATCCTTAAGGGTCCCTTCCAACTCAGGATATTCTATGATTCTATGATTCTATGATCCTTTGACATGCACTAAAAATGCACTCTCCTAGTAAAATGGCAGCTACATACAGATACATCATTTGCCTATAAAAATGAGAAAACACTTTCTATTTAATGAAAACATCTAAACCCACTGGATTTAAATGCCAGTCATTGGCAGTATTAGTATGTGCTGAATCAAAGTTAGTTCATCATTTCTGTATTGTAGATGTTAAATCAGTAGCATAGTGGGAAAAATCTAAAATTTCAGGCCCTTAGCAATGCCAGCTTTTTTTGGAGATACATGAAACTTCCTTCATATATTGCAGGTTGTCTTTGTGAGTTGGTGCAAAAGCTTCTGGGACTGTGGACTTGTGGCACTGGATGATATAACTCTGAGTCTGGGAAGCTGCCAGTCTGCTGGTAAGACCATGTGTATTTGTTGTTCAGCAGCTGCTACCCCCCTGTTCCCTTTTCAATAAGGGCACATCTTATACCTTCATTTTCCAAGCATTTCCAGTAGCTGACTTCATTCCACTGGGGTGTCTTTTCTTTTTTCAATATGTATTGCATTAATCCTATTTTTGGAGTATTTTACATAGAGTGAGAACCAGGTTTTGTTCACAGGGGTACCGGCTAACTCCTAATTAACTTCACTGACTTCAGTGCAGTTGTGTATCAGGGCTCTTTACTTTTGGGGCACACCCATTTATAAAAGAAGTCAGACTGACAGTAAAGTGGCTTTAGGAGACTGGGGATAGACTCAAAAGCAACATTTTCAAAACACAGCATTGTTCTTTTTGTCCAGAAGCACAGTTGTGTGAAGCCAAGATACAGTCCCTCATCTGAGCTGCAGCTCTGAAATGTACACAGATAAGACAAGCCTAACTTCCATAGTGGGAGGAATTCAGTGTTTCTGAGACTTTACACTCTGACATGCACAGGCTAACCTCGCTGAACTCACCCAAACTCTCTCTTCTGGGGCTTTTGGAGGTTTGACAATGCAACGATTGTATCTTAATTTGGAAGCCATTCTCATAAGACAGGCACGATCTATAATCCCATTATTTTTTGGAACAAAACCATGCCTTTGAAATGGTGATGAGGCAGATTTACCATGCCATTTATATTGCCATGTAATAATAAGTATTTTATGACCTCTTCAGACTGGATTTCGTGCATTCAGGCAGCTAGCCATTACTGAACAGAGAGAGAGAAGTCACACATATAAAGCAACATGCTATTTTTCTAAAGTATTTCCAGAAGTTGCTGATTTTGCCTCTTTGTAGTTCCTAAGGGGTTTGTAAATGGATGAAGGGTGAAGAACTGGTATTTGAATTTATAGTCATACTAGGGCTATGACTTTGACTTTTTTATAATTATACAGTGACTGTTGTCACTGATGGCAGCAAAAACTCAGCTCCTGAGTGAGAGATGCTCAAAGGCTTCCTCCTTTTCAAAAGGGGAACACATTTTATGGTGGCAACTCCTGTAGTACAAGCTAAAATTGTAGCAGTCTGTTGTATATGACAGTGGAATCAGATGCCAAGGCATATCTATTAATATGCATGTTACACGAGCTGGGGCTCGTTAAACTGCCTTGGGTGCTACAGTAGTGAAGAAGACAAGGCTGGTAGAGCCCTTTACAGAGTCAGAGCTACAATAAACTATACAAGATGTTTTAAAGAATGTTAATAGATGTTAGTGAGCTAGACTAAGGCACAGATTTGCCCAAAGCTGTGAAGAAAATGAAACAAAATCTTGTACTTCAGTTTTAAGCTAATTTTTACAGGCTTGTGACAGCCCTAAGTATTGCTAGGCAGATGTAAATGATCTCAGCAGGTGAACAGATGCAATGTATTGTTTGTGTAATCTCTCTATATGTCTATCTAATATATTTACAGTTTTAAACAATGACATCTCATTATAGATCTATTGCCACCCTCTCCTGGAAAGTGTACGTTTGAAAAAGATGAGTGTATGTTTACCCAGAAGAAGAGAGGTCGTGGAATTTGGCACAGGAGAAGGGGCCCAACTCCCACCTCTTACACTGGACCAAAAGGAGACCACACTACTGGGGTAGGTGAGTTAAGCTTCATATTGAACTTTCAGAACAGATATTAGAGTTAATCAAAATACTTTGACATGATAACCTGGAACACAGAAACATTTTTTACTCTTCTGTTCAGAACAATTATTAACCAAACGAAGTAAGTAAGTTTCTTAGGGAACCACCAATATTTTGAGAATGTGATGTTTAATCAGAATTATCTGCAGCCCAAGTGAAGAATCCAAACTTCACATCTCAGAGTAGCCCTTTCCCTTGGGAGAAAAAGGACAGGGTGACTCCCTGGGTCCTACAAAAAAGCCCTCTCCCAAACCCTTAGATTCTGCAAATATTCCCTAAAACAAAAATGCAAACAGTTGGGTGGGAGCTCATCTCTTCCACATAAACAACTTCCTATTTGAACTTAGAACAAAACATGGGTAATACAAAAGCAGTCCTGCAGAGCTTTTATCTTGAAAATCTGTTCCATCACCACACTTATGCCATTTTATTCTTTGAATGATGTAGGAGAGTAGGGCCCCCATTATCATGAGTGAGTTCACACAAAACTGCATCCAAATTCCCCCCCACCCCCGACTCTCCCAACCATAGTACCTGCTGACTTTTGGAAATGAATTACTGTGTTGGGCACTTGGGTTCCTGCAGAAGACCTCCACATCAATTCCACTGATGCCAGTATAACAAATGAAACTGCCCTAAGGGTTGTGAACTTTAAATGCTTACATGGGTTTAAAATTATTTTTGCTGCCTTTAGATTTGCCCTTATTCACAAGGGACAGTATTCATTCAACAAGCCATTCAACAAGATCGTTGCAGACAAGCTAGCATACATACTGTAGCAATCTAATGCGGTCTGCTAAAATTTTTATCTGGGTCATTAAAGCAGTTGACCTGTTTAAAAGTCTCACCAAAAACTATTATTATTATTCACTATTATTGTATATCAACTGTGATTGAGTGTAAACTACATTATTATTACAAGCTACATATTATGGAAAAGGATTTTCTTCTAGCTAAGGAAATACATGTTTTGCCCTGTTTCTGATCACTTTATCTAAAAGCATGGCTTTGTGCACATTCAGCAAAAAGTCCCTTCCTATTCCCTAGTAAAATTTATGGAATATTTGCATCCAGACCAGGGCATGGAGATTAATTGCAGAGACAAATCTGTGGTTTGTGGGACTGTACAGCCAAAATCCTGCACATGAAATTGAGAATACAGATTGAAATGTTTCATTTAGGAACAAAATACCAGGCTGCAAAGAAATTACATTCTTCCACTGTTGGTTCTAAAAGGTGCAGATTCTAGGTAGAAATATGAATAGCCTTCAGAGATAAGGGAGTTTTAAAGCTTGAAATTCCTCTTACATGTTCTGAAATAAAAAACAAGAAGCATTTCTTACAAACCTGAGCAAATTCTGACCAGCTCTATCAGATAAGTTATGCAAATAAAAAAATCAGTCTATGTACAAATCAAGAACATTTTCCCAGTAATGATACCTTTGTGCTGTGGAATGATTTTCAAAAGGGATAATTTAAATTCTTGTCCATTTTCTATTTAGAAGCAGAGAAGAGGTGTAAATGTAATATCTGAAAAACTTATATTTAGGTAGTTAACTAGATGACAAATTGTCTCTAAGTCTTCGCTACCCTTATTGTCCAGTTTTTCTGCATCAACCAGCCTTAAAATAGGCGAGGATTTTTCCTAATGTTTTTTAAAGTTTATTTGGGAGGGTTTTTTTGAAATGTGGGTAACAATGTTGGAGAGGCGTCTGTAGGCTAGCTCTATACTATCTGCCAGACTCTTCTCCATAATAAAATCTAAAAGGAGTACATCATATTAAAAATGCAGGTTATTTTGGTAAGAAACTAGGCTCAAATCTGTCATAAGATTCAACATTCAGGTTCATTTGCTGCTTTTTTTTTTTCCTTTTTTTTTTTTTTTTTCCCTATGAACATTCCTGAGATAATACCATTTTTTCTCTTTCAAATACTCAGTTTTTTGATTCTCATGTTTCCAAGGACAATATCCCTCTACTCATAGAAAGACTTAAAGAGTTTCTTGCCAATGAAAAAGAATGGGATTTTAGCATGTGTTTCTGACTTCAGATCCATTTTCAGTTTATGTACTTTGCTAAGTAATCTGAGATCTGAGACTGACAGTTTGTGTTTCTGGTGAAGCAAGAGAATCCTTTAAGCCTGGCCTGTGACAGGAAAATATGTTTACAGCAATGTAAACGTTTATTCCTGGTAACACACATCTGTTTGCAGCAAAGTGTGTTGAGAAGTAATGTGGGTTTGAATTCACAAAATCAAGAGATAATCTAGTCTTTCCAATACATTTATAATATGATTCAGGCCTAAAAACTAAAGGCAAGTTACTTTATGCTGCAGTGTAAGCTGCAGGTTTTGATGTCTAACTGAAGTAACTTTTAAGCATAGTGAATAACAAAATTCTTGCAGTCACTTGCACTAGATTTGGAATAAACAGCCTCAGGAATTCTCCAACAGACTGCACCAAATGATCTTTCCTTTACAGATCTGCAGCTGTAGATAATCATCCTTATCACCCTTTCTCTTTAGTGCTGCAGACCGCCAAACTGCAATCCTGGCTAGAGAGGATGACTTCAGCATGTGTTTGTTTAGGTAATAGGGCTTTGAGTATCCTGAGAGACACATCTACCAGCTGCTCTGGCCACTCTCAGTCTGTCTGCTGCCTCACTGATCCCCAGAAATCCCCTCACCCTCTTGGGGACCATCCCACCTCCTGTACTCACAGTGGCAGAAGGGCAGCTTTCCCACTCCAACATGACAAATAGGGAGTAATGGTACTGTATCAGGGGCTGCAGCAAAATCTGGATCCACCACCTGCTGCAAAACAGCGCAAAACAGCTGACACATGCAGCAGATGGGATGTGGGGGTGTTTCTCAGTCTTCTGATTGAGCTTACTCCAGTTGGAAATCTCTAAATGATGGATCTCAGGGAGGTGGGGGGAATAATTTTTCCGCCACCACTTAATGACTGATTTTCCCACAGATCTGAGTTCATGACAATCTCTCGTTCATTGATGGATTCTAGATAATCTAGTTTTCCTCACTTATGTCACAGAACAGAAATATCAATGATGTCATATGTGATTTAAAAGAGGCACTTTAGTTCATTTGCTTTGTTAATAGCATTGGCTCTAAACATAGCCTAAGCTGTACCCTCAGATGTATGTGCAACTATCCTTCCAGATCTGCAAATAGACCACTGTCAGAGTGCATTCCTGATTTAAGAATAAATGTAATTCTTTTTTCTTACTTTGCATTGTTTTCTATTATGTATTTCATCAGATATACATGTACATAGCTTTTTTTTTGTTTCTGTGTTCCTATATTAGCATTCACAAACTTACAATAACTACAATACACAGCTATTATAGTATCACTAATACTGCAATTTACAAACATAAAAACCCAAATATGTCACTTACAAGGAAATATTCCTTGTCAAGGGTTTCAGTCATAGCTTTGTATATGGTGAGTATGTTGAGCATAATGAACAGATTGAGAGAATGTATTTTACTTTGCTAATAATTTTATGTCTTTTTAAGGATACTACATGTACATAGAGGCATCCGACATGGTCTATGGACAGAGAGCATACCTAATTTCAAGATCACTAAGAGGGGTCTCTGGAAAACAGTGCCTGACATTTTTCTACCACATGTATGGAGCTGGGACTGGATTATTAAGTGTTTATCTAAAAAAAGAAGGTGATGATGAAGAGATTCCTTTGTGGAGAAGGACAGGGGAACAAAGTATCTCATGGCTAAGGGCACTAATAGAATATGAAAGTGATAGAACCTACCAGGTAAGAAAAAACAAACGCAATGCAGTAAAAGTGGTGATTAAGCTGCATATGTGCTAGAAGCTAAGTTCTGGGTTGCATAAAAAAAACACAGACAGCACTAAATGGACATCTGAACAAGCTGAAGTAATGCATAATTTATTACAAATGGAATGGAATGGGATAGAATAGATTAGAACAGAACAGAATAGAATAGTTCAGTTGGAACGGACCTTCAGAGATCATCTAGACCACTTCATGAGCATAGTTCATGAATTCATTAATTCAAAATTATTATTTTTTAAATTACTTAAATGCCATTTTCTCATACTTCTTGCCAGTAGCAGTAGTTTTTATTTAGGCCACTTGTGCATTTTTTTCCTTCTGCCGTCTAAAGCCTTGTCTAATTTTGATATTATCAATAAGCTGTGATAAAAAAACCTTTGTCTTGCAGGCTGATCTTTCTGAGGTGGCACCAAATGCAAGGAACGATGCAAATTTAGAGCTCTGCCTTTGATTTCAACAGTGTGGGAATCTCAGTATTGCCAGAGCCAAAGTCTGCGTCTGTTTCTGTCAAAGAGAAAGCTAAACTGCTATTGACTGAAACAGCACTGGGTAGAATACTGCAATGATCACTAACCAAAGATGTATTTGTATTTATTTTTTTCACTTTGCCTTATGACCCTGGAAAGTAATTAAAAAACAAACAAACAAAAAAAACTTTTTCAGTAAAAGCAAGTTTAGCTTCATCAGTAAGACCACAACAGAATACTGTAACTTTATTTTTTTTTCTCCTCAAGTCTTGCTTCACTTGGGCAACACCTGACTATTTAGGCCAAAAAGCACGACAGACATACTAAATCATTGGAGTAAATTTATCAATGGTCTATAACACTGTCTTATGTCTTATCAAATTGTGAAAGCAAATCTGTTCCCTTCATCAGAATATATCTCCAAATTCTCTGACCAAATAAATCAGTCCAGTGATGGAATCAGTCCAGTGATGGAGTATAAAACTTTTTTTTTTTTTTTTTTTCCCCCAAGAAGTAGGCTTTCAGGACACACTAGATCCTTGAATAGACTGCATGGTTGGTTTTCTTTTTCAGCCCTTCTTTTGAGGCATGGGATCCATGAAAAGCTATATCTTATCTTTACAGATTATTTTTGAAGCAATCCGTGGGGTGTCGATAAGAAGTGACATGGCTATTGATGATATTCTGTTCCAAGCAGGACCCTGTTTAGGTAAGTTTAGCTTTACTTTTCCTAGGAGACATCTAGCAAGTCACATAGTATTTTTTGTACTTACACAGGTGATATGTCGTCCCTTGAATCCCCACTGGATGATCTGCTTTTAATATCATGCTGCTGTGTTAGTGCAGAATTTCTAGTTTTTACTAAGATGTGAGACCATCCTTCAGAATTCATACTAGTAAAAATCTTACAGCACTTTTAGCTGTATGGCAGTTCCATTTACATCCAACAAGATAATTATACTCTGTTATGTCTTTTTATGTGTGATAAAAATGAAAGAAATTACAGTATTTTTCTCTCTCTCCTCCCCCCCCCCCCCTTTTTTTTTTAATTCTAGAAGTGGAAGAAATTCAATTCTCATCAGGCTATCCCGACAGCTTAAATGAAATTGAGTATTAAATACAATACAGTCTGCTGAAAGGAATGGAGTGCATAGAAGGTTTTTACATGAGAAACTGCACGAACTGCCTATTTTAAAATGTGTTTTAAGTAAATACTGGACTTGTTTGGATATACAACAATGTATAGGAAGAACTCAGAGCACTCATGTTCCTCGCCTTTGCAATGAAATTATTGACTCAGGGCTTCTTAGACTGTTTTTTGTTGTTGTTGTTGTTATTTTTTTCTCTTTTGCATGAGGTATCAATTATTATATAAAGGCTTCTCATTTTGCACAGATTGTTCAACACAGTATTTTAGTGCTTTATTTTTGTGTGTAAATCTTTCTGGTATATAGGTAAAAAGGGGAAAGTAAAGGTACACAATTAAAACCCAATATTGTGTTATCTTAAATCTGCATTCAGTGAATGTTTTGCGTTGGGTACAGAATGGATTTTTGTTAAGGAAATCATAAATATTTTTAAATAATAAAGAAAATTGTATTAGATACTACTAATATCCTACAGGTTAAGTGCAATTATTAATGAGACAATTCCCTCTGGGAAACTCTAACACTTTGCAGGCAATTTTTTGTGTTTTTGTATTCTTTTACTATAACAAATATCTTTGTCATCCTTACCAATAATAAGCTCACCTTTAGTACTCCAGTATAATTCAGTGTAATCTATTGCCATTTTGAGCTATATGAAACAAAACCCTTTGAAACCATGTGTTTTCTGGCATACAAATCTTCTTTTCTAAATAAATTTATTTGTACACGCACAGAGAATGTACTTACACGTTACCCAACCACAAATGTCTTGCAATTATATTGATAAGATACTGAATTCACACAACTTGTTAATTTTTAAGATTTTTTAATGTGTTTGTGTTTAAGGTTTTGTTTTGAAACTATTAAAACTTCCTAATAAAATATAACTTTGAAAATTGTCTGCTTTGGACTTTAGTTATTGGTAAAACGAAAAACAACTGAACCTCATGTAACAGCCTGCATTCATTATTTTGAATATGAAGAAAATGGGTCACTTCATGTAAGACATCTGACAGAAAGCAGAAGGAAGCACCAGTATCGACTCATACAGGTGGTGCTTGCAGCCACAACATTTAAGCAGTTTCTGCAAGATGTGAGCCCTGAAAAATAGGAACAGCCTTTGATACTTTGAGAATGAAGGATGCAGCATTTCTAATGGGCTCTAAGAATCAACAGCACCTGGGACATGCTGGATCAGGTTTCACATTGTCCTCAGGGTACTCAGCCTCCTGACTTGTAAGTCTGGGATGGGGAGCAGGATAAATCACCCATGATTCAGGTGAAAACAGTTTGAGTCCTACTGCTCCACATGCAGTGTCACAAGTCCATGGGGCCAGATGGGATCCACCCAAGGGTGCTGAGGGAGCTGGCTGATGTGGTTGCCAGCTGGCTGGATAGCTGGGCTCAGAGAGCTGTGGTGAATGAGGCTTTATTCAGCTGGTAACTGGTCACAGGTGGTGTTCCCCAGGGGTCAGTGTTGGGACCCATCCTCTTTAATATCTTTATTGATTATTTGGATGAGGGAATTGAGTGTTCCCTCAGTAAGTTTGTAGACGACACCAAGCTGGGGGGAAGTTTTGATCTACTGGAGGGCAGGAAGGCCCTGCAGAGGGACCTGGACAGGACGGGGCGATGGGCAGAGGCCAATGGGATGAGGTTCAACATGGCTAAGTGCTGGGTCCTGCACTTTGGCCACAAAAACCCCATGCAGCGCTACAGGCGTGGGGCAGTGTGGCTGGAAAGCTGTGTAGAGGAAAAGGATCTGGGGTGCTGGTTGCTGGCAGTGTGCTCAGGTGGCCAAGAAGGCCAAAGGCTTCCTGGCTTTTATAAGAAATAGTGTGGCCAGCAGGGCTAGGAAGGTGATCGTCCCCCTGTACTCGGCTCTAGTCAGGCTGCACTTTGAGTACTGTGCTCAGCTTTGGGCCCCTCACTACAAGAAGGACATTGAGGCCCTGGAGCGTGTCCAGAGAAGGGCTACAAAGCTGGAGAAGGGCCTGGAGCACAAGTCCCATGAGGAGCAGCTGAGGGAACTGGGGGTGTTTAGTCTGGAGAAGAGAAGGCTCAGGGGCAACCTTAGTGCTCTCTACAACTACCTGAAAGGAAGGTGTGAGGAGCTGGGGGTCAGCCTCTTCTCACAGGTAACTAGTGATGGAACTAGAGGGAATGGCCTCATGTTGCACCAGGGGAGGCTTAGTTTGGAAATTAGGAGACATTTCCTCTCAGAAGGAGTAGTCGGGCATTGGGATGGGTTGCTCGGAGAGGTGCTGGAGTGACTGTCCGTGGGGGTGTTTAAGGAAAAGTTGGACATGGTGCTTAGAGACATGGTTTAGTGGGTGATAGTGGTGGTAGGGGGACAGTAGGACCAGGTGATCTTGGAGGTCTTTTCCAACCTTAATGATTCTCTGAATGCCTTATATTGGCTTCACCCTGTACTTTCACCCTGTACATTCAGCTGTACATTTAGAAGGAAAAATAAAAAAAGATCCAACCCTTTGCATCACTGTTAGGTTTTTCATTTTGGTGACACAAACAATTAAAGAGGTTGTTCCATTAAATACATTCAGTAATAACATCTACGTTTGCTTATTGACTGACATAGGTGGTTTATTATTTCCTAGAGACTGAGAGAGAGCCCAAAGGAACTGACGTTTTAACTGCCTATCCTAGCTACCTGCTGGTTACCAATCATTCTTCATATTATAGTTTGAAAATAAAATCAATCAGAATCAATGGGCTCTTTCCTTAGAGTTAACACAGTTTTACGGTTGTTCTGTAAAGCTTATGTTTTGGTATCAACAAAATTCAGATCAAATTATTTAAATAGAAAACAGGTGAAAATTAAGTGGTTGAAACCACCATGCTTGGTGCTTCTCCATACATCTGGTGGAACTTCTCTATAACTGAAATGAAGCACAAGACATAACCATCGTACTCCTATCTCTAACACCTTTATGCAGTGTGGCTTCATTCCACCAAAGTAATCAGATTTCAACTGATATGGACAAGAACATAAGCAAATTACTCTGTTCTGCTCACAGCAATTCTTTAGGAACCTCACTGGTATGATGATTTTGTTGGTATCACTGAGGGTAACATTTATCCCTGATGTGTGAAGCACTATCCTGGCTGCAAATAAAAACTCTAGGTTCTTCCCTCACTAGGGAACAACAGCACCTTTCCACCCACCTCTGCTTCTGCAAGAACAGAAGAACAAAGGGAGGATTTGAAAGGTGGCTTTGAATTACTTTAGTGCCTAGTGAATATCAGTCCATAGAATAGCAAATTCTCAGACTAGTCCCTTGAAAAGAAGGGTTTTAAAGCACCTGACAAACAGAAAAGATTCACTAAAATATCTCTACTGGCAAACTTCATTTTTTAGGTTATATAAAAAACATTCCATCAGCTCTGCTCAATTAGGAAATACCCCATCCACCTAATTTCTGCCCTGGATCCATTTTTTGTGGGCTGTTTGTTCCCCTCTCACTGTGGCAGTAGCTATACAGGGATCACAGCACGGCAAAGAGCAGTTCTGAGTCTGTTCTGTCTGTTCTGCAGTAGGCCTATTCACTGTCTGAAAATTTCTTCAAGAGTGACTGGAGAACCTACAAGTAATTGCTTTGAGCACAGTGGTGGCACAGTCCATAGAAGAACTATGAAGAGAAAGCCTTCAAAAGCAACTATAACACCTCAGACACTAAAAGGCTTATATTTGCCCTAAACTTAGCTTTGAGCTGCTGTGGAACCAAACTTAAGAGCAGAAGAAAATGCTTTTTAATGTCCTCTTGTTTAATACTCTTTTTATTCCTTAAATATTTTCCATTAGTTGACATTTTGTAATTATACTTCTGAAAAGAGAACCAAATTCTCATCTCAGTTGCACCAATAGAAATCCAGAATAACAACATAAAATATTGCTGTTATTATAGCTTTATACCAACGTACACAAAACTGTATTCTGGATGAATATTTTATCACATCAACATAAACCTAATGTAAATCCAAGCTTACAGTCTTGAAGCTTCAGTTGAACAGCTCAAGCTAAGCACTAAAAGACCTGGCACTTTATCAGTCTAGATCTGAACACAGCTGAAAAGTGTGAGTACCAGCACATGAGAGACCCACTGCTCCAAAAGGACTACCATGTAAGGTAAAATGCTAAGGATAGCACACTTTTCATGCAGCATGGCACACTGTCAGAAGCTTCTACCCCTCACACTTTGAAACAGTCTCATCCTCCCTCAAATAAACACTAATCCTGAGATGTAAATTTTTCTTAATCTTAACATTTCCTTTGGAAAGACAAAGCAAGAGAAAACCAAAAATCATCAGTTTGTTATTTCAAGCTTCTTAGTTACTTAGGAAAGAATGAAGAAAGCTTAAATATTCCTTTATGTTACTCTGGTTTGTGTTCATCTCCTTGCTGTTTTTTCCCCCATTTCTCTGCATGTTTTCTCTGTCCTTTTCCTGTCCATCTCCTGTGCCACTCCCACCCACCCAATGCCCTTTCTCTTTTTCCATGTTGCACGTGGTCTTTGTGAATATCGCGAGCATTTTGCTCTCATTGCTAGCTAACTGCACATACTTGAGAGAGGGAGTTAGGAGAATCTTATCAAGTAGCGATAGAGAATATGCTGCGCAAACGCAGATGGGAGGAGATTATGGAAAAGACTCCTTGGAACTAATTTTAATACGAAGTGGGGACAGGTTATGAATACATATAGGCGTACTGGGAAACTTTATGCATATGTAAGTCTTTTCTGCATATAACCAAGGCAAGTTGCTGCGTCAGGTGTGCACGACTTTGGCGGGACTACCCCCTCTGCTGCCCAGTGCTGAATAAACACACCTACTGTACAATCTGACTGGCTGTGGAGTGCGTTTTCCGCAAGTCATACTTCTTACCACTGAGTACTGTGTCCCAACTCACCGCTCTTACATTTTGTATTGGCCCTTAAATCTTCCCTCTATTCTTTGAAGAACTCCTCTTAGCCCCGAGCACTGCCTACCTTGTGGCCTTCAGAAGCTCTTTTTTTCTAGCTCTTACTAGCAGCCACTCTCATCAGACCCTTGAAAATGCTCCATGACAAACTAGGAAAAGCAGATTTCTTCAGAAGAATCTGGCAGGAGGTTATGTTGAAATCATTCCTTATTCTAATGCCTCCTTCTCTTTCAGCCTTAACTGTTCATTCATGGGTCCAACTCTACCTCTCTAGACTGCGAGCTTGAGACATAACTAATTTAAGAGACACTTTTTATTATACAGAACATTACTAGGAATTAATAAATCAACAAGTAATATAATAAGGAAATATACTAGTGTTACAGGTTTACAACTCTGTCTTTCTGCACTGTTACACAGAATCACAAAGTTATGAATTACCACAAATCTTACGAATGGCACAGAAATACTCTCAGTTTGGTTATCCTTCCCTAGATACGTCATATTACTAGTGTGTGCTGCTGCTGGTTGTGCGTGTACCCTTCTGGATATGAACCTTACGGAGAGTCCTGCCCCGCATCCTGGGGTAGGCAGGTCAGCTGCACTGACAGCCCGTGTATCGGTGCTCTGAGCAGTTCCACGTGAGCACAAGTGTATTTCATTTTACATTTTATTTTATTTTATTTTATTTTATTTTATTTTATTTTATTTTATTTTATTTCTAAAATGTATTTATTTTACTTTTTTCCATTTATTTTTTTTTAATTTATTCATTTTATGTATTTTTTCCATTTTATTTTTTATTTATTTTAATTTATTTTATTTAATACTTATTTATTTTTTAATATTTATTTCGTTTTATTTCGTCTCCCTCCAGCAGCCTGCCTGCTGCCTGCCGACCCCCCCCTTCTCCCCCCCAGGCGGTGCTGAGGGCAGCTCCTCGCGAAGCCTCCCCGCGGCCGCCCGGCTGTGCCGCCATCTTGCGGGCGCACGAGGGGAGCCCGCGCGCCGCGCGGGTGGGCGGGGCCTATCTTCCGAAGCCGAAGGCACTCAGGGAACGGCCCCCCCTCCCTCGCACCGCCCCCTTCCCTCCCAGCCAATAGGAACCCTCCGAGCGCGCTGCGGGCCAATGAGAGGCCCCGCGGCGGCTGAGCCCGCCGGTGAGCGCCCCCCTTGCCCCCGTGCCGGAGCCCCGCTGCCCGCGCCCCGCCCGCCTCGCCCTCCGCGCGGAGTGGGGGCCCAAGATGGCGGCGGCGGAGGGGGCGTGCGAGGAGCGGAGCGCGGGCGCCTCGGAGCCGGGCGCCGCCGGGGCGCCGCGGGGCGCCCGGCAGCGGCCGCGCTTCATGGAAGGCTCCATCGTCAGGATCTTCATGAAGAACTTCCTGTGAGTGCGCGCCGCCCGCCCGCCTGTCGCGACAGAGCCGCGACAGAGGCTGCGGGGCGGGGCGGGGCGGTGTGGTGGCTGCGGGGGGCCGTTGGGGGGCGGCTGCGGAGCCGTGAGGGGATGGCGGCGGCGGCCTGATCCCGGCCGTTGGGCGCCCTCGCCCCTCGGTGAAAATATATATGCGTGTTTAAGTATCTATTTATGTATTTATTCGTTTATTTGGAGCTGTTGTGGCGGCCGGTGGAAGCCCGCGTTTCGTTTTGTGCTGATGGCTTCTCGCCGCACCCAGACCGGCCCAGCCTAAAACACCTCCGTTGTAAGCCTCAGGGCTAGGCGCTCAGATGCGTCCTTTCCAGCAGGACTGTCGTGGTGTTGAGAGACTTGAGTTTGTTTGTTTGTTTTTTTTGGTGCTGGTGCCCGCCAACTTCCTCTCTGCCTGGTGCAGTGTGTGAAGAGAACAGCGAGCGGTGGGTTTTATTATAAACACATGGAGTTAAGGGTTGTGCCAGCAGTAGTAGTTTGCCGTGGCATTTTTTTCTGTGGTTACTATTACTAAGTATGCACGTGCAGAAAGCTAATGTCTGATACAAGGTTAAAAAGTGTAAATCACTGATTCTGGGCCAACGTTTCAGGTTCTTGTGAGTAACAGACACTAGTGCACACTGTCCAGCCTATCCGTGCGAGGTACCACAGAATCCACAGACCTTGCAGAGCTGAAAACCCATTTGCATCATATGGTTTAGGCTTGAATCTCCTGCGCCTGCAGTGCAGGTGGCAACTGGCATCAAATTCAACAGACTTGACTGACCGCCCTCTGTGTGGTTGGTTTTAACGTCAGATTATATCAAGTCCTAAAAAGTCAGTAGGAATTGTCTCTTTTCTTTTTGTGTGTGTGTTGAGGTTTCATTCTTTATTTGTTGTGAAGAATACTGCTGTAAATGCTCTGGCAGGTAGGAATTTTTTTCCCAAGTGTTTTAATGGAGTTCCAGCTTTCACTCTTGAGGTTTAATTACAGTATAATGGTTGAGAAATGAGTCTAGATTTGATAAAACTCATAATCTTTCGTATTTAATATAGTCAAAAAGTGGTTTTGAGGTGATTTATTGTGTATAATGTTCAAGAAAATACTGTGTTTTCCAGAACTTATGACATCTGTGAAGTACGTCCGGGACCCAACTTGAACATGATTGTAGGTGCCAATGGAACGGGAAAGTCTAGCATTGTTTGTGCCATCTGTCTGGGACTGGCTGGAAAACCTTCTTTCATAGGACGAGCTGACAAGGTGACTATAAACTTTCTTAATTTTCATGTTTAATATAAATTTCATTGAGAGTCTTGCCCAAGGGGAGGGATGGATGGTACGTTTTCCTCGATTTACTTTGTTTTGTAAGAATATGAGGTGTGGGGATTGTAGAATGGCTTGCTCTAGTGACAAAGGCTTTTACCAAAGTGGTGGCCATACTTGCTGTTTTGTCTGAATTATCAAATGGAAACACCTGAATTGTACCTGAACCTAGAGTAGATTAGATGTTATTTCTGAAGATGGCTTCCACAGTAGCATAGGAAAATGCCACCAATAGAAATAACATATTCCTGATGTGACCGAGAGTTTTTATAGAGCCATGCTACCTTTATAAATTCATCTATGATTTAATGTAGCGACTTAAATGATTTGGGGGTTGAGCTATTAGGTTTTTTTCATTGCATCCATTGTTTTTTTGTTCCCAAAAGATTATATAGTGATATTGTAGGAGAAAGTTTATTTGTGTGGTCTTTTTTTTTTTTTTTTTTTTCCTTTTGTTTCCATCGATATTGTGGTTAGGTGGAACATATTTTGGTAGTTCTTTGGAGCTCTAAGTCTGGTTACCTAAATGATTGTATGTATTCTGTGATTGCAGCTCTGTCTTGAGAAAACCTTAAGTATGGAAATTGCCTGGATGGTATTTTCATGTTTATCCAATTAATTTATCCAATTAATCCAATTTCATGTTACTATCCAATGAGTATGAACCTTTTAGTTGAAATTGATAACAAACTGTTAATCTGTGGAGGAAACTCTAATGCTGCTAGTTAATGAGGAAGTTAATACCATCTTCCTTTATTCTGAGGCAGTAAACTGATAAAATAATTTTTTGTTGTTATTGTCAGTTTTCAGTAAAATACACCATTACTGCAACTCTATAATACAAATACGTGTTTTTGTAAGAGATTACAACTTAATACAGAGTTACTTTGCAGTAATAACTTACATAATTCATTTTGTAGGTTGGTCTCTTTGTAAAGCAGGGGTGCCTGAAAGGTGTGGTAGAAATTGAACTGTAAGTAGTAAAATTATATTTTCTTATTAATTTTTAATTAGATTATTTCCCCACACAGTCGCTCGCAAAACTCTAGAACAAAATCTGTACAGAGTGTGCAGAGATCTTTATTTAAGCTGATGATTTATTTTTTTTTTTTTTATTGTTGTTTCCCCTGAACTTAAAATTGTAAAGCTTTTAAAAAATCACTCAAAAAAAAATAAGCAGTGATAGTTTGTTCTGATTTCACTTTCTGAAGCATTTTACCTTGTCTTGATGCAAAAACAATACAAGGACAAAGACTGATGCGTATGGTGTGTTTAGCTTTCGATGATACTCAAGGATCAGGTGATTTATGTGCAGTCTGTACTGCTGTCATGTCGTAGTGGTTGGAAGTGATTTAAAAAGGATAAAAAACAAGTCTGAATTCTAAAAATAAATAGACAATAATATTTAAAAAAAAAATAAAAGTTCTGTCTTTGCTTTCTTGTACTGATACTCCTGATGTGAGGGGTTCCTCTGCATTCTTACTATAAATGTTACTGAAGCAAAGCAGAAGAAAAAAGTAGAGCTGACTAATTCCAGATAATGTAGAATTCCAGGTAGTGTAGTCTTCTAGGTAAGATTAATGAATAAGATTAATCTATTTTATACAAGATAGAGAAACTGAAATATCATTTGGAGTTAGCCTGTAAAATCAGGTTAGTAACTTGCATTTATTTTATGGTTACAGGGTAATACTACATGGTTCCAGTATTTAGTGCTAAACTGAACAGAAAAAGATAAAGAGAAACTATCCTAACAGAGTTTCTCAGTATCTGCTTTTGGGTAGAGATCTTAACTTGGAACTGCAATAGCAGTGCAATAGCGCAGGTTGCCTTGATAAGCCTTAACCTGCTATGTGGCTACACTAAATAGAATGTAGAGCTAATAAAATGACTTAGATCCTTAATTTGTATGAAAGTTGGCCACCTTGATCAAATTGTATATAAACTAAATTGTGGGCAATTGATGCTTTTTTACTCTTCTTTAAAAGCAGAAAAAGGAATTATTTTTCATTCAGTATGATATTGTTCGTATTTTCAGGTGGAATATGTATACACAGCTTATTGATTGAGTTCTGTACATTAATATTAAACTTTAAGAACTTGGTGCTGGTACAGTTCCTGCATACCAAGTTTAAAGCTTCCTCTTTCAAATTAAAAATACTTTTATATATAAAACTACTTCATATGTAACAACTTTTAAATGATTCATGCATTCATCAAGAATATGTTATATATGTAAATAGCTACCTCTGAGTTAAGATTTGCAGATATTTGTAATGTCATCAGTGTTGCACAGGAGACATGGTGGGATTCATTCATCATGAAAATATTGTATACTATGTGAAACAATATGAATCTGTCTCTGCTGTTCAGTTTTTAAATATTTAAGTATCAAATAAGTTTTTAACATGGTAACTAATGTATTCTGACATCTGGTGACCCTTGTATACTCTCAAAAAATGTAAATACTTTTTTTTATTAATCAGGTCTAAGGCACCTGAGAATATCATTATCACACGGGAAATGCAAGTGGTGAACAACACATCAACATGGTTTATCAACAAAAAACCAACAACTCTGAAAACAGTAGAGGAACAGGTCGCAGCCTTAAACATCCAGATGGACAATTTGTGCCAGTTTCTTCCTCAGG